>NC_092760.1:28429060-28756203 GCF_047496795.1 Chiloscyllium punctatum | reverse complement strand
GTGTTGTTTCTCTATCTGTATTCACTGTTGAGTGTTGTTTCTCTATCTGTACTCACATTTCAATGTTTGTTTTGTATTCAGAGTTCAGTGTTGTTTCAGTATCTGTAATCTCAGTTCAGTGTTGTTCCTCTTTGTAATCATAGTTCAAGTATTGTTTATCTGTAATCTCAGTTCAGTGTTGTTTCTCTGTCTGTACTCACAATTGAATGTTGTTTCACTATCAGTCCTCTCAGTTCAGTGTTGTTTCAATATCTGTACTCTAGCTGTATTCTTCTTTCTCTGTCTGTACTCTCAGATCAGGTTTGTTTCTGAATCTGTACTCACAGTTCAGTGCTGCTTCTCTATCTGGACTTTCAGCTCAGTGTGTTGTTTCTCTATCTGTACTCTCAGTTCTGTGTTGGTTATTTATCTGTGCTCCCAGTTCAGTCTGTTTTTATCTATGTCTATTCGCAGTTCAGTGTTGTTTCACTATCTGTAATCTCAGTTCAGTGTTGTTCCTCTGCCTGTACTCACAGTTCAGTATTGTTTCTCTATCTGTAATCTCAGTTCAGTGTTGTTTCTCAATCTGGATTTACAGTTCAGTGTGTTGTTCCTAGATCTGTCCTCTCAGTTCAGTGTTGTTCCTCTCTGTCTGTGCTCAGTTCAGTGTTGTCTGTCTGCTTGTACTCACAGTTCAGTGTTGTTTTGCACTCTGTTTTTACTGTTCAGTGTTGTTTCTCTATCTGTATTCACTGTTCAGTGCTCTTTTTCTATCTGTACTCACAGTTCACAGTTGTTTCTCTATCTGTACTCACAGTTCACAGTTGTTTCTCTATCTGTACTCACTGTTCACAGTTGTTTCTCTATCTGTACCCACTGTTCAGAGTTGTTTCCCTACCTGTACTCACATTTCAATTTTTTTTGTGCTCAGAGTTCAGTGTTGTTTCAGTATCTGTAATCTCAGTTCAGTGTTGTTCCTCTCTGCCTGTATTCACAGATCAAGTATTGTTTATCTGTCATCTCAGTTCAGTGCTGTTTCTCTATCTGTACACTCAGTTCAGTGTTGTTTCTCTGTCTGTATCTAGCTGTATTCTTCTTTCTCTGTCTGTACTCTCAGTTCAGGTTTGTTTCTTAATCTATATTCACAGTTCAGTGTTGCTTTACTAACTGTACTCACAGTTCAGTTCTGCTTCTCTATCTGGACTTTCAGCTCAGCGTGTTGTTTCTCTATCTGTACTCTCAGTTCTGTGTTGGTTATTTATCTGTGCTCCCAGTTCAGTCTGTTTTTATCTATGTGTATTCGCAGTTCAGTGTTGTTTCACTATTTGTAATCTCAGTTCAGTGTTGTTCCTCTGCCTGTACTCACAGTTCAGTATTGTTTCTCTATCTGTAATCTCAGTTCAGTGTTGTTTCTCAATCTGGATTTACAGTTCAGTGTGTTGTTCCTAGATCTGTCCTCTCAGTTCAGTGTTGTTCCTCTCTGTCTGTGCTCAGTTCAGTGTTGTCTGTCTGCTTGTACTCACAGTTCAGTGTTGTTTTGCACTCTGTTTTTACTGTTCAGTGTTGTTTCTCTATCTGTATTCACTGTTCAGTGCTCTTTCTCTATCTGTACTCACAGTTCACAGTTGTTTCTCTATCTGTACTCACAGTTCACAGTTGTTTCTCTATCTGTACTCACTGTTCACAGTTGTTTCTCTATCTGTACTCACTGTTCAGAGTTGTTTCCCTACCTGTACTCACATTTCAATTTTTTTTTGTACTCAGGGTTCAGTGTTGTTTCAGTATCTGTAATCGCAGTTCAGTGTTGTTCCTCTCTGTCTGTATTCACAGATCAAGTATTGTTTATCTGTCATCTCAGTTCAGTGCTGTTTCTCTATCTGTACACTCAGTTCAGTGTTGTTTCTCTGTCTGTATCTAGCTGTATTCTTCTTTCTCTGTCTGTACTCTCAGTTCAGGTTCGTTTCTCAATCTATATTCACAGTTCAGTGTTGCTTTACTAACTGTACTCACAGTTCAGTTCTGCTTCTGTATCTGGACTATCAGCTCAGTGTTTTGTTTCTCTATCTGTACTCTCAGTTCTGTGTTGGTTATTTATCTGTGCTCCCAGTTCAGTCTTTTTTTATCTATGTGTATTCGCAGTTCAGTGTTGTTTCACTATCTGTAATCTCAGTTCAGTGTTGTTCCTCTGCCTGTACTCACAGTTCAGTATTCTTTCTCTGTCTGTAATCTCAGTTCAGTGTTGTTTCTCAATCTGGACTAACAGTTCAGTGTGTTGTTTCTAGATCTGTCCTCTCAGTTCAGTCTTGTTCCTCTCTGTCTGTGCTCAGTTCAGTGTTGTCTGTCTGCCTGTAATCACAGTTCAGTGTTGTTTTGCACTCCGTTTTTACTGTTCATTGTGGTTTCTCTATCTGTATTCACTGTTGAGAGTTGTTTCTCTATCTGTACTCACAGTTCACAGTTGTTTCTCTATCTGTACTCACAGTTCACAGTTGTTTCTCTATCTGTACTCACAGTTCGCAGTTGTTTCTCTATCTGTACTCACAGTTCACAGTTGTTTCTCTATCTGTACTCACTGTTCAGAGTTGTTTCTCTATCTGTACTCATTGTTCAGTGTTGTTTCTCTATCTGTATTCACTGTTCAGTGTTGTTTCTCTATCTGTACTCACAGTTCACAGTTGTTTCTCTATCTGTACTCACAGTTCACATTTGTTTCTCTATCTGTACTCACTGTTCAGAGTTGTTTCTCTATCTGTACTCATTGTTCAGTGTTGTTTCTCTATCGGTATTCACTGTTCAGTGTTGTTTCTCTATCTGTACTCACAGTTCACAGTTGTTTCTCTATCTGTACTCACAGTTCAATGTTTTTTTGTACTCAGAGTTCAGTGTTGTTTCAGTATCTGTAATCTCAGTTCAGTGTTTTTCCTCTGCCTGTACTCACAGATCAAGTATTGTTTATCTGTAATCTCAGTTCAGTGCTGTTTCTCTATCTGTACACTCAGTTCAGTGTTGTTTCTCTGTCTGTACTCACAATTGAATGTTGTTTCACTATCAGTCCTCTCAGTTCAGTGTTGTTTCAATGTCTGTACTCTAGCTGTATTCTTCTTTCTCTGTCTGTACTCTCAGTTCAGGTTTGTTTCTCAATCTGTACTCACACTTCAGTGCTGCTTCTCTATCTGGACTTTCAGCTCAGTGTGTTGTTTCTCTATCTGTACTCTCAGTTCTGTGTTGGTTATTTATCTGTGCTCCAAGTTCAGTCTGTTTTTATCTATGTGTATTCGCAGTTCAGTGTTGTTTCACTATCTGTAATCTCAGTTCAGTGTTGTTCCTCCGCCTGTACTCACAGTTCAGTATTGTTTCTCTGTCTGTAATCTCAGTTCAGTGTTGTTTCTCAATCTGGACTAACAGTTCAGTGTGTTGTTTCTAGATCTGTCCTCTCAGTTCATGGTTGTTCCTCTCTGTCTGTGCTCAGTTCAGTGTTGTCTGTCTGCCTGTAATCACAGTTCAGTGTTCTTTTGCACTCTGTTTTTACTGTTCAGTGTTGTTTCTCTATCTGTATTCACTGTTGAGTATTGTTTCTCTATCTGTACTCACATTTCAATGTTTGTTTTGTATTCAGAGTTCAGTGTTGTTTCAGTATCTGTAATCTCAGTTCAGTGTTGTTCCTCTCTGTCTGTAATCATAGTTCAAGTATTGTTTATCTGTAATCTCAGTTCAGTGCTGTTTCTCTATCTGTACACTCAGTTCAGTGTTGTTTCTCTGTCTGTTCTCACAATTGAATGTTGTTTCACTATCAGTCCTCTCAGTTCAGTGTTGTTTCAATATCTGTACTCTAGCTGTATTCTTCTTTCTCTGTCTGTACTCTCAGATCAGGTTTGTTTCTCAATTTGTACTCACAGTTCAGTGCTGCTTCTCTATCGGGACTTTCAGCTCAGTGTGTTGTTTCTCTATCTGTACTCTCAGTTCTGTGTTGGTTATTTATCTGTGCTCCCAGTTCTGTCTGTTTTTATCTATGTGTATTCGCAGTTCAGTGTTGTTTCACTATCTGTAATCTCAGTTCAGTGTTGTTCCTCTGCCTGTACTCACAGTTCAGTATTGTTTCTCTATCTGTAATCTCAGTTCAGTGTTGTTTCTCAATCTGGATTTACAGTTCAGTGTGTTGTTCCTAGATCTGTCCTCTCAGTTCAGTGTTGTTCCCTTCTGTCTGTGCTAAGTTCAGTGTTGTCTGTCTGCTTGTACTCACAGTTCAGTGTTGTTTTGCACTCTGTTTTTACTGTTCAGTGTTGTTTCTCTATCTGTATTCACTGTTCAGTGCTCTTTCTCTATCTGTACTCACAGTTCACAGTTGTTTCTCTTTCTGTACTCACAGTTCACAGTTGTTTCTCTATCTGTACTCACTGTTCACAGTTGTTTCTCTATCTGTACTCACTGTTCAGAGTTGTTTCCCTACCTGTACTCACATTTCAATTTTTTTTTGTACTCAGAATTCAGTGTTGTTTCAGTATCTGTAATCTCAGTTCAGTGTTGTTCCTCTCTGTCTGTATTCACAGATCAAGTATTGTTTATCTGTCATCTCAGTTCAGTGCTGTTTCTCTATCTGTACACTCAGTTCAGTGTTGTTTCTCTGTCTGTACTCTAGCTGTATTCTTCTTTCTCTGTCTGTACTCTCAGTTCAGGTTCGTTTCTCAATCTGTACTCACAGTTCAGTGTTGCTTTACTAACTGTACTCACAGTTCAGTTCTGCTTCTCTATCTGGACTTTCAGCTCAGTGTTTTGTTTCTCTATCTGTACTCTCAGTTCTGTGTTGGTTATTTATCTGTGCTCCCAGTTCAGTCTGTTTTTATCTATGTGTATTCGCAGTTCAGTGTTGTTTCACTATCTGTAACCTCAGTTCAGTGTTGTTCCTCTGCCTGTACTCACAGTTCAGTATTGTTTCTCTGTCTGTAATCTCAGTTCAGTGTTGTTTCTCAATCTGGATTTACAGTTCAGTGTGTTGTTTCTAGATCTGTCCTCTCAGTTCAGTGTTGTTCCTCTCTGTGCTCAGTTCAGTGTTGTCTGTCTGCCTGTACTCAGAGTTCAGTGTTGTTTTGCACTCTGTTTTTACTGTTCAGTGTTGTTTCTCTATCTGTATTCACTGTTCAGTGCTGTTTCTCTATCTCTACTCACAGTTCACAGTTGTTTCTCTATCTGTACTCACAGTTCACAGTTGTTTCTCTATCTGTACTCACTGTTCACAGTTGTTTCTCTATCTGTACTCACTGTTCAGAGTTGTTTCCCTACCTGTACTCACATTTCAATTTTTTTTTGTACTCAGAGTTCAGTGTTGTTTCAGTATCTGTAATCTCAGTTCAGTGTTATTCCTCTCTGTCTGTACTCACAGATCAAGTATTGTTTATCTGTCATCTCAGTTCAGTGCTGTTTCTCTATCTGTACACTCAGTTCAGTGTTGTTTCTCTGTCTGTACTCTAGCTGTATTCTTCTATCTCTGTCTGTACTCTCAGTTCAGGATTGTTTCTCAATCTATATTCACAGTTCAGTGTTGCTTTACTAACTGTACTCACAGTTCAGTGCTGCTTCTCTATCTGGACTTTCAGCTCAGAGTTTTGTTTCTGTATCTGTACTTTCAGTTCTGTGTTGGTTATTTATCTGTGCTCCCAGTTCAGTCTGTTTTTATCTATGTGTATTCGCAGTTCAGTGTTGTTTCACTATCTGTAATCTCAGTTCAGTGTTGTTCCTCTGCCTGTACTCACAGTTCAGTATTGTTTCTCTATCTGTAATCTCAGTTCAGTGTTGTTTCTCAATCTGGATTTACAGTTCAGTGTGTTGTTTCTAGATCTGTCCGCTCAGTTCAGTGTTGTTCCTCTCTGTCTGTGCTCAGTTCAGTGTTGTCTGTCTGCCTGTACTCACAGTTCAGTGTTGTTTTGCACTCTGTTTTTACTGTTCAGTGTTGTTTCTCTATCTGTATTCACTGTTGAGAGTTGTTTCTCTATCTGTACTCACAGTTCACAGTTGTTTCTCTATCTGTACTCACTGTTCAGAGCTGTTTCTCTATCTGTACTCACTGTTCAGAGTTGTTTCTCTATCTGTACTCATTGTTCAGTGTTGCTTCTCTATCGTTATTCACTGTTCAGTGTTGTTTCTCTATCTGTACTCACAGTTCACAGTTGTTTCGCTATCTGTACTCACAGTTCACAGTTGTTTCTCCATCTGTACTCCCAGTTCAATGTTTTTTTTGTACTCAGAGTTCAGTGTTGTTTCAGTATCTGTAATCTCAGTTCAGTGTTTTTCCTCTGCCTGTACTCACAGATCAAGTATTGTTTATCTGTAATCTCAGTTCAGTGCTGTTTCTCGATCTGTACACTCAGTTCAGTGTTGTTTCTCTGTCTGTACTCACAATTGAATGTTGTTTCACTATCAGTCCTCTCAGTTCAGTGTTGTTTCAATATCTGTACTCTAGCTGTATTCTTCTTTCTCTGTCTGTACTCTCAGATCAGGTTTGTTTCTCAATCTGTACTCACACTTCAGTGCTGCTTCTCTATCTGGACTTTCAGCTCAGTGTGTTGTTTCTCTATCTGTACTTTCAGTTCTGTGTTGGTTATTTATCTGTGCTCCCAGTTCAGTCTGTTTTTATCTATGTGTATTCGCAGTTCAGTGTTGTTTCACTATCTGTAATCTAAGTTCAGTGTTGTTCCTCTGCCTGTACTCACAGTTCAGTATTGTTTCTCTGTCTGTAATCTCAGTTCAGTGTTGTTTCTCAATCTGGACTAACAGTTCAGTGTGTTGTTTCTAGATCTGTCCTCTCAGTTCATGGTTGTTCCTCTCTGTCTGTGCTCAGTTCAGTGTTGTCTGTCTGCCTGTAATCACAGTTCAGTGTTGTTTTGCACTCTGTTATTACTGTTCAGTGTTGTTTCTCTATCTGTATTCACTGTTGAGTGTTGTTTCTCTATCTGTACTCACATTTCAATGTTTGTTTTGTATTCAGAGTTCAGTGTTGTTTCAGTATCTGTAATCTCAGTTCAGTGTTGTTCCTCTCTGTCTGTATTCACAGATCAAGTATTGTTTATCTGTCATCTCAGTTCAGTGCTGTTTCTCTATCTGTACACTCAGTTCAGTGTTGTTTCTCTGTCTGTACTCACAATTGAATGTTGTTTCACTATCAGTCCTCTCAGTTCAGTGTTGTTTCAATATCTGTACTCTAGCTGTATTCTTCTTTCTCTGTCTGTACTCTCAGTTCAGGATTGTTTCTCAATCTGTTCTCACAGTTCAGTGTTGCTTTACTAACTGTACTCACAGTTCAGTTCTGCTTCTCTATCTGGACTTTCAGCTCAGTGTTTTCTTTCTATATCTGTACTCTCAGTTCTGTGTTGGTTATTTATCTGTGCTCCCAGTTCAGTCTGTTTTTATCTACGTGTATTCGCAGTTCAGTGTTGTTTCACTATTTGTAATCTCAGTTCAGTGTTGTTCCTCTGCCTGTACTCACAGTTCAGTGTTGTTTTGCACTCTGTTTTTACTGTTCAGTGTTGTTTCTCTATCTGTATTCACTGTTCAGTGCTGTTTCTCTATCTCTACTCACAGTTCACAGTTGTTTCTCTATCTGTACTCACAGTTCACAGTTGTTTCTCTATCTGTACTCACTGTTGACAGTTGTTTCTCTATCTGTACTCACAGTTCACAGTTGTTTCTCTATCTGTCCTCACTGTTCAGAGTTGTTTCTCTATCTGTACTCATAGTTCACTGTTGTTTCTCTATCGGTATTCACTGTTCAGTGTTGTTTCTCTATCTGTACTCACAGTTCACAGTTGTTTCTCTATCTGTACTCACAGTTCAATGTTTTCTTTGTACTCAGAGTTCAGTGTTGTTTCAGTATCTGTAATCTCAGTTCAGTGTTTTTCCTCTGCAGATCAAGTATTGTTTATCTGAAATCTCAGTTCAGTGCTGTTTCTCGATCTGTACACTCAGTTCAGTGTTGTTTCTCTGTCTGTACTCACAATTGAATGTTGTTTCACTATCAGTCCTCTCAGTTCAGTGTTGTTTCAATATCTGTACTCTAGCTGTATTCTTCTTTCTCTGTCTGTACTCTCAGTTCAGGTTTGTTTCTCAATCTGTACTCACAGTTCAGTGCTGCTTCTCTATCTGGACTTTCAGCTCAGTGTGTTGTTTCTCTATCTGTACTCTCAGTTCTGTGTTGGTTATTTATCTGTGCTCCAAGTTCAGTCTGTTTTTATCTATGTGTATTCGCAGTTCAGTGTTGTTTCACTATCTGTAATCTCAGTTCAGTGTTGTTCCTCTGCCTGTACTCACAGTTCAGTATTGTTTCTCTGTCTGGAATCTCAGTTCAGTGTTGTTTCTCAATCTGGACTAACAGTTCAGTGTGTTGTTTCTAGATCTGTCCTCTCAGTTCATGGTTGTTCCTCTCTGTCTGTGCTCAGTTCAGTGTTGTCTGTCTGCCTGTAATCACAGTTCAGTGTTCTTTTGCACTCTGTTTTTACTGTTCAGTGTTGTTTCTCTATCTGTATTCACTGTTGAGTATTGTTTCTCTATCTGTACTCACATTTCAATGTTTGTTTTGTATTCAGAGTTCAGTGTTGTTTCAGTATCTGTAATCTCAGTTCAGTGTTGTTCCTCTCTGTCTGTAATCATAGTTCAAGTATTGTTTATCTGTAATCTCAGTTCAGTGCTGTTTCTCTATCTGTACACTCAGTTCAGTGTTGTTTCTCTGTCTGTTCTCACAATTGAATGTTGTTTCACTATCAGTCCTCTCAGTTCAGTGTTGTTTCAATATCTGTACTCTAGCTGTATTCTTCTTTCTCTGTCTGTACTCTCAGATCAGGTTTGTTTCTCAATCTGTACTCACAGTTCAGTGCTGCTTCTCTATCGGGACTTTCAGCTCAGTGTGTTGTTTCTCTATCTGTACTCTCAGTTCTGTGTTGGTTATTTATCTGTGCTCCCAGTTCAGTCTGTTTTTATCTATGTGTATTCGCAGTTCAGTGTTGTTTCACTATCTGTAATCTCAGTTCAGTGTTGTTCCTCTGCCTGTACTCACAGTTCAGTATTGTTTCTCTATCTGTAATCTCAGTTCAGTGTTGTTTCTCAATCTGGATTTACAGTTCAGTGTGTTGTTCCTAGATCTGTCCTCTCAGTTCAGTGTTGTTCCCTTCTGTCTGTGCTAAGTTCAGTGTTGTCTGTCTGCTTGTACTCACAGTTCAGTGTTGTTTTGCACTCTGTTTTTACTGTTCAGTGTTGTTTCTCTATCTGTATTCACTGTTCAGTGCTGTTTCTCTATCTCTACTCACAGTTCACAGTTGTTTCTCTATCTGTACTCACAGTTCACAGTTGTTTCTCTATCTGTACTCACTGTTCACAGTTGTTTCTCTATCTGTACTCACTGTTCAGAGTTGTTTCCCTACCTGTACTCACATTTCAATTTTTTTTTGTACTCAGAGTTCAGTGTTGTTTCAGTATCTGTAATCTCAGTTCAGTGTTATTCCTCTCTGTCTGTACTCACAGATCAAGTATTGTTTATCTGTCATCTCAGTTCAGTGCTGTTTCTCTATCTGTACACTCAGTTCAGTGTTGTTTCTCTGTCTGTACTCTAGCTGTATTCTTCTATCTCTGTCTGTACTCTCAGTTCAGGATTGTTTCTCAATCAGTGTTGCTTTACTAACTGTACTCACAGTTCAGTGCTGCTTCTCTATCTGGACTTTCAGCTCAGAGTTTTGTTTCTGTATCTGTACTTTCAGTTCTGTGTTGGTTATTTATCTGTGCTCCCAGTTCAGTCTGTTTTTATCTATGTGTATTCGCAGTTCAGTGTTGTTTCACTATCTGTAATCTCAGTTCAGTGTTGTTCCTCTGCCTGTACTCACAGTTCAGTATTGTTTCTCTATCTGTAATCTCAGTTCAGTGTTGTTTCTCAATCTGGATTTACAGTTCAGTGTGTTGTTTCTAGATCTGTCCGCTCAGTTCAGTGTTGTTCCTCTCTGTCTGTGCTCAGTTCAGTGTTGTCTGTCTGCCTGTACTCACAGTTCAGTGTTGTTTTGCACTCTGTTTTTACTGTTCAGTGTTGTTTCTCTATCTGTATTCACTGTTGAGAGTTGTTTCTCTATCTGTACTCACAGTTCACAGTTGTTTCTCTATCTGTACTCACTGTTCAGAGCTGTTTCTCTATCTGTACTCACTGTTCAGAGTTGTTTCTCTATCTGTACTCATTGTTCAGTGTTGCTTCTCTATCGTTATTCACTGTTCAGTGTTGTTTCTCTATCTGTACTCACAGTTCACAGTTGTTTCGCTATCTGTACTCACAGTTCACAGTTGTTTCTCTATCTGTACTCCCAGTTCAATGTTTTTTTTGTACTCAGAGTTCAGTGTTGTTTCAGTATCTGTAATCTCAGTTCAGTGTTTTTCCTCTGCCTGTACTCACAGATCAAGTATTGTTTATCTGTAATCTCAGTTCAGTGCTGTTTCTCGATCTGTACACTCAGTTCAGTGTTGTTTCTCTGTCTGTACTCACAATTGAATGTTGTTTCACTATCAGTCCTCTCAGTTCAGTGTTGTTTCAATATCTGTACTCTAGCTGTATTCTTCTTTCTCTGTCTGTACTCTCAGATCAGGTTTGTTTCTCAATCTGTACTCACACTTCAGTGCTGCTTCTCTATCTGGACTTTCAGCTCAGTGTGTTGTTTCTCTATCTGTACTTTCAGTTCTGTGTTGGTTATTTATCTGTGCTCCCAGTTCAGTCTGTTTTTATCTATGTGTATTCGCAGTTCAGTGTTGTTTCACTATCTGTAATCTCAGTTCAGTGTTGTTCCTCTGCCTGTACTCACAGTTCAGTATTGTTTCTCTGTCTGTAATCTCAGTTCAGTGTTGTTTCTCAATCTGGACTAACAGTTCAGTGTGTTGTTTCTAGATCTGTCCTCTCCGTTCAGGGTTGTTCCTCTCTGTCTGTGCTCAGTTCAGTGTTGTCTGTCTGCCTGTAATCACAGTTCAGTGTTGTTTTGCACTCTGTTATTACTGTTCAGTGTTGTTTCTCTATCTGTATTCACTGTTGAGTGTTGTTTCTCTATCTGTACTCACATTTCAATGTTTGTTTTGTATTCAGAGTTCAGTGTTGTTTCAGTATCTGTAATCTCAGTTCAGTGTTGTTCCTCTCTGTCTGTATTCACAGATCAAGTATTGTTTATCTGTCATCTCAGTTCAGTGCTGTTTCTCTATCTGTACACTCAGTTCAGTGTTGTTTCTCTGTCTGTACTCTAGCTGTATTCTTCTTTCTCTGTCTGTACTCTCAGTTCAGGATTGTTTCTCAATCTGTTCTCACAGTTCAGTGTTGCTTTACTAACTGTACTCACAGTTCAGTTCTGCTTCTCTATCTGGACTTTCAGCTCAGTGTTTTCTTTCTATATCTGTACTCTCAGTTCTGTGTTGGTTATTTATCTGTGCTCCCAGTTCAGTCTGTTTTTATCTATGTGTATTCGCAGTTCAGTGTTGTTTCACTATTTGTAATCTCAGTTCAGTGTTGTTCCTCTGCCTGTACTCACAGTTCAGTGTTGTTTTGCACTCTGTTTTTACTGTTCAGTGTTGTTTCTCTATCTGTATTCACTGTTCAGTGCTGTTTCTCTATCTCTACTCACAGTTCACAGTTGTTTCTCTATCTGTACTCACAGTTCACAGTTGTTTCTCTATCTGTACTCACTGTTGACAGTTGTTTCTCTATCTGTACTCACAGTTCACAGTTGTTTCTCTATCTGTCCTCACTGTTCAGAGTTGTTTCTCTATCTGTACTCATAGTTCACTGTTGTTTCTCTATCGGTATTCACTGTTCAGTGTTGTTTCTCTATCTGTACTCACAGTTCACAGTTGTTTCTCTATCTGTACTCACAGTTCAATGTTTTCTTTGTACTCAGAGTTCAGTGTTGTTTCAGTATCTGTAATCTCAGTTCAGTGTTTTTCCTCTGCAGATCAAGTATTGTTTATCTGAAATCTCAGTTCAGTGCTGTTTCTCGATCTGTACACTCAGTTCAGTGTTGTTTCTCTGTCTGTACTCACAATTGAATGTTGTTTCACTATCAGTCCTCTCAGTTCAGTGTTGTTTCAATATCTGTACTCTAGCTGTATTCTTCTTTCTCTGTCTGTACTCTCAGTTCAGGTTTGTTTCTCAATCTGTACTCACAGTTCAGTGCTGCTTCTCTATCTGGACTTTCAGCTCAGTGTGTTGTTTCTCTATCTGTACTCTCAGTTCTGTGTTGGTTATTTATCTGTGCTCCAAGTTCAGTCTGTTTTTATCTATGTGTATTCGCAGTTCAGTGTTGTTTCACTATCTGTAATCTCAGTTCAGTGTTGTTCCTCTGCCTGTACTCACAGTTCAGTATTGTTTCTCTGTCTGGAATCTCAGTTCAGTGTTGTTTCTCAATCTGGACTAACAGTTCAGTGTGTTGTTTCTAGATCTGTCCTCTCAGTTCATGGTTGTTCCTCTCTGTCTGTGCTCAGTTCAGTGTTGTCTGTCTGCCTGTAATCACAGTTCAGTGTTCTTTTGCACTCTGTTTTTACTGTTCAGTGTTGTTTCTCTATCTGTATTCACTGTTGAGTATTGTTTCTCTATCTGTACTCACATTTCAATGTTTGTTTTGTATTCAGAGTTCAGTGTTGTTTCAGTATCTGTAATCTCAGTTCAGTGTTGTTCCTCTCTGTCTGTAATCATAGTTCAAGTATTGTTTATCTGTAATCTCAGTTCAGTGCTGTTTCTCTATCTGTACACTCAGTTCAGTGTTGTTTCTCTGTCTGTTCTCACAATTGAATGTTGTTTCACTGTCAGTCCTCTCAGTTCAGTGTTGTTTCAATATCTGTACTCTAGCTGTATTCTTCTTTCTCTGTCTGTACTCTCAGATCAGGTTTGTTTCTCAATCTGTACTCACAGTTCAGTGCTGCTTCTCTATCGGGACTTTCAGCTCAGTGTGTTGTTTCTCTATCTGTACTCTCAGTTCTGTGTTGGTTATTTATCTGTGCTCCCAGTTCAGTCTGTTTTTATCTATGTGTATTCGCAGTTCAGTGTTGTTTCACTATCTGTAATCTCAGTTCAGTGTTGTTCCTCTGCCTGTACTCACAGTTCAGTATTGTTTCTCTATCTGTAATCTCAGTTCAGTGTTGTTTCTCAATCTGGATTTACAGTTCAGTGTGTTGTTCCTAGATCTGTCCTCTCAGTTCAGTGTTGTTCCCTTCTGTCTGTGCTAAGTTCAGTGTTGTCTGTCTGCTTGTACTCACAGTTCAGTGTTGTTTTGCACTCTGTTTTTACTGTTCAGTGTTGTTTCTCTATCTGTATTCACTGTTCAGTGCTCTTTCTCTATCTGTACTCACAGTTCACAGTTGTTTCTCTATCTGTACTCACAGTTCACAGTTGTTTCTCTATCTGTACTCACTGTTCACAGTTGTTTCTCTATCTGTACCCACTGTTCAGAGTTGTTTCCCTACCTGTACTCACATTTCAATTTTTTTTGTGCTCAGAGTTCAGTGTTGTTTCAGTATCTGTAATCTCAGTTCAGTGTTGTTCCTCTCTGCCTGTATTCACAGATCAAGTATTGTTTATCTGTCATCTCAGTTCAGTGCTGTTTCTCTATCTGTACACTCAGTTCAGTGTTGTTTCTCTGTCTGTATCTAGCTGTATTCTTCTTTCTCTGTCTGTACTCTCAGTTCAGGTTTGTTTCTTAATCTATATTCACAGTTCAGTGTTGCTTTACTAACTGTACTCACAGTTCAGTTCTGCTTCTCTATCTGGACTTTCAGCTCAGCGTGTTGTTTCTCTATCTGTACTCTCAGTTCTGTGTTGGTTATTTATCTGTGCTCCCAGTTCAGTCTGTTTTTATCTATGTGTATTCGCAGTTCAGTGTTGTTTCAGTATTTGTAATCTCAGTTCAGTGTTGTTCCTCTGCCTGTACTCACAGTTCAGTATTGTTTCTCTATCTGTAATCTCAGTTCAGTGTTGTTTCTCAATCTGGATTTACAGTTCAGTGTGTTGTTCCTAGATCTGTCCTCTCAGTTCAGTGTTGTTCCTCTCTGTCTGTGCTCAGTTCAGTGTTGTCTGTCTGCTTGTACTCACAGTTCAGTGTTGTTTTGCACTCCGTTTTTACTGTTCAGTGTTGTTTCTCTATCTGTATTCACTGTTCAGTGCTCTTTCTCTATCTGTACTCACAGTTCACAGTTGTTTCTCTATCTGTACTCACAGTTCACAGTTGTTTCTCTATCTGTACTCACTGTTCACAGTTGTTTCTCTATCTGTACTCACTGTTCAGAGTTGTTTCTCTATCTGTACTCACTGTTCAGAGTTGTTTCTCTATCTGTACTCATTGTTCAGTGTTGTTTCTCTATCTGTATTCACTGTTCAGTGTTGTTTCTCTATCTGTACTCACAGTTCACAGTTGTTTCTCTATCTGTACTCACAGTTCACATTTGTTTCTCTATCTGTACTCACTGTTCAGAGTTGTTTCTCTATCTGTACTCATTGTTCAGTGTTGTTTCTCTATCGGTATTCACTGTTCAGTGTTGTTTCTCTATCTGTACTCACAGTTCACAGTTGTTTCTCTATCTGTACTCACAGTTCAATGTTTTTTTGTACTCAGAGTTCAGTGTTGTTTCAGTATCTGTAATCTCAGTTCAGTGTTTTTCCTCTGCCTGTACTCACAGATCAAGTATTGTTTATCTGTAATCTCAGTTCAGTGCTGTTTCTCTATCTGTACACTCAGTTCAGTGTTGTTTCTCTGTCTGTACTCACAATTGAATGTTGTTTCACTATCAGTCCTCTCAGTTCAGTGTTGTTTCAATATCTGTACTCTAGCTGTATTCTTCTTTCTCTGTCTGTACTCTCAGTTCAGGTTTGTTTCTCAATCTGTACTCACAGTTCAGTGCTGCTTCTCTATCTGGACTTTCAGCTCAGTGTGTTGTTTCTCTATCTGTACTCTCAGTTCTGTGATGGTTATTTATCTGTGCTCCAAGTTCAGTCTGTTTTTATCGATGTGTATTCGCAGTTCAGTGTTGTTTCACTATCTGTAATCTCAGTTCAGTGTTGTTCCTCTGCCTGTACTCACAGTTCAGTATTGTTTCTCTGTCTGGAATCTCAGTTCAGTGTTGTTTCTCAATCTGGACTAACAGTTCAGTGTGTTGTTTCTAGATCTGTCCTCTCAGTTCATGGTTGTTCCTCTCTGTCTGTGCTCAGTTCAGTGTTGTCTGTCTGCCTGTAATCACAGTTCAGTGTTCTTTTGCACTCTGTTTTTACTGTTCAGTGTTGTTTCTCTATCTGTATTCACTGTTGAGTATTGTTTCTCTATCTGTACTCACATTTCAATGTTTGTTTTGTATTCAGAGTTCAGTGTTGTTTCAGTATCTGTAATCTCAGTTCAGTGTTGTTCCTCTCTGTCTGTAATCATAGTTCAAGTATTGTTTATCTGTAATCTCAGTTCAGTGCTGTTTCTCTATCTGTACACTCAGTTCAGTGTTGTTTCTCTGTCTGTTCTCACAATTGAATGTTGTTTCACTATCAGTCCTCTCAGTTCAGTGTTGTTTCAATATCTGTACTCTAGCTGTATTCTTCTTTCTCTGTCTGTACTCTCAGATCAGGTTTGTTTCTCAATCTGTACTCACAGTTCAGTGCTGCTTCTCTATCGGGACTTTCAGCTCAGTGTGTTGTTTCTCTATCTGTACTCTCAGTTCTGTGTTGGTTATTTATCTGTGCTCCCAGTTCAGTCTGTTTTTATCTATGTGTATTCGCAGTTCAGTGTTGTTTCACTATCTGTAATCTCAGTTCAGTGTTGTTCCTCTGCCTGTACTCACAGTTCAGTATTGTTTCTCTATCTGTATTCTCAGTTCAGTGTTGTTTCTCAATCTGGATTTACAGTTCAGTGTGTTGTTCCTAGATCTGTCCTCTCAGTTCAGTGTTGTTCCCTTCTGTCTGTGCTAAGTTCAGTGTAGTCTGTCTGCTTGTACTCACAGTTCAGTGTTGTTTTGCACTCTGTTTTTACTGTTCAGTGTTGTTTCTCTATCTGTATTCACTGTTCAGTGCTCTTTCTCTATCTGTACTCACAGTTCACAGTTGTTTCTCTTTCTGTACTCACAGTTCACAGTTGTTTCTCTATCTGTACTCACTGTTCACAGTTGTTTCTCTATCTGTACTCACTGTTCAGAGTTGTTTCCCTACCTGTACTCACATTTCAATTTTTTTTTGTACTCAGAATTCAGTGTTGTTTCAGTATCTGTAATCTCAGTTCAGTGTTGTTCCTCTCTGTCTGTATTCACAGATCAAGTATTGTTTATCTGTCATCTCAGTTCAGTGCTGTTTCTCTATCTGTACACTCAGTTCAGTGTTGTTTCTCTGTCTGTACTCTAGCTGTATTCTTCTTTCTCTGTCTGTACTCTCAGTTCAGGTTTGTTTCTCAATCTGTACTCACAGTTCAGTGTTGCTTTACTAACTGTACTCACAGTTCAGTTCTGCTTCTCTATCTGGACTTTCAGCTCAGTGTTTTGTTTCTCTATCTGTACTCTCAGTTCTGTGTTGGTTATTTATCTGTGCTCCCAGTTCAGTCTGTTTTTATCTATGTGTATTCGCAGTTCAGTGTTGTTTCACTATTTGTAATCTCAGTTCAGTGTTGTTCCTCTGCCTGTACTCACAGTTCAGTGTTGTTTTGCACTCTGTTTTTACTGTTCAGTGTTGTTTCTCTATCTGTATTCACTGTTCAGTGCTGTTTCTCTATCTCTACTCACAGTTCACAGTTGTTTCTCTATCTGTACTCACAGTTCACAGTTGTTTCTCTATCTGTACTCACTGTTCACAGTTGTTTCTCTATCTGTACTCACTGTTCAGAGTTGTTTCCCTACCTGTACTCACATTTCAATTTTTTTTTGTACTCAGAGTTCAGTGTTGTTTCAGTATCTGTAATCTCAGTTCAGTGTTATTCCTCTCTGTCTGTACTCACAGATCAAGTATTGTTTATCTGTCATCTCAGTTCAGTGCTGTTTCTCTATCTGTACACTCAGTTCAGTGTTGTTTCTCTGTCTGTACTCTAGCTGTATTCTTCTATCTCTGTCTGTACTCTCAGTACAGGATTGTTTCTCAATCTATATTCACAGTTCAGTGTTGCTTTACTAACTGTACTCACAGTTCAGTGCTGCTTCTCTATCTGGACTTTCAGCTCAGAGTTTTGTTTCTGTATCTGTACTTTCAGTTCTGTGTTGGTTATTTATCTGTGCTCCCAGTTCAGTCTGTTCTTATCTATGTGTATTCGCAGTTCAGTGTTGTTTCACTATCTGTAATCTCAGTTCAGTGTTGTTCCTCTGCCTGTACTCACAGTTCAGTATTGTTTCTCTATCTGTAATCTCAGTTCAGTGTGGTTTCTCAATCTGGATTTACAGTTCAGTGTGTTGTTTCTAGATCTGTCCGCTCAGTTCAGTGTTGTTCCTCTCTGTCTGTGCTCAGTTCAGTGTTGTCTGTCTGCCTGTACTCACAGTTCAGTGTTGTTTTGCACTCTGTTTTTACTGTTCAGTGTTGTTTCTCTATCTGTATTCACTGTTGAGAGTTGTTTCTCTATCTGTACTCACAGTTCACAGTTGTTTCTCTATCTGTACTCACTGTTCAGAGCTGTTTCTCTATCTGTACTCACTGTTCAGAGTTGTTTCTCTATCTGTACTCATTGTTCAGTGTTGCTTCTCTATCGTTATTCACTGTTCAGTGTTGTTTCTCTATCTGTACTCACAGTTCACAGTTGTTTCTCTATCTGTACTCACAGTTCACAGTTGTTTCTCTATCTGTACTCCCAGTTCAATGTTTTTTTTGTACTCAGAGTTCAGTGTTGTTTCAGTATCTGTAATCTCAGTTCAGTGTTTTTCCTCTGCCTGTACTCACAGATCAAGTATTGTTTATCTGTAATCTCAGTTCAGTGCTGTTTCTCGATCTGTACACTCAGTTCAGTGTTGTTTCTCTGTCTGTACTCACAATTGAATGTTGTTTCACTATCAGTCCTCTCAGTTCAGTGTTGTTTCAATATCTGTACTCTAGCTGTATTCTTCTTTCTCTGTCTGTACTCTCAGATCAGGTTTGTTTCTCAATCTGTACTCACACTTCAGTGCTGCTTCTCTATCTGGACTTTCAGCTCAGTGTGTTGTTTCTCTTTCTGTACTTTCAGTTCTGTGTTGGTTATTTATCTGTGCTCCCAGTTCAGTCTGTTTTTATCTATGTGTATTCGCAGTTCAGTGTTGTTTCACTATCTGTAATCTCAGTTCAGTGTTGTTCCTCTGCCTGTACTCACAGTTCAGTATTGTTTCTCTGTCTGTAATGTCAGTTCAGTGTTGTTTATCAATCTGGACTAACAGTTCAGTGTGTTGTTTCTAGATCTGTCCTCTCCGTTCAGGGTTGTTCCTCTCTGTCTGTGCTCAGTTCAGTGTTGTCTGTCTGCCTGTAATCACAGTTCAGTGTTGTTTTGCACTCTGTTATTACTGTTCAGTGTTGTTTCTCTATCTGTATTCACTGTTGAGTGTTGTTTCTCTATCTGTACTCACATTTCAATGTTTGTTTTGTATTCAGAGTTCAGTGTTGTTTCAGTATCTGTAATCTCCGTTCAGTGTTGTTCCTCTCTGTCTGTATTCACAGATCAAGTATTGTTTATCTGTCATCTCAGTTCAGTGCTGTTTCTCTATCTGTACACTCAGTTCAGTGTTGTTTCTCTGTCTGTACTCTAGCTGTATTCTTCTTTCTCTGTCTGTACTCTCAGTTCAGGATTGTTTCTCAAACTGTTCTCACAGTTCAGTGTTGCTTTACTAACTGTACTCACAGTTCAGTTCTGCTTCTCTATCTGGACTTTCAGCTCAGTGTTTTCTTTCTATATCTGTACTCTCAGTTCTGTGTTGGTTATTTATCTGTGCTCCCAGTTCAGTCTGTTTTTATCTATGTGTATTCGCAGTTCAGTGTTCTTTCACTATATGTAATCTCAGTTCAGTGTTGTTCCTCTGCCTGTACTCACAGTTCAGTATTGTTTCTCTGTCTGTAATCTCAGTTCAGTGTTGTTTCTCAATCTGGATTTACAGTTCAGTGTGTTGTTCCTAGATCTGTCCTCTCAGTTCAGTGTTGTTCCTCTCTGTCTGTGCTCAGTTCAGTGTTGTCTGTCTGGTTGTACTCACAGTTCAGTGTTGTTTTGCACTCCGTTTTTACTGTTCAGTGTTGTTTCTCTATCTGTATTCACTGTTCAGTGCTCTTTCTCTATCTGTACTCACAGTTCACAGTTGTTTCTCTATCTGTACTCACAGTTCACAGTTGTTTCTCTATCTGTACTCACTGTTCACAGTTGTTTCTCTATCTGTACTCACTGTTCAGAGTTGTTTCTCTATCTGTACTCACTGTTCAGAGTTGTTTCTCTGTCTGTACTCATTGTTCAGTGTTGTTTCTCTATCTGTATTCACTGTTCAGTGTTGTTTCTCTATCTGTACTCACAGTTCACAGTTGTTTCTCTATCTGTACTCACAGTTCACATTTGTTTCTCTATCTGTACTCACTGTTCAGAGTTGTTTCTCTATCTGTACTCATTGTTCAGTGTTGTTTCTCTATCGGTATTCACTGTTCAGTGTTGTTTCTCTATCTGTACTCACAGTTCACAGTTGTTTCTCTATCTGTACTCACAGTTCAATGTTTTTTTGTACTCAGAGTTCAGTGTTGTTTCAGTATCTGTAATCTCAGTTCAGTGTTTTTCCTCTGCCTGTACTCACAGATCAAGTATTGTTTATCTGTAATCTCAGTTCAGTGCTGTTTCTCTATCTGTACACTCAGTTCAGTGTTGTTTCTCTGTCTGTACTCACAATTGAATGTTGTTTCACTATCAGTCCTCTCAGTTCAGTGTTGTTTCAATATCTGTACTCTAGCTGTATTCTTCTTTCTCTGTCTGTACTCTCAGTTCAGGTTTGTTTCTCAATCTGTACTCACAGTTCAGTGCTGCTTCTCTATCTGGACTTTCAGCTCAGTGTGTTGTTTCTCTATCTGTACTCTCAGTTCTGTGTTGGTTATTTATCTGTGCTCCAAGTTCAGTCTGTTTTTATCTATGTGTATTCGCAGTTCAGTGTTGTTTCACTATCTGTAATCTCAGTTCAGTGTTGTTCCTCTGCCTGTACTCACAGTTCAGTATTGTTTCTCTGTCTGGAATCTCAGTTCAGTGTTGTTTCTCAATCTGGACTAACAGTTCAGTGTGTTGTTTCTAGATCTGTCCTCTCAGTTCATGGTTGTTCCTCTCTGTCTGTGCTCAGTTCAGTGTTGTCTGTCTGCCTGTAATCACAGTTCAGTGTTCTTTTGCACTCTGTTTTTACTGTTCAGTGTTGTTTCTCTATCTGTATTCACTGTTGAGTATTGTTTCTCTATCTGTACTCACATTTCAATGTTTGTTTTGTATTCAGAGTTCAGTGTTGTTTCAGTATCTGTAATCTCAGTTCAGTGTTGTTCCTCTCTGTCTGTAATCATAGTTCAAGTATTGTTTATCTGTAATCTCAGTTCAGTGCTGTTTCTCTATCTGTACACTCAGTTCAGTGTTGTTTCTCTGTCTGTTCTCACAATTGAATGTTGTTTCACTATCAGTCCTCTCAGTTCAGTGTTGTTTCAATATCTGTACTCTAGCTGTATTCTTCTTTCTCTGTCTGTACTCTCAGATCAGGTTTGTTTCTCAATCTGTACTCACAGTTCAGTGCTGCTTCTCTATCGGGACTTTCAGCTCAGTGTGGTGTTTCTCTATCTGTACTCTCAGTTCTGTGTTGGTTATTTATCTGTGCTCCCAGTTCAGTCTGTTTTTATCTATGTGTATTCGCAGTTCAGTGTTGTTTCACTATCTGTAATCTCAGTTCAGTGTTGTTCCTCTGCCTGTACTCACAGTTCAGTATTGTTTCTCTATCTGTATTCTCAGTTCAGTGTTGTTTCTCAATCTGGATTTACAGTTCAGTGTGTTGTTCCTAGATCTGTCCTCTCAGTTCAGTGTTGTTCCCTTCTGTCTGTGCTAAGTTCAGTGTTGTCTGTCTGCTTGTACTCACAGTTCAGTGTTGTTTTGCACTCTGTTTTTACTGTTCAGTGTTGTTTCTCTATCTGTATTCACTGTTCAGTGCTCTTTCTCTATCTGTACTCACAGTTCACAGTTGTTTCTCTTTCTGTACTCACAATTCACAGTTGTTTCTCTATCTGTATTCACTGTTCACAGTTGTTTCTCTATCTGTACTCACTGTTCAGAGTTGTTTCCCTACCTGTACTCACATTTCAATTTTTTTTTGTACTCAGAATTCAGTGTTGTTTCAGTATCTGTAATCTCAGTTCAGTGTTGTTCCTCTCTGTCTGTATTCACAGATCAAGTATTGTTTATCTGTCATCTCAGTTCAGTGCTGTTTCTCTATCTGTACACTCAGTTCAGTGTTGTTTCTCTGTCTGTACTCTAGCTGTATTCTTCTTTCTCTGTCTGTACTCTCAGTTCAGGTTTGTTTCTCAATCTGTACTCACAGTTCAGTGTTGCTTTACTAACTGTACTCACAGTTCAGTTCTGCTTCTCTATCTGGACTTTCAGCTCAGTGTTTTGTTTCTCTATCTGTACTCTCAGTTCTGTGTTGGTTATTTATCTGTGCTCCCAGTTCAGTCTGTTTTTATCTATGTGTATTCGCAGTTCAGTGTTGTTTCACTGTCTGTAATCTCACTTCAGTGTTGTTCCTCTGCCTGTACTCACAGTTCAGTATTGTTTCTCTGTCTGTAATCTCAGTTCAGTGTTGTTTCTCAATCTGGATTTACAGTTCAGTGTGTTGTTTCTAGATCTGTCCTCTCAGTTCAGTGTTGTTCCTCTCTGTGCTCAGTTCAGTGTTGTCTGTCTGCCTGTACTCACAGTTCAGTGTTGTTTTGCACTCTGTTTTTACTGTTCAGTGTTGTTTCTCTATCTGTATTCACTGTTCAGTGCTGTTTCTCTATCTCTACTCACAGTTCACAGTTGTTTCTCTATCTGTACTCACAGTTCACAGTTGTTTCTCTATCTGTACTCACTGTTCACAGTTGTTTCTCTATCTGTACTCACTGTTCAGAGTTGTTTCCCTACCTGTACTCACATTTCAATTTTTTTTGTACTCAGAGTTCAGTGTTGTTTCAGTATCTGTAATCTCAGTTCAGTGTTATTCCTCTCTGTCTGTACTCACAGATCAAGTATTGTTTATCTGTCATCTCAGTTCAGTGCTGTTTCTCTATCTGTACACTCAGTTCAGTGTTGTTTCTCTGTCTGTACTCTAGCTGTATTCTTCTATCTCTGTCTGTACTCTCAGTTCAGGATTGTTTCTCAATCTATATTCACAGTTCAGTGTTGCTTTACTAACTGTACTCACAGTTCAGTGCTGCTTCTCTATCTGGACTTTCAGCTCAGAGTTTTGTTTCTGTATCTGTACTTTCAGTTCTGTGTTGGTTATTTATCTGTGCTCCCAGTTCAGTCTGTTTTTATCTATGTGTATTCGCAGTTCAGTGTTGTTTCACTATCTGTAATCTCAGTTCAGTGTTGTTCCTCTGCCTGTACTCACAGTTCAGTATTGTTTCTCTATCTGTAATCTCAGTTCAGTGTTGTTTCTCAATCTGGATTTACAGTTCAGTGTGTTGTTTCTAGATCTGTCCTCTCAGTTCAGTGTTGTTCCTCTCTGTCTGTGCTCAGTTCAGTGTTGTCTGTCTGCCTGTACTCACAGTTCAGTGTTGTTTTGCACTCTGTTTTTACTGTTCAGTGTTGTTTCTCTATCTGTATTCACTGTTGAGAGTTGTTTCTCTATCTGTACTCACAGTTCACAGTTGTTTCTCTATCTGTACTCACTGTTCAGAGCTGTTTCTCTATCTGTACTCACTGTTCAGAGTTGTTTCTCTATCTGTACTCATTGTTCAGTGTTGCTTCTCTATCGTTATTCACTGTTCAGTGTTGTTTCTCTATCTGTACTCACAGTTCACAGTTGTTTCTCTATCTGTACTCACAGTTCACAGTTGTTTCTCTATCTGTACTCCCAGTTCAATGTTTTTTTTGTACTCAGAGTTCAGTGTTGTTTCAGTATCTGTAATCTCAGTTCAGTGTTTTTCCTCTGCCTGTACTCACAGATCAAGTATTGTTTATCTGTAATCTCAGTTCAGTGCTGTTTCTCGATCTGTACACTCAGTTCAGTGTTGTTTCTCTGTCTGTACTCACAATTGAATGTTGTTTCACTATCAGTCCTCTCAGTTCAGTGTTGTTTCAATATCTGTACTCTAGCTGTATTCTTCTTTCTCTGTCTGTACTCTCAGATCAGGTTTGTTTCTCAATCTGTACTCACACTTCAGTGCTGCTTCTCTATCTGGACTTTCAGCTCAGTGTGTTGTTTCTCTATCTGTACTTTCAGTTCTGTGTTGGTTATTTATCTGTGCTCCCAGTTCAGTCTGTTTTTATCTATGTGTATTCGCAGTTCAGTGTTGTTTCACTATCTGTAATCTCAGTTCAGTGTTGTTCCTCTGCCTGTACTCACAGTTCAGTATTGTTTCTCTGTCTGTAATGTCAGTTCAGTGTTGTTTATCAATCTGGACTAACAGTTCAGTGTGTTGTTTCTAGATCTGTCCTCTCCGTTCAGGGTTGTTCCTCTCTGTCTGTGCTCAGTTCAGTGTTGTCTGTCTGCCTGTAATCACAGTTCAGTGTTGTTTTGCACTCTGTTATTACTGTTCAGTGTTGTTTCTCTATCTGTATTCACTGTTGAGTGTTGTTTCTCTATCTGTACTCACATTTCAATGTTTGTTTTGTATTCAGAGTTCAGTGTTGTTTCAGTATCTGTAATCTCCGTTCAGTGTTGTTCCTCTCTGTCTGTATTCACAGATCAAGTATTGTTTATCTGTCATCTCAGTTCAGTGCTGTTTCTCTATCTGTACACTCAGTTCAGTGTTGTTTCTCTGTCTGTACTCTAGCTGTATTCTTCTTTCTCTGTCTGTACTCTCAGTTCAGGATTGTTTCTCAATCTGTTCTCACAGTTCAGTGTTGCTTTACTAACTGTACTCACAGTTCAGTGCTGCTTCTCTATCTGGACTTTCAGCTCAGAGTTTTGTTTCTGTATCTGTACTTTCAGTTCTGTGTTGGTTATTTATCTGTGCTCCCAGTTCAGTCTGTTTTTATCTATGTGTATTCGCAGTTCAGTGTTCTTTCACTATCTGTAACCTCAGTTCAGTGTTGTTCCTCTGCCTGTACTCACAGTTCAGTATTGTTTCTCTATCTGTAATCTCAGTTCAGTGTTGTTTCTCAATCTGGATTTACAGTTCAGTGTGTTGTTTCTAGATCTGTCCTCTCAGTTCAGTGTTGTTCCTCTCTGTCTGTGCTCAGTTCAGTGTTGTCTGTCTGCCTGTACTCACAGTTCAGTGTTGTTTTGCACTCTGTTTTTACTGTTCAGTGTTGTTTCTCTATCTGTATTCACTGTTTAGTGCTGTTTCTCTATCTGTACTCACAGTTCACAGTTGTTTCTCTATCTGTACTCACAGTTCACAGTTGTTTCTCTCTGTACTCACTGTTTACAGTTGTTTCTCTATCTGTACTCACTGTTCAGAGTTGTTTCCCTACCTGTACTCACATTTCAATTTTTTTTGTACTCAGAGTTCAGTGTTGTTTCAGTATCTGTAATCTCAGTTCAGTGTTATTCCTCTCTGTCTGTACTCACAGATCAAGTATTGTTTATCTGTCATCTCAGTTCAGTGCTGTTTCTCTATCTGTACACTCAGTTCAGTGTTGTTTCTCTGTCTGTACTCTAGCTGTATTCTTCTATCTCTGTCTGTACTCTCAGTTCAGGTTTGTTTCTCAATCTATATTCACAGTTCAGTGTTGCTTTACTAACTGTACTCACAGTTCAGTGCTGCTTCTCTATCTGGACTTTCAGCTCAGAGTTTTGTTTCTCTATCTGTACTCTCAGTTCTGTGTTGGTTATTTATCTGTGCTCCCAGTTCAGTCTGTTTTTATCTATGTGTATTCGCAGTTCAGTGTTGTTTCACTATCTGTAATCTCAGTTCAGTGTTGTTCCTCTGCCTGTACTCACAGTTCAGTATTGTTTCTCTGTCTGTAATCTCAGTTCAGTGTTGTTTCTCAATCTGGATTTACAGTTCAGTGTGTTGTTTCTAGCTTTGTCCTCTCAGTTCAGTGTTGTTCCTCTCTGTCTGTGCTCAGTTCAGTGTTGTCAGTCTGCCGGTACTCACAGTTCAGTGTTGTTTTGCACTCTGTTTTTACTGTTCAGTGTTGTTTCTCTATCTGTATTCACTGTTGAGAGTTGTTTCTCTATCTGTACTCACAGTTCACAGTTGTTTCTCTATCTGTACTCACAGTTCACAGTTGTTTCTCTATCTGTACTCACTGTTCAGAGTTGTTTCTCTATCTGTACTCATTGTTCAGTGTTGTTTCTCTATCTGTATTCACTGTTCAGTGTTGTTTCTCTATCTGTACTCACAGTTCACAGTTGTTTCTCTATCTGTACTCACAGTTCACAGTTGTTTCTCTATCTGTCCTCACTGTTCAGAGTTGTTTCTCTATCTGTACTCATTGTTCAATGTTGTTTCTCTATCGGTATTCACTGTTCAGTGTTGTTTCTCTATCTGTACTCACAGTTCACAGTTGTTTCTCTATCTGTACTCACAGTTCAATGTTTTCTTTGTACTCAGAGTTCAGTGTTGTTTCAGTATCTGTAATCTCAGTTCAGTGTTTTTCCTCTGCCTGTACTCACAGATCAAGTATTGTTTATCTGTAATCTCAGTTCAGTGCTGTTTCTCGATCAGTACACTCAGTTCAGTGTTGTTTCTCTGTCTGTACTCACAATTGAATGTTGTTTCACTATCAGTCCTCTCAGTTCAGTGTTGTTTCAATATCTGTACTCTAGCTGTATTCTTCTTTCTCTGTCTGTACTCTCAGATCAGGTTTGTTTCTCAATCTGTACTCACACTTCAGTGCTGCTTCTCTATCTGGACTTTCAGCTCAGTGTGTTGTTTCTCTATCTGTACTTTCAGTTCTGTGTTGGTTATTTATCTGTGCTCCCAGTTCAGTCTGTTTTTATCTATGTGTATTCGCAGTTCAGTGTTGTTTCACTATCTGTAATCTCAGTTCAGTGTTGTTCCTCTGCCTGTACTCACAGTTCAGTATTGTTTCTCTGTCTGTAATCTCAGTTCAGTGTTGTTTCTCAATCTGGACTAACAGTTCAGTGTGTTGTTTCTAGATCTGTCCTCTCAGTTCAGGGTTGTTCCTCTCTGTCTGTGCTCAGTTCAGTGTTGTCTGTCTGCCTGTAATCACAGTTCAGTGTTGTTTTGCACTCTGTTATTACTGTTCAGTGTTGTTTCTCTATCTGTATTCACTGTTGAGTGTTGTTTCTCTATCCGTACTCACATTTCAATGTATGTTTTGTATTCAGAGTTCAGTGTTGTTTCAGTATCTGTAATCTCAGTTCAGTGTTGTTCCTCTCTGTCTGTAATCATAGTTCAAGTATTGTTTATCTGTAATCTCAGTTCAGTGCTGTTTCTCTATCTGTACACTCAGTTCAGTGTTGTTTCTCTGTCTGTACTCACAATTGAATGTTGTTTCACTATCAGTCCTCTCAGATCAGTGTTGTTTCAATATCTGTACTCTAGCTGTATTCTTCTCTCTCTGTCTGTACACTCAGAGCAGGTTTGTTTCTCAATCTGTACTCACAGTTCAGTGCTGCTTCTCTATCTGGACTTTCAGCTCAGTGTGTTGTTTCTCTATCTGTACTCTCAGTTCTGTGTTGGTTATTTATCTGTGCTCCCATTTCAGTCTGTTTTTATCTATGTGTATTCGCAGTTCAGTGTTGTTTCACTATCTGTAATCTCAGTTCAGTGTTGTTCCTCTGCCTGCACTCACAGTTCAGTATTGTTTCTCTATCTGTAATCTCAGTTCAGTGTTGTTTCTCAATCTGGATTTACAGATCAGTGTGTTGTTTCTAGATCTGTCCTCTCAGTTCAGTGTTGTTCCCTTCTGTCTGTGCTCAGTTCAGTGTTGTCTATCTGCTTGTACTCACAGTTCAGTGTTGTTTTGCACTCTGTTTTTACTGTTCAGTGTTGTTTCTCTATCTGTATTCACAGTTCAGTGCTCTTTCTCTCTCTGTACTCACAGTTCACAGTTGTTTCCCTATCTGTACTCACAGTTCACAGTTGTTTCTCTATCTGTACTCACTGTTCAGTGTTGTTTCTCTATCTGTACTCATTGTTCAGTGTTATTCCTCTCTCTGTACTCACATTTCAATGGTTTTTTTGTACTCAGAGTTCAGTGTTGTTTCAGTCTCTGTAATCTCAGTTCAGTGTTGTTCCTCTCTGTCTGTATTCACAGATCAAGTATTGTTTATCTGTCATCTCAGTTCAGTGCTGTTTCTCTATCTGTACACTCAGTTCAGTATTGTTTCTCTGTCTGTACTCTAGCTGTACTCTCAGTTCAGGTTTGTTTCTCAATCTGTACTCACAGTTCAGTGTTGCTTTACTAACTGTACTCACAGTTCAGTTCTGCTTCTCGATCTGGACTTTCAGCTCAGTGTTTTGTTTCTCTATCTGTACTCTCAGTTCTGTGTTGGTTATTTATCTGTGCTCCCAGTTCAGTCTGTTTTTATCTATGTGTATTCGCAGTTCAGTGTTGTTTCACTATCTGTAACCTCAGTTCAGTGTTGTTCCTCTGCCTGTACTCACAGTTCAGTATTGTTTCTCTGTCTGTAATCTCAGTTCAGTGTTGTTTCTCAATCTGGATTTACTGTTCAGTGTGTTGTTTCTAGATCTGTCCTCTCAGTTCAGTGTTGTTCCTCTCTGTCTGTGCTCAGTTCAGTGTTGTCTGTCTGCCTGTACTCACAGTTCAGTGTTGTTTTGCACTCTGTTTTTACTGTTCAGTGTTGTTTCTCTATCTGTATTCACTGTTGAGAGTTGTTTCTCTATCTGTACTCACAGTTCACACTTGTTTCTCTATCTGTACTCACAGTTCACAGTTGTTTCTCTATCTGTACTCACTGTTCAGAGTTGTTTCTCTATCTGTACTCATTGTTCAGTGTTGTTTCTCTATCGGTATTCACTGTTCAGTGTTGTTTCTCTATCTGTACTCACAGTTCACAGTTGTTTCTCTATCTGTACTCACAGTTCAATGTTTTTTTTGTACTCAGAGTTCAGTGTTGTTTCACTATCTGTAATCTCAGTTCAGTGTTGTTCCTCTGCCTGTACTCACAGTTCAGTATTGTTTCTCTATCTGTAATCTCAATTCAGTGTTGTTTCTCAATCTGGATTTACAGTTCAGTGTGTTGTTCCTAGATCTGTCCTCTCAGTTCAGTGTTGTTCCCTTCTGTCTGTGCTCAGTTCAGTGTTGTCTGTCTGCTTGTACTCACAGTTCAGTGTTGTTTTGCACTCTGTTTTTACTGTTCAGTGTTGTTTCTCTATCTGTATTCACTGTTCAGTGCTCTTTCTCTATCTGTACTCACAGTTCACAGTTGTTTCTCTATCTGTACTCACAGTTCACAGTTGTTTCTCTATCTGTACTCACTGTTCACAGTTGTTTCTCTATCTGTACTCACAGTTCAATGTTTTTTTTGTACTCAGAGTTCAGTGTTGTTTCAGTATCTGTAATCTCAGTTCAGTGTTTTTCCTCTGCAGATCAAGTATTGTTTATCTGAAATCTCAGTTCAGTGCTGTTTCTCGATCTGTACACTCAGTTCGGTGTTGTTTCTCTGTCTGTACTCACAATTGAATGTTGTTTCACTATCAGTCCTCTCAGTTCAGTGTTGTTTCAATATCTGTACTCTAGCTGTATTCTTCTTTCTCTGTCTGTACTCTCAGATCAGGTTTGTTTCTCAATCTGTACTCACAGTTCAGTGCTGCTTCTCTATCTGGACTTTCAGCTCAGTGTTTTGTTTCTCTATCTGTACTCTCAGTTCTGTGTTGGTTATTTATCTGTGCTCCCTGTTCAGTCTGTTTTTCTCTGTGTGTATTCGCAGTTCAGTGTTGTTTCACTATCTGTAACCTCAGTTCAGTGTTGTTCCTCTGCCTGTACTCACAGTTCAGTATTGTTTCTCTGTCTGTAATCTCAGTTCAGTGTTGTTTCTCAATCTGGATTTACAGTTCAGTGTGTTGTTTCTAGATCTGTCCTCTCAGTTCAGTGTTGTTCCTCTCTGTCTGTGCTCAGTTCAGTGTTGTCTGTCTGCCTGTACTCACAGTTCAGTGTTGTTTTGCACTCTGTTTTTACTGTTCAGTGTTGTTTCTCTATCTGTATTCACTGTTCAGTGCTGTTTCTCTATCTCTACTCACAGTTCACAGTTGTTTCTCTATCTGTACTCACAGTTCACAGTTGTTTCTCTATCTGTACTCACAGTTAACAGTTGTTTCTCTATCTGTACTCACTGTTCAGAGTTGTTTCCCTACCTGTACTCACATTTCAATTTTTTTTTGTACTCAGAGTTCAGTGTTGTTTCAGTATCTGTAATCTCAGTTCAGTGTTATTCCTCTCTGTCTGTACTCACAGATCAAGTATTGTTTATCTGTCATCTCAGTTCAGTGCTGTTTCTCTATCTGTACACTCAGTTCAGTGTTGTTTCTCTGTCTGTACTCTAGCTGTATTCTTCTATCTCTGTCTGTACTCTCAGTTCAGGTTTGTTTCTCAATCTATATTCACAGTTCAGTGTTGCTTTACTAACTGTACTCACAGTTCAGTGCTGCTTCTCTATCTGGACTTTCAGCTCAGAGTTTTGTTTCTCTATCTGTACTTTCAGTTCTGTGTTGGTTATTTATCTGTGCTCCCAGTTCAGTCTATTTTTATCTATGTGTATTCGCAGTTCAGTGTTGTTTCACTATCTGTAATCTCAGTTCAGTGTTGTTCCTCTGCCTGTACTCACAGTTCAGTATTGTTTCTCTGTCTGTAATCTCTGTTCAGTGTTGTTTCTCAATCTGGATTTACAGTTCAGTGTGTTGTTTCTAGCTCTGTCCTCTCAGTTCAGTGTTGTTCCTCTCTGTCTGTGCTCAGTTCAGTGTTGTCTGTCTGCCTGTACTCACAGTTCAGTGTTGTTTTGCACTCAGTTTTTACTGTTCAGTGTTGTTTCTCTATCTGTATTCACTGTTGAGAGTTTTTTCTCTATCTGTACTCACAGTTCACAGTTGTTTCTCTATCTGTACTCACAGTTCACAGTTGTTTCTCTATCTGTACTCACTGTTCAGAGTTGTTTCTCTATCTGTACTCATTGTTCAGTGTTGTTTCTCTATCTGTATTCACTGTTCAGTGTTGTTTCTCTATCTGTACTCACAGTTCACAGTTGTTTCTCTATCTGTACTCACAGTTCACAGTTGTTTCTCTATATGTCCTCACTGTTCAGAGTTGTTTCTCTATCTGTACTCATTGTTCAGTGTTGTTTCTCTATCTGTACTCACAGTTCACAGTTGTTTCTCTATCTGTACTCACAGTTCAATGTTTTCTTTGTCCTCAGAGTTCAGTGTTGTTTCAGTATCTGTAATCTCAGTTCAGTGTTTTTCCTCTGCCTGTACTCACAGATCAAGTATTGTTTATCTGTAATCTCAGTTCAGTGCTGTTTCTCGATCTGTACACTCAGTTCAGTGTTGTTTCTCTGTCTGTACTCACAATTGAATGTTGTTTCACTATCAGTCCTCTCAGTTCAGTGTTGTTTCAATATCTGTACTCTAGCTGTATTCTTCTTTCTCTTTCTGTACTCTCAGATCAGGTTTGTTTCTCAATCTGTACTCACACTTCAGTGCTGCTTCTCTATCTGGACTTTCAGCTCAGTGTGTTGTTTCTCTATCTGTACTTTCAGTTCTGTGTTGGTTATTTATCTGTGCTCCCAGTTCAGTCTGTTTTTATCTATGTGTATTCGCAGTTCAGTGTTGTTTCACTCTCTGTAATCTCAGTTCAGTGTTGTTCCTCTGCCTGTACTCACAGTTCAGTATTGTTTCTCTGTCTGTAATCTCAGTTCAGTGTTGTTTCTCAATCTGGACTAACAGTTCAGTGTGTTGTTTCTAGATCTGTCCTCTCAGTTCAGGGTTGTTCCTCTCTGTCTGTGCTCAGTTCAGTGTTGTCTGTCTGCCTGTAATCACAGTTCAGTGTTGTTTTGCACTCTGTTATTACTGTTCAGTGTTGTTTCTCTATCTGTATTCACTGTTGAGTGTTGTTTCTCTATCTGTACTCACATTTCAATGTTTGTTTTGTATTCAGAGTTCAGTGTTGTTTCAGTATCTGTAATCTCAGTTCAGTGTTGTTCCTCTCTGTCTGTAATCATAGTTCAAGTATTGTTTATCTGTAATCTCAGTTCAGTGCTCTTTCTCTATCTGTACTCACAGTTCACAGTTGTTTCTCTATCTGTACTCACAGTTCACAGTTGTTTCTCTATCTGTACTCACTGTTCAGTGTTGTTTCTCTATCTGTACTCATTGTTCAGTGTTGTTTCTCTATCGGTATTCACTGTTCAGTGTTGTTTCTCTATCTGTACTCACAGTTTACAGTTGTTTCTCTATCTGTACTCACAGTTCAATGTTTTTTTTGTACTCAGAGTTCAGTGTTGTTTCAGTATCTGTAATCTCAGTTCAGTGTTTTTCCTCTGCCTGTACTCACAGATCAAGTATTGATTATCTGTAATCTCAGTTCAGTGCTGTTTCTCGATCTGTACACTCAGTTCAGTGTTGTTTCTCTGTCTGTACTCACAATTGAATGTTGTTTCACTATCAGTCCTCTCAGTTCAGTGTTGTTTCAATATCTGTACTCTTGCTGTATTCTTCTTTCTCTGTCTGTACTCTCAGATCAGGTTTGTTTCTCAATCTGTACTCACAGTTCAGTGCTGCTTCTCTATCTGGACTTTCAGCTCAGTGTGTTGTTTCTCTATCTGTACTCTCAGTTCTGTGTTGGTTATTTATCTGTGCTCCCAGTTCAGTCTGTTTTTATCTATGTGTATTCGCAGTTCAGTGTTGGTTCACTATCTGTAATCTCAGTTCAGTGTTGTTCCTCTGCCTGTACTCACAGTTCAGTATTGTTTCTCTATCTGTAATCTCAATTCAGTGTTGTTTCTCAATCTGGATTTACAGTTCAGTGTGTTGTTCCTAGATCTGTCCTCTCAGTTCAGTGTTGTTCCCTTCTGTCTGTGCTCAGTTCAGTGTTGTCTGTCTGCTTGTACTCACAGTTCAGTGTTGTTTTGCACTCTGTTTTTACTGTTCAGTGTTGTTTCTCTATCTGTATTCACTGTTCAGTGCTCTTTCTCTATCTGTACTCACAGTTCACAGTTGTTTCTCTATCTGTACTCACAGTTCACAGTTGTTTCTCTATCTGTACTCACTGTTCAGAGTTGTTTCCCTACCTGTACTCACATTTCAATTTTTTTTTGTACTCAGAGTTCAGTGTTGTTTCAGTATCTGTAATCTCAGTTCAGTGTTGTTCCTCTCTGTCTGTATTCACAGATCAAGTATTGTTTATCTGTCATCTCAGTTCAGTGCTGTTTCTCTATCTGTACACTCAGTTCAGTGTTGTTTCTCTGTCTGTACTCTAGCTGTATTCTTCTTTCTCTGTCTGTACTCTCAGTTCAGGTTTGTTTCTCAATCTGTACTCACAGTTCAGTGTTGCTTTACGAACTGTACTCACAGTTCAGTTCTGCTTCTCTATCTGGACTTTCAGCTCAGTGTTTTGTTTCTCTATCTGTACTCTCAGTTCTGTGTTGGTTATTTATCTGTGCTCCCAGTTCAGTCTGTTTTTATCTATGTGTATTCGCAGTTCAGTGTTGTTTCACTATTTGTAACCTCAGTTCAGTGTTGTTCCTCTGCCTGTACTCACGGTTCAGTATTGTTTCTCTGTCTGTAATCTCAGTTCAGTGTTGTTTCTCAATCTGGATTTACAGTTCAGTGTGTTGTTTCTAGCTCTGTCCTCTCAGTTCAGTGTTGTTCCTCTCTGTCTGTGCTCAGTTCAGTGTTGTCTGTCTGCCTGTACTCACAGTTCAGTGTTGTTTTGCACTCTGTTTTTACTGTTCAGTGTTGTTTCTCTATCTGTATTCACTGTTGAGAGTTGTTTCTCTATCTGTACTCACAGTTCACAGTTGTTTCTCTATCTGTACTCACAGTTCACAGTTGTTTCTCTATCTGTACTCACTGTTCAGAGTTGTTTCTCTATCTGTACTCATTGTTCAGTGTTGTTTCTCTATCTGTATTCACTGTTCAGTGTTGTTTCTCTATCTGTACTCACAGTTCACAGTTGTTTCTCTATCTGTACTCACAGTTCACAGTTGTTTCTCTATATGTCCTCACTGTTCAGAGTTGTTTCTCTATCTGTACTCATTGTTCAGTGTTGTTTCTCTATCTGTACTCACAGTTCACAGTTGTTTCTCTATCTGTACTCACAGTTCAATGTTTTCTTTGTACTCAGAGTTCAGTGTTGTTTCAGTATCTGTAATCTCAGTTCAGTGTTTTTCCTCTGCCTGTACTCACAGATCAAGTATTGTTTATCTGTAATCTCAGTTCAGTGCTGTTTCTCGATCTGTACACTCAGTTCAGTGTTGTTTCTCTGTCTGTACTCACAATTGAATGTTGTTTCACTATCAGTCCTCTCAGTTCAGTGTTGTTTCAATATCTGTACTCTAGCTGTATTCTTCTTTCTCTTTCTGTACTCTCAGATCAGGTTTGTTTCTCAATCTGTACTCACACTTCAGTGCTGCTTCTCTATCTGGACTTTCAGCTCAGTGTGTTGTTTCTCTATCTGTACTTTCAGTTCTGTGTTGGTTATTTATCTGTGCTCCCAGTTCAGTCTGTTTTTATCTATGTGTATTCGCAGTTCAGTGTTGTTTCACTCTCTGTAATCTCAGTTCAGTGTTGTTCCTCTGCCTGTACTCACAGTTCAGTATTGTTTCTCTGTCTGTAATCTCAGTTCAGTGTTGTTTCTCAATCTGGACTAACAGTTCAGTGTGTTGTTTCTAGATCTGTCCTCTCAGTTCAGGGTTGTTCCTCTCTGTCTGTGCTCAGTTCAGTGTTGTCTGTCTGCCTGTAATCACAGTTCAGTGTTGTTTTGCACTCTGTTATTACTGTTCAGTGTTGTTTCTCTATCTGTATTCACTGTTGAGTGTTGTTTCTCTATCTGTACTCAAATTTCAATGTTTGTTTTGTATTCAGAGTTCAGTGTTGTTTCAGTATCTGTAATCTCAGTTCAGTGTTGTTCCTCTCGGTCTGTAATCATAGTTCAAGTATTGTTTATCTGTAATCTCAGTTCAGTGCTCTTTCTCTATCTGTACTCACAGTTCACAGTTGTTTCTCTATCTGTACTCACAGTTCACAGTTGTTTCTCTATCTGTACTCACTGTTCAGTGTTGTTTCTCTATCTGTACTCATTGTTCAGTGTTGTTTCTCTATCGGTATTCACTGTTCAGTGTTGTTTCTCTATCTGTACTCACAGTTCACAGTTGTTTCTCTATCTGTACTCACAGTTCAATGTTTGTTTTGTACTCAGAGTTCAGTGTTGTTTCAGTATCTGTAATCTCAGTTCAGTGTTTTTCCTCTGCCTGTACTCACAGATCAAGTATTGATTATCTGTAATCTCAGTTCAGTGCTGTTTCTCGATCTGTACACTCAGTTCAGTGTTGTTTCTCTGTCTGTACTCACAATTGAATGTTGTTTCACTATCAGTCCTCTCAGTTCAGTGTTGTTTCAATATCTGTACTCTTGCTGTATTCTTCTTTCTCTGTCTGTACTCTCAGATCAGGTTTGTTTCTCAATCTGTACTCACAGTTCAGTGCTGCTTCTCTATCTGGACTTTCAGCTCAGAGTTTTGTTTCTCTATCTGTACTTTCAGTTCTGTGTTGGTTATTTATCTGTGCTCCCAGTTCAGTCTGTTTTTATCTATGTGTATTCGCAGTTCAGTGTTGTTTCACTATCTGTAATCTCAGTTCAGTGTTGTTCCTCTGCCTGTACTCACAGTTCAGTATTGTTTCTCTATCTGTAATCTCAGTTCAGTGTGGTTTCTCAATCTGGATTTACAGTTCAGTGTGTTGTTCCTAGATCTGTCCTCTCAGTTCAGTGTTGTTCCTCTCTGTCTGTGCTCAGTTCAGTGTTGTCTGTCTGCCTGTACTCACAGTTCAGTGTTGTTTTGCACTCTGTTTTTACTGTTCAGTGTTGTTTCTCTATCTGTATTCACTGTTCAGAGTTGTTTCTCTATCTGTACTCACAGTTCACAGTTGTTTCTCTATCTGTACTCACAGTTCACAGTTGTTTCTCTATCTGTACTCACTGTTCAGAGTTGTTTCTCTATCTGTACTCATTGTTCAGTGTTGTTTCTCTATCTGTATTCACTGTTCAGTGTTGTTTCTCTATCTGTACTCACAGTTCACAGTTGTTTCTCTATCTGTACTCACAGTTCACAGTTGTTTCTCTATCTGTCCTCACTGTTCAGAGTTGTTTCTCTATCGGTACTCATTGTTCAGTGTTGTTTCTCTATCGGTATTCACTGTTCAGTGTTGTTTCTCTATCTGTACTCACAGTTCACAGTTGTTTCTCTATCTGTACTCACAGTTCAATGTTTTCTTTGTACTCAGAGTTCAGTGTTGTTTCAGTATCTGTAATCTCAGTTCAGTGTTTTTCCTCTGCCTGTACTCACAGATCAAGTATTGTTTATCTGTAATCTCAGTTCAGTGCTGTTTCTCGATCTGTACACTCAGTTCAGTGTTGTTTCTCTGTCTGTACTCACAATTGAATGTTGTTTCACTATCAGTCCTCTCAGTTCAGTGTTGTTTCAATATCTGTACTCTAGCTGTATTCTTCTTTCTCTGTCTGTACTCTCAGATCAGGTTTGTTTCTCAATCTGTACTCACACTTCAGTGCTGCTTCTCTATCTGGACTTTCAGCTCAGTGTATTGTTTCTCTATCTGTACTTTCAGTTCTGTGTTGGTTATTTATCTGTGCTCCCAGTTCAGTCTGTTTTTATCTATGTGTATTCGCAGTTCAGTGTTGTTTCACTATCTGTAATCTCAGTTCAGTGTTGTTCCTCTGCCTGTACTCACAGTTCAGTATTGTTTCTCTGTCTGTAATCTCAGTTCAGTGTTGTTTCTCAATCTGGACTAACAGTTCAGTGTGTTGTTTCTAGATCTGTCCTCTCAGTTCAGTGTTGTTCCCTTCTGTCTGTGCTCAGTTCAGTGTTGTCTGTCTGCTTGTACTCACAGTTCAGTGTTGTTTTGCACTCTGTTATTACTGTTCAGTGTTGTTTCTCTATCTGTATTCACTGTTGAGTGTTGTTTCACTATCTGTACTCACATTTCAATGTTTGTTTTGTATTCAGAGTTCAGTGTTGTTTCAGTATCTGTAATCTCAGTTCAGTGTTGTTCCCCTCTGTCTGTAATCATGGTTCAAGTATTGTTTATCTGGAATCTCAGTTCAGTGCTGTTCCTCTCTGTCTGTAATCATAGTTCAAGTATTGTTTATCTGGAATCTCAGTTCAGTGCTGTTTCTCTATCTGTACACTCAATTCAGTGTTGTTTCTCTGTCTGTACTCACAATTGAATGTTGTTTCACTATCAGTCCTCTCAGATCAGTGTTGTTTCATTATCTGTACTCTAGCTGTATTCTTCTCTCTCTGTCTGTACTCTCAGAGCAGGTTTGTTTCTCAATCTGTACTCACAGTTCAGTGTTGCTTCTCTATCTGGACTTTCAGCTCAGTGTGTTTTTTCTCTATCTGTACTCTCAGTTCTGTGTTGGCTATTTATCTGTGCTCCCATTTCAGTCTGTTTTTATCTATGTGTATTCGCAGTTCAGTGTTGTTTCACTATCTGTAATCTCAGTTCAGTGTTGTTCCTCTGCCTGCACTCACAGTTCAGTATTGTTTCTCTATCTGTAATCTCAGTTCAGTGTTGTTTCTCAATCTGGATTTACAGTTCAGTGTGTTGTTTCTAGATCTGTCCTCTCAGTTCAGGGTTGTTCCTCTCTGTCTGTGCTCAGTTCAGTGTTGTCTGTCTGCCTGTAATCACAGTTCAGTGTTGTTTTGCACTCTGTTATTACTGTTCAGTGTTGTTTCTCTATCTGTATTCACTGTTGAGTGTTGTTTCTCTATCTGTACTCACATTTCAATGTTTGTTTTGTATTCAGAGTTCAGTGTTGTTTCAGTATCTGTAATCTCAGTTCAGTGTTGTTCCTCTCTGTCTGTAATCATAGTTCAAGTATTGTTTATCTGTAATCTCAGTTCAGTGCTCTTTCTCTATCTGTACTCACAGTTCACAGTTGTTTCTCTATCTGTACTCACAGTTCACAGTTGTTTCTCTATCTGTACTCACTGTTCAGTGTTGTTTCTCTATCTGTACTCATTGTTCAGTGTTGTTTCTCTATCGGTATTCACTGTTCAGTGTTGTTTCTCTATCTGTACTCACAGTTTACAGTTGTTTCTCTATCTGTACTCACAGTTCAATGTTTTTTTTGTACTCAGAGTTCAGTGTTGTTTCAGTATCTGTAATCTCAGTTCAGTGTTTTTCCTCTGCCTGTACTCACAGATCAAGTATTGATTATCTGTAATCTCAGTTCAGTGCTGTTTCTCGATCTGTACACTCAGTTCAGTGTTGTTTCTCTGTCTGTACTCACAATTGAATGTTGTTTCACTATCAGTCCTCTCAGTTCAGTGTTGTTTCAATATCTGTACTCTTGCTGTATTCTTCTTTCTCTGTCTGTACTCTCAGATCAGGTTTGTTTCTCAATCTGTACTCACAGTTCAGTGCTGCTTCTCTATCTGGACTTTCAGCTCAGTGTGTTGTTTCTCTATCTGTACTCTCAGTTCTGTGTTGGTTATTTATCTGTGCTCCCAGTTCAGTCTGTTTTTATCTATGTGTATTCGCAGTTCAGTGTTGGTTCACTATCTGTAATCTCAGTTCAGTGTTGTTCCTCTGCCTGTACTCACAGTTCAGTATTGTTTCTCTATCTGTAATCTCAATTCAGTGTTGTTTCTCAATCTGGATTTACAGTTCAGTGTGTTGTTCCTAGATCTGTCCTCTCAGTTCAGTGTTGTTCCCTTCTGTCTGTGCTCAGTTCAGTGTTGTCTGTCTGCTTGTACTCACAGTTCAGTGTTGTTTTGCACTCTGTTTTTACTGTTCAGTGTTGTTTCTCTATCTGTATTCACTGTTCAGTGCTCTTTCTCTATCTGTACTCACAGTTCACAGTTGTTTCTCTATCTGTACTCACAGTTCACAGTTGTTTCTCTATCTGTACTCACTGTTCAGAGTTGTTTCCCTACCTGTACTCACATTTCAATTTTTTTTTGTACTCAGAGTTCAGTGTTGTTTCAGTATCTGTAATCTCAGTTCAGTGTTGTTCCTCTCTGTCTGTATTCACAGATCAAGTATTGTTTATCTGTCATCTCAGTTCAGTGCTGTTTCTCTATCTGTACACTCAGTTCAGTGTTGTTTCTCTGTCTGTACTCTAGCTGTATTCTTCTTTCTCTGTCTGTACTCTCAGTTCAGGTTTGTTTCTCAATCTGTACTCACAGTTCAGTGTTGCTTTACGAACTGTACTCACAGTTCAGTTCTGCTTCTCTATCTGGACTTTCAGCTCAGTGTTTTGTTTCTCTATCTGTACTCTCAGTTCTGTGTTGGTTATTTATCTGTGCTCCCAGTTCAGTCTGTTTTTATCTATGTGTATTCGCAGTTCAGTGTTGTTTCACTATTTGTAACCTCAGTTCAGTGTTGTTCCTCTGCCTGTACTCACGGTTCAGTATTGTTTCTCTGTCTGTAATCTCAGTTCAGTGTTGTTTCTCAATCTGGATTTACAGTTCAGTGTGTTGTTTCTAGCTCTGTCCTCTCAGTTCAGTGTTGTTCCTCTCTGTCTGTGCTCAGTTCAGTGTTGTCTGTCTGCCTGTACTCACAGTTCAGTGTTGTTTTGCACTCTGTTTTTACTGTTCAGTGTTGTTTCTCTATCTGTATTCACTGTTGAGAGTTGTTTCTCTATCTGTACTCACAGTTCACAGTTGTTTCTCTATCTGTACTCACAGTTCACAGTTGTTTCTCTATCTGTACTCACTGTTCAGAGTTGTTTCTCTATCTGTACTCATTGTTCAGTGTTGTTTCTCTATCTGTATTCACTGTTCAGTGTTGTTTCTCTATCTGTACTCACAGTTCACAGTTGTTTCTCTATCTGTACTCACAGTTCACAGTTGTTTCTCTATATGTCCTCACTGTTCAGAGTTGTTTCTCTATCTGTACTCATTGTTCAGTGTTGTTTCTCTATCTGTACTCACAGTTCACAGTTGTTTCTCTATCTGTACTCACAGTTCAATGTTTTCTTTGTACTCAGAGTTCAGTGTTGTTTCAGTATCTGTAATCTCAGTTCAGTGTTTTTCCTCTGCCTGTACTCACAGATCAAGTATTGTTTATCTGTAATCTCAGTTCAGTGCTGTTTCTCGATCTGTACACTCAGTTCAGTGTTGTTTCTCTGTCTGTACTCACAATTGAATGTTGTTTCACTATCAGTCCTCTCAGTTCAGTGTTGTTTCAATATCTGTACTCTAGCTGTATTCTTCTTTCTCTTTCTGTACTCTCAGATCAGGTTTGTTTCTCAATCTGTACTCACACTTCAGTGCTGCTTCTCTATCTGGACTTTCAGCTCAGTGTGTTGTTTCTCTATCTGTACTTTCAGTTCTGTGTTGGTTATTTATCTGTGCTCCCAGTTCAGTCTGTTTTTATCTATGTGTATTCGCAGTTCAGTGTTGTTTCACTCTCTGTAATCTCAGTTCAGTGTTGTTCCTCTGCCTGTACTCACAGTTCAGTATTGTTTCTCTGTCTGTAATCTCAGTTCAGTGTTGTTTCTCAATCTGGACTAACAGTTCAGTGTGTTGTTTCTAGATCTGTCCTCTCAGTTCAGGGTTGTTCCTCTCTGTCTGTGCTCAGTTCAGTGTTGTCTGTCTGCCTGTAATCACAGTTCAGTGTTGTTTTGCACTCTGTTATTACTGTTCAGTGTTGTTTCTCTATCTGTATTCACTGTTGAGTGTTGTTTCTCTATCTGTACTCAAATTTCAATGTTTGTTTTGTATTCAGAGTTCAGTGTTGTTTCAGTATCTGTAATCTCAGTTCAGTGTTGTTCCTCTCGGTCTGTAATCATAGTTCAAGTATTGTTTATCTGTAATCTCAGTTCAGTGCTCTTTCTCTATCTGTACTCACAGTTCACAGTTGTTTCTCTATCTGTACTCACAGTTCACAGTTGTTTCTCTATCTGTACTCACTGTTCAGTGTTGTTTCTCTATCTGTACTCATTGTTCAGTGTTGTTTCTCTATCGGTATTCACTGTTCAGTGTTGTTTCTCTATCTGTACTCACAGTTCACAGTTGTTTCTCTATCTGTACTCACAGTTCAATGTTTGTTTTGTACTCAGAGTTCAGTGTTGTTTCAGTATCTGTAATCTCAGTTCAGTGTTTTTCCTCTGCCTGTACTCACAGATCAAGTATTGATTATCTGTAATCTCAGTTCAGTGCTGTTTCTCGATCTGTACACTCAGTTCAGTGTTGTTTCTCTGTCTGTACTCACAATTGAATGTTGTTTCACTATCAGTCCTCTCAGTTCAGTGTTGTTTCAATATCTGTACTCTTGCTGTATTCTTCTTTCTCTGTCTGTACTCTCAGATCAGGTTTGTTTCTCAATCTGTACTCACAGTTCAGTGCTGCTTCTCTATCTGGACTTTCAGCTCAGAGTTTTGTTTCTCTATCTGTACTTTCAGTTCTGTGTTGGTTATTTATCTGTGCTCCCAGTTCAGTCTGTTTTTATCTATGTGTATTCGCAGTTCAGTGTTGTTTCACTATCTGTAATCTCAGTTCAGTGTTGTTCCTCTGCCTGTACTCACAGTTCAGTATTGTTTCTCTATCTGTAATCTCAGTTCAGTGTGGTTTCTCAATCTGGATTTACAGTTCAGTGTGTTGTTCCTAGATCTGTCCTCTCAGTTCAGTGTTGTTCCTCTCTGTCTGTGCTCAGTTCAGTGTTGTCTGTCTGCCTGTACTCACAGTTCAGTGTTGTTTTGCACTCTGTTTTTACTGTTCAGTGTTGTTTCTCTATCTGTATTCACTGTTCAGAGTTGTTTCTCTATCTGTACTCACAGTTCACAGTTGTTTCTCTATCTGTACTCACAGTTCACAGTTGTTTCTCTATCTGTACTCACTGTTCAGAGTTGTTTCTCTATCTGTACTCATTGTTCAGTGTTGTTTCTCTATCTGTATTCACTGTTCAGTGTTGTTTCTCTATCTGTACTCACAGTTCACAGTTGTTTCTCTATCTGTACTCACAGTTCACAGTTGTTTCTCTATCTGTCCTCACTGTTCAGAGTTGTTTCTCTATCGGTACTCATTGTTCAGTGTTGTTTCTCTATCGGTATTCACTGTTCAGTGTTGTTTCTCTATCTGTACTCACAGTTCACAGTTGTTTCTCTATCTGTACTCACAGTTCAATGTTTTCTTTGTACTCAGAGTTCAGTGTTGTTTCAGTATCTGTAATCTCAGTTCAGTGTTTTTCCTCTGCCTGTACTCACAGATCAAGTATTGTTTATCTGTAATCTCAGTTCAGTGCTGTTTCTCGATCTGTACACTCAGTTCAGTGTTGTTTCTCTGTCTGTACTCACAATTGAATGTTGTTTCACTATCAGTCCTCTCAGTTCAGTGTTGTTTCAATATCTGTACTCTAGCTGTATTCTTCTTTCTCTGTCTGTACTCTCAGATCAGGTTTGTTTCTCAATCTGTACTCACACTTCAGTGCTGCTTCTCTATCTGGACTTTCAGCTCAGTGTATTGTTTCTCTATCTGTACTTTCAGTTCTGTGTTGGTTATTTATCTGTGCTCCCAGTTCAGTCTGTTTTTATCTATGTGTATTCGCAGTTCAGTGTTGTTTCACTATCTGTAATCTCAGTTCAGTGTTGTTCCTCTGCCTGTACTCACAGTTCAGTATTGTTTCTCTGTCTGTAATCTCAGTTCAGTGTTGTTTCTCAATCTGGACTAACAGTTCAGTGTGTTGTTTCTAGATCTGTCCTCTCAGTTCAGTGTTGTTCCCTTCTGTCTGTGCTCAGTTCAGTGTTGTCTGTCTGCTTGTACTCACAGTTCAGTGTTGTTTTGCACTCTGTTATTACTGTTCAGTGTTGTTTCTCTATCTGTATTCACTGTTGAGTGTTGTTTCACTATCTGTACTCACATTTCAATGTTTGTTTTGTATTCAGAGTTCAGTGTTGTTTCAGTATCTGTAATCTCAGTTCAGTGTTGTTCCCCTCTGTCTGTAATCATGGTTCAAGTATTGTTTATCTGGAATCTCAGTTCAGTGCTGTTCCTCTCTGTCTGTAATCATAGTTCAAGTATTGTTTATCTGGAATCTCAGTTCAGTGCTGTTTCTCTATCTGTACACTCAATTCAGTGTTGTTTCTCTGTCTGTACTCACAATTGAATGTTGTTTCACTATCAGTCCTCTCAGATCAGTGTTGTTTCATTATCTGTACTCTAGCTGTATTCTTCTCTCTCTGTCTGTACTCTCAGAGCAGGTTTGTTTCTCAATCTGTACTCACAGTTCAGTGTTGCTTCTCTATCTGGACTTTCAGCTCAGTGTGTTTTTTCTCTATCTGTACTCTCAGTTCTGTGTTGGCTATTTATCTGTGCTCCCATTTCAGTCTGTTTTTATCTATGTGTATTCGCAGTTCAGTGTTGTTTCACTATCTGTAATCTCAGTTCAGTGTTGTTCCTCTGCCTGCACTCACAGTTCAGTATTGTTTCTCTATCTGTAATCTCAGTTCAGTGTTGTTTCTCAATCTGGATTTACAGTTCAGTGTGTTGTTTCTAGATCTGTCCTCTCAGTTCAGTGTTGTTCCCTTCTGTCTGTGCTCAATTCAGTGTTGTCTGTCTGCCTGTACTCACAGTTCAGTGTTGTTTTGCACTCTGTTTTTACTGTTCAGTGTTGTTTCTCTATCTGTATTCACTGTTCAGTGCTGTTTCTCTATCTCTACTCACAGTTCACAGTTGTTTCTCTATCTGTACTCACAGTTCACAGTTGTTTCTCTATCTGTACTCACAGTTAACAGTTGTTTCTCTATCTGTACTCACTGTTCAGAGTTGTTTCCCTACCTGTACTCACATTTCAATTTTTTTTGTACTCAGAGTTCAGTGTTGTTTCAGTATCTGTAATCTCAGTTCAGTGTTATTCCTCTCTGTCTGTACTCACAGATCAAGTATTGTTTATCTGTCATCTCAGTTCAGTGCTGTTTCTCTATCTGTACACTCAGTTCAGTGTTGTTTCTCTGTCTGTACTCTAGCTGTATTCTTCTATCTCTGTCTGTACTCTCAGTTCAGGTTTGTTTCTCAATCTATAGTCACAGTTCAGTGTTGCTTTACTAACTGTACTCACAGTTCAGTGCTGCTTCTCTATCTGGACTTTCAGCTCAGAGTTTTGTTTCTCTATCTGTACTTTCAGTTCTGTGTTGGTTATTTATCTGTGCTCCCAGTTCAGTCTATTTTTATCTATGTGTATTCGCAGTTCAGTGTTGTTTCACTATCTGTAATCTCAGTTCAGTGTTGTTCCTCTGCCTGTACTCACAGTTCAGTATTGTTTCTCTATCTGTAATCTCAGTTCAGTGTGGTTTCTCAATCTGGATTTACAGTTCAGTGTGTTGTTTCTAGATCTGTCCTCTCAGTTCAGTGTTGTTCCTCTCTGTCTGTTCTCAGTTCAGTGTTGTCTGTCTGCCTGTACTCACAGTTCAGTGTTGTTTTGCACTCTGTTTTTACTGTTCAGTGTTGTTTCTCTATCTGTATTCACTGTTGAGAGTTGTTTCTCTATCTGTACTCACAGTTCACACTTGTTTCTCTATCTGTACTCACAGTTCACAGTTGTTTCTCTATCTGTACTCACTGTTCAGAGTTGTTTCTCTATCTGTACTCATTGTTCAGTGTTGTTTCTCTATCGGTATTCACTGTTCAGTGTTGTTTCTCTATCTGTACTCACAGTTCACAGTTGTTTCTCTATCTGTACTCACAGTTCAATGTTTTTTTTGTACTCAGAGTTCAGTGTTGTTTCACTATCTGTAATCTCAGTTCAGTGTTGTTCCTCTGCCTGTACTCACAGTTCAGTATTGTTTCTCTATCTGTAATCTCAATTCAGTGTTGTTTCTCAATCTGATTTACAGTTCAGTGTGTTGTTCCTAGATCTGTCCTCTCAGTTCAGTGTTGTTCCCTTCTGTCTGTGCTCAGTTCAGTGTTGTCTGTCTGGTTGTACTCACAGTTCAGTGTTGTTTTGCACTCTGTTTTTACTGTACAGTGTTGTTACTCTATCTGTATTCACTGTTCAGTGCTCTTTCTCTATCTGTACTCACAGTTCACAGTTGTTTCTCTATCTGTACTCACAGTTCACAGTTGTTTCTCTATCTGTACTCACTGTTGACAGTTGTTTCTCTATCTGTACTCACAGTTCACAGTTGTTTCTCTATCTGTCCTCACTGTTCAGAGTTGTTTCTCTATCTGTACTCATAGTTCAGTGTTGTTTCTCTATCGGTATTCACTGTTCAGTGTTGTTTCTCTATCTGTACTCACAGTTCACAGTTGTTTCTCTATCTGTACTCACAGTTCAATGTTTTCTTTGTACTCAGAGTTCAGTGTTGTTTCAGTATCTGTAATCTCAGTTCAGTGTTTTTCCTCTGCAGATCAAGTATTGTTTATCTGAAATCTCAGTTCAGTGCTGTTTCTCGATCTGTACACTCAGTTCGGTGTTGTTTCTCTGTCTGTACTCACAATTGAATGTTGTTTCACTATCAGTCCTCTCAGTTCAGTGTTGTTTCAATATCTGTACTCTAGCTGTATTCTTCTTTCTCTGTCTGTACTCTCAGATCAGGTTTTTTTCTCAATCTGTACTCACAGTTCAGTGCTGCTTCTCTATCTGGACTTTCAGCTCAGTGTGTTGTTTCTCTATCTGTACTCTATGTTCTGTGTTGGTTACTTATCTGTGCTCCCAGTTCAGTCTGTTTTTATCTATGTGTATTCGCAGTTCAGTGTTGTTTCACTATCTGTAATCTCAGTTCAGTGTTGTTCCTCTCTGTCTGTATTCAAAGATCAAGTATTGTTTATCTGTCATCTCAGTTCAGTGCTGTTTCTCTATCTGTACACTCAGTTCAGTGTTGTTTCTCTGTCTGTACTCTAGCTGTATTCTTCTTTCTCTGTCTGTACTCTCAGTTCAGGTTTATTTCTCAATCTGTACTCACAGTTCAGTGTTGCTTTACTAACTGTACTCACAGTTCAGTTCTGCTTCTCTATCTGGACTTTCAGCTCAGTGTTTTGTTTCTCTATCTGTACTCTCAGTTCTGTGTTGGTTCTTTATCTGTGCTCCCAGTTCAGTCTGTTTTTATCTATGTGTATTCGCAGTTCAGTGTTCTTTCACTATCTGTAACCTCAGTTCAGTGTTGTTCCTCTGCCTGTACTCACAGTTCAGTATTGTTTCTCTATCTGTAATCTCAGTTCAGTGTTGTTTCTCAATCTGGATTTACAGTTCAGTGTGTTGTTTCTAGATCTGTCCTCTCAGTTCAGTGTTGTTCCTCTCTGTCTGTGCTCAGTTCAGTGTTGTCTGTCTGCCTGTACTCACAGTTCAGTGTTGTTTTGCACTCTGTTTTTACTGTTCAGTGTTGTTTCTCTATCTGTATTCACTGTTTAGTGCTGTTTCTCTATCTGTACTCACAGTTCACAGTTGTTTCTCTATCTGTACTCACAGTTCACAGTTGTTTCTCTCTGTACTCACTGTTTACAGTTGTTTCTCTATCTGTACTCACTGTTCAGAGTTGTTTCCCTACCTGTACTCACATTTCAATTTTTTTTGTACTCAGAGTTCAGTGTTGTTTCAGTATCTGTAATCTCAGTTCAGTGTTATTCCTCTCTGTCTGTACTCACAGATCAAGTATTGTTTATCTGTCATCTCAGTTCAGTGCTGTTTCTCTATCTGTACACTCAGTTCAGTGTTGTTTCTCTGTCTGTACTCTAGCTGTATTCTTCTATCTCTGTCTGTACTCTCAGTTCAGGTTTGTTTCTCAATCTATATTCACAGTTCAGTGTTGCTTTACTAACTGTACTCACAGTTCAGTGCTGCTTCTCTATCTGGACTTTCAGCTCAGAGTTTTGTTTCTCTATCTGTACTCTCAGTTCTGTGTTGGTTATTTATCTGTGCTCCCAGTTCAGTCTGTTTTTATCTATGTGTATTCGAAGTTCAGTGTTGTTTCACTATCTGTAATCTCAGTTCAGTGTTGTTCCTCTGCCTGTACTCACAGTTCAGTATTGTTTCTCTGTCTGTAATCTCAGTTCAGTGTTGTTTCTCAATCTGGATTTACAGTTCAGTGTGTTGTTTCTAGCTTTGTCCTCTCAGTTCAGTGTTGTTCCTCTCTGTCTGTGCTCAGTTCAGTGTTGTCTGTCTGCCTGTACTCACAGTTCAGTGTTGTTTTGCACTCTGTTTTTACTGTTCAGTGTTGTTTCTCTATCTGTATTCACTGTTGAGAGTTGTTTCTCTATCTGTACTCACAGTTCACAGTTGTTTCTCTATCTGTACTCACAGTTCACAGTTGTTTCTCTATCTGTACTCACTGTTCAGAGTTGTTTCTCTATCTGTACTCATTGTTCAGTGTTGTTTCTCTATCTGTATTCACTGTTCAGTGTTGTTTCTCTATCTGTACTCACAGTTCACAGTTGTTTCTCTATCTGTACTCACAGTTCACAGTTGTTTCTCTATCTGTCCTCACTGTTCAGAGTTGTTTCTCTATCTGTACTCATTGTTCAATGTTGTTTCTCTATCGGTATTCACTGTTCAGTGTTGTTTCTCTATCTGTACTCACAGTTCACAGTTGTTTCTCTATCTGTACTCACAGTTCAATGTTTTCTTTGTACTCAGAGTTCAGTGTTGTTTCAGTATCTGTAATCTCAGTTCAGTGTTTTTCCTCTGCCTGTACTCACAGATCAAGTATTGTTTATCTGTAATCTCAGTTCAGTGCTGTTTCTCGATCAGTACACTCAGTTCAGTGTTGTTTCTCTGTCTGTACTCACAATTGAATGTTGTTTCACTATCAGTCCTCTCAGTTCAGTGTTGTTTCAATATCTGTACTCTAGCTGTATTCTTCTTTCTCTGTCTGTACTCTCAGATCAGGTTTGTTTCTCAATCTGTACTCAAACTTCAGTGCTGCTTCTCTATCTGGACTTTCAGCTCAGTGTGTTGTTTCTCTATCTGTACTTTCAGTTCTGTGTTGGTTATTTATCTGTGCTCCCAGTTCAGTCTGTTTTTATCTATGTGTATTCGCAGTTCAGTGTTGTTTCACTATCTGTAATCTCAGTTCAGTGTTGTTCCTCTGCCTGTACTCACAGTTCAGTATTGTTTCTCTGTCTGTAATCTCAGTTCAGTGTTGTTTCTCAATCTGGACTAACAGTTCAGTGTGTTGTTTCTAGATCTGTCCTCTCAGTTCAGGGTTGTTCCTCTCTGTCTGTGCTCAGTTCAGTGTTGTCTGTCTGCCTGTAATCACAGTTCAGTGTTGTTTTGCACTCTGTTATTACTGTTCAGTGTTGTTTCTCTATCTGTATTCACTGTTGAGTGTTGTTTCTCTATCCGTACTCACATTTCAATGTATGTTTTGTATTCAGAGTTCAGTGTTGTTTCAGTATCTGTAATCTCAGTTCAGTGTTGTTCCTCTCTGTCTGTAATCATAGTTCAAGTATTGTTTATCTGTAATCTCAGTTCAGTGCTGTTTCTCTATCTGTACACTCAGTTCAGTGTTGTTTCTCTGTCTGTACTCACAATTGAATGTTGTTTCACTATCAGTCCTCTCAGATCAGTGTTGTTTCAATATCTGTACTCTAGCTGTATTCTTCTCTCTCTGTCTGTACACTCAGAGCAGGTTTGTTTCTCAATCTGTACTCACAGTTCAGTGCTGCTTCTCTATCTGGACTTTCAGCTCAGTGTGTTGTTTCTCTATCTGTACTCTCAGTTCTGTGTTGGTTATTTATCTGTGCTCCCATTTCAGTCTGTTTTTATCTATGTGTATTCGCAGTTCAGTGTTGTTTCACTATCTGTAATCTCAGTTCAGTGTTGTTCCTCTGCCTGCACTCACAGTTCAGTATTGTTTCTCTATCTGTAATCTCAGTTCAGTGTTGTTTCTCAATCTGGATTTACAGATCAGTGTGTTGTTTCTAGATCTGTCCTCTCAGTTCAGTGTTGTTCCCTTCTGTCTGTGCTCAGTTCAGTGTTGTCTATCTGCTTGTACTCACAGTTCAGTGTTGTTTTGCACTCTGTTTTTACTGTTCAGTGTTGTTTCTCTATCTGTATTCACAGTTCAGTGCTCTTTCTCTATCTGTACTCACAGTTCACAGTTGTTTCCCTATCTGTACTCACAGTTCACAGTTGTTTCTCTATCTGTACTCACTGTTCAGTGTTGTTTCTCTATCTGTACTCATTGTTCAGTGGTATTCCTCTCTCTGTACTCACATTTCAATGGTTTTTTTGTACTCAGAGTTCAGTGTTGTTTCAGTCTCTGTAATCTCAGTTCAGTGTTGTTCCTCTCTGTCTGTATTCACAGATCAAGTATTGTTTATCTGTCATCTCAGTTCAGTGCTGTTTCTCTATCTGTACACTCAGTTCAGTATTGTTTCTCTGTCTGTACTCTAGCTGTACTCTCAGTTCAGGTTTGTTTCTCAATCTGTACTCACAGTTCAGTGTTGCTTTACTAACTGTACTCACAGTTCAGTTCTGCTTCTCGATCTGGACTTTCAGCTCAGTGTTTTGTTTCTCTATCTGTACTCTCAGTTCTGTGTTGGTTATTTATCTGTGCTCCCAGTTCAGTCTGTTTTTATCTATGTGTATTCGCAGTTCAGTGTTGTTTCACTATCTGTAACCTCAGTTCAGTGTTGTTCCTCTGCCTGTACTCACAGTTCAGTATTGTTTCTCTGTCTGTAATCTCAGTTCAGTGTTGTTTCTCAATCTGGATTTACTGTTCAGTGTGTTGTTTCTAGATCTGTCCTCTCAGTTCAGTGTTGTTCCTCTCTGTCTGTGCTCAGTTCAGTGTTGTCTGTCTGCCTGTACTCACAGTTCAGTGTTGTTTTGCACTCTGTTTTTACTGTTCAGTGTTGTTTCTCTATCTGTATTCACTGTTGAGAGTTGTTTCTCTATCTGTACTCACAGTTCACAGTTGTTTCTCTATCTGTACTCACAGTTCACAGTTGTTTCTCTATCTGTACTCACTGTTCAGAGTTGTTTCTCTATCTGTACTCATTGTTCAGTGTTGTTTCTCTATCGGTATTCACTGTTCAGTGTTGTTTCTCTATCTGTACTCACAGTTCACAGTTGTTTCTCTATCTGTACTCACAGTTCAATGTTTTTTTTGTACTCAGAGTTCAGTGTTGTTTCACTATCTGTAATCTCAGTTCAGTGTTGTTCCTCTGCCTGTACTCACAGTTCAGTATTGTTTCTCTATCTGTAATCTCAATTCAGTGTTGTTTCTCAATCTGGATTTACATTTCAGTGTGTTGTTCCTAGATCTGTCCTCTCAGTTCAGTGTTGTTCCCTTCTGTCTGTGCTCAGTTCAGTGTTGTCTGTCTGCTTGTACTCACAGTTCAGTGTTGTTTTGCACTCTGTTTTTACTGTTCAGTGTTGTTTCTCTATCTGTATTCACTGTTCAGTGCTCTTTCTCTATCTGTACTCACAGTTCACAGTTGTTTCTCTATCTGTACTCACAGTTCACAGTTGTTTCTCTATCTGTACTCACTGTTCACAGTTGTTTCTCTATCTGTACTCACAGTTCAATGTTTTTTTTGTACTCAGAGTTCAGTGTTGTTTCAGTATCTGTAATCTCAGTTCAGTGTTTTTCCTCTGCAGATCAAGTATTGTTTATCTGAAATCTCAGTTCAGTGCTGTTTCTCGATCTGTACACTCAGTTCGGTGTTGTTTCTCTGTCTGTACTCACAATTGAATGTTGTTTCACTATCAGTCCTCTCAGTTCAGTGTTGTTTCAATATCTGTACTCTAGCTGTATTCTTCTTTCTCTGTCTGTACTCTCAGATCAGGTTTGTTTCTCAATCTGTACTCACAGTTCAGTGCTGCTTCTCTATCTGGACTTTCAGCTCAGTGTTTTGTTTCTCTATCTGTACTCTCAGTTCTGTGTTGGTTATTTATCTGTGCTCCCTGTTCAGTCTGTTTTTCTCTGTGTGTATTCGCATTTCAGTGTTGTTTCACTATCTGTAACCTCAGTTCAGTGTTGTTCCTCTGCCTGTACTCACAGTTCAGTATTGTTTCTCTGTCTGTAATCTCAGTTCAGTGTTGTTTCTCAATCTGGATTTACAGTTCAGTGTGTTGTTTCTAGCTCTGTCCTCTCAGTTCAGTGTTGTTCCTCTCTGTCTGTGCTCAGTTCAGTGTTGTCTGTCTGCCTGTACTCACAGTTCAGTGTTGTTTTGCACTCTGTTTTTACTGTTCAGTGTTGTTTCTCTATCTGTATTCACTGTTCAGTGCTGTTTCTCTATCTCTACTCACAGTTCACAGTTGTTTCTCTATCTGTACTCACAGTTCACAGTTGTTTCTCTATCTGTACTCACAGTTAACAGTTGTTTCTCTATCTGTACTCTCTGTTCAGAGTTGTTTCCCTACCTGTACTCACATTTCAATTTTTTTTTGTACTCAGAGTTCAGTGTTGTTTCAGTATCTGTAATCTCAGTTCAGTGTTATTCCTCTCTGTCTGTACTCACAGATCAAGTATTGTTTATCTGTCATCTCAGTTCAGTGCTGTTTCTCTATCTGTACACTCAGTTCAGTGTTGTTTGTCTGTCTGTACTCTAGCTGTATTCTTCTATCTCTGTCTGTACTCTCAGTTCAGGTTTGTTTCTCAATCTATATTCACAGTTCAGTGTTGCTTTACTAACTGTACTCACAGTTCAGTGCTGCTTCTCTATCTGGACTTTCAGCTCAGAGTTTTGTTTCTCTATCTGTACTTTCAGTTCTGTGTTGGTTATTTATCTGTGCTCCCAGTTCAGTCTATTTTTATCTATGTGTATTCGCAGTTCAGTGTTGTTTCACTATCTGTAATCTCAGTTCAGTGTTGTTCCTCTGCCTGTACTCACAGTTCAGTATTGTTTCTCTGTCTGTAATCTCAGTTCAGTGTTGTTTCTCAATCTGGATTTACAGTTCAGTGTGTTGTTTCTAGCTCTGTCCTCTCAGTTCAGTGTTGTTCCTCTCTGTCTGTGCTCAGTTCAGTGTTGTCTGTCTGCCTGTACTCACAGTTCAGTGTTGTTTTGCACTCTGTTTTTACTGTTCAGTGTTGTTTCTCTATCTGTATTCACTGTTGATAGTTGTTTCTCTATCTGTACTCACAGTTCACAGTTGTTTCTCTATCTGTACTCACAGTTCACAGTTGTTTCTCTATCTGTACTCACTGTTCAGAGTTGTTTCTCTATCTGTACTCATTGTTCAGTGTTGTTTCTCTATCTGTATTCACTGTTCAGTGTTGTTTCGCTATCTGTACTCACAGTTCACAGTTGTTTCTCTATATGTCCTCACTGTTCAGAGTTGTTTCTCTATCTGTACTCATTGTTCAGTGTTGTTTCTCTATCTGTACTCACAGTTCACAGTTGTTTCTCTATCTGTACTCACAGTTCAATGTTTTCTTTGTACTCAGAGTTCAGTGTTGTTTCAGTATCTGTAATCTCAGTTCAGTGTTTTTCCTCTGCCTGTACTCACAGATCAAGTATTGTTTATCTGTAATCTCAGTTCAGTGCTGTTTCTCGATCTGTACACTCAGTTCAGTGTTGTTTCTCTGTCTGTACTCACAATTGAATGTTGTTTCACTATCAGTCCTCTCAGTTCAGTGTTGTTTCAATATCTGTACTCTAGCTGTATTCTTCTTTCTCTTTCTGTACTCTCAGATCAGGTTTGTTTCTCAATCTGTACTCACACTTCAGTGCTGCTTCTCTATCTGGACTTTCAGCTCAGTGTGTTGTTTCTCTATCTGTACTTTCAGTTCTGTGTTGGTTATTTATCTGTGCTCCCAGTTCAGTCTGTTTTTAACTATGTGTATTCGCAGTTCAGTGTTGTTTCACTCTCTGTAATCTCAGTTCAGTGTTGTTCCTCTGCCTGTACTCACAGTTCAGTATTGTTTCTCTGTCTGTAATCTCAGTTCAGTGTTGTTTCTCAATCTGGACTAACAGTTCAGTGTGTTGTTTCTAGATCTGTCCTCTCAGTTCAGGGTTGTTCCTCTCTGTCTGTGCTCAGTTCAGTGTTGTCTGTCTGCCTGTAATCACAGTTCAGTGTTGTTTTGCACTCTGTTATTACTGTTCAGTGTTGTTTCTCTATCTGTATTCACTGTTGAGTGTTGTTTCTCTATCTGTACTCACATTTCAATGTTTGTTTTGTATTCAGAGTTCAGTGTTGTTTCAGTATCTGTAATCTCAGTTCAGTGTTGTTCCTCTCTGTCTGTAATCATAGTTCAAGTATTGTTTATCTGTAATCTCAGTTCAGTGCTCTTTCTCTATCTGTACTCACAGTTCACAGTTGTTTCTCTATCTGTACTCACAGTTCACAGTTGTTTCTCTATCTGTACTCACTGTTCAGTGTTGTTTCTCTATCTGTACTCATTGTTCAGTGTTGTTTCTCTATCGGTATTCACTGTTCAGTGTTGTTTCTCTATCTGTACTCACAGTTCACAGTTGTTTCTCTATCTGTACTCACAGTTCAATGTTTTTTTTGTACTCAGAGTTCAGTGTTGTTTCAGTATCTGTAATCTCAGTTCAGTGTTTTTCCTCTGCCTGTACTCACAGATCAAGTATTGATTATCTGTAATCTCAGTTCAGTGCTGTTTCTCGATCTGTACACTCAGTTCAGTGTTGTTTCTCTGTCTGTACTCACAATTGAATGTTGTTTCACTATCAGTCCTCTCAGTTCAGTGTTGTTTCAATATCTGTACTCTTGCTGTATTCTTCTTTCTCTGTCTGTACTCTCAGATCAGGTTTGTTTCTCAATCTGTACTCACAGTTCAGTGCTGCTTCTCTATCTGGACTTTCAGCTCAGTGTGTTGTTTCTCTATCTGTACTCTCAGTTCTGTGTTGGTTATTTATCTGTGCTCCCAGTTCAGTCTGTTTTTATCTATGTGTATTCGCAGTTCAGTGTTGGTTCACTATCTGTAATCTCAGTTCAGTGTTGTTCCTCTGCCTGTACTCACAGTTCAGTATTGTTTCTCTATCTGTAATCTCAATTCAGTGTTGTTTCTCAATCTGGATTTACAGTTCAGTGTGTTGTTCCTAGATCTGTCCTCTCAGTTCAGTGTTGTACCCTTCTGTCTGTGCTCAGTTCAGTGTTGTCTGTCTGCTTGTACTCACAGTTCAGTGTTGTTTTGCACTCTGTTTTTACTGTTCAGTGTTGTTTCTCTATCTGTATTCACAGTTCAGTGCTCTTTCTCTATCTGTACTCACAGTTCACAGTTGTTTCCCTATCTGTACTCACAGTTCACAGTTGTTTCTCTATCTGTACTCACTGTTCAGTGTTGTTTCTCTATCTGTACTCATTGTTCAGTGTTGTTTCTCTCTCTGTACTCACATTTCAATGGTTTTTTTGTACTCAGAGTTCAGTGTTGTTTCAGTCTCTGTAATCTCAGTTCAGTGTTGTTCCTCTCTGTCTGTATTCACAGATCAAGTATTGTTTATCTGTCATCTCAGTTCAGTGCTGTTTCTCTATCTGTACACTCAGTTCAGTATTGTTTCTCTGTCTGTACTCTAGCTGTACTCTCAGTTCAGGTTTGTTTCTCAATCTGTACTCACAGTTCAGTGTTGCTTTACTAACTGTACTCACAGTTCAGTGCTGCTTCTCTATCTGGACTTTCAGCTCAGAGTTTTGTTTCTCTATCTGTACTTTCAGTTCTGTGTTGGTTATTTATCTGTGCTCCCAGTTCAGTCTATTTTTATCTATGTGTATTCGCAGTTCAGTGTTGTTTCACTATCTGTAATCTCAGTTCAGTGTTGTTCCTCTGCCTGTACTCACAGTTCAGTATTGTTTCTCTGTCTGTAATCTCAGTTCAGTGTTGTTTCTCAATCTGGATTTACAGTTCAGTGTGTTGTTTCTAGCTCTGTCCTCTCAGTTCAGTGTTGTTCCTCTCTGTCTGTGCTCAGTTCAGTGTTGTCTGTCTGCCTGTACTCACAGTTCAGTGTTGTTTTGCACTCTGTTTTTACTGTTCAGTGTTGTTTCTCTATCTGTATTCACTGTTGAGAGTTGTTTCTCTATCTGTACTCACAGTTCACAGTTGTTTCTCTATCTGTACTCACAGTTCACAGTTGTTTCTCTATCTGTACTCACTGTTCAGAGTTGTTTCTCTATCTGTACTCATTGTTCAGTGTTGTTTCTCTATCTGTATTCACTGTTCAGTGTTGTTTCTCTATCTGTATTCACTGTTGAGAGTTGTTTCTCTATCTGTACTCACAGTTCACAGTTGTTTCTCTATCTGTACTCACAGTTCACAGTTGTTTCTCTATCTGTCCTCACTGTTCAGAGTTGTTTCTCTATCTGTACTCATTGTTCAGTGTTGTTTCTCTATCTGTACTCACAGTTCACAGTTGTTTCTCTATCTGTACTCACAGTTCAATGTTTTCTTTGTACTCAGAGTTCAGTGTTGTTTCAGTATCTGTAATCTCAGTTCAGTGTTTTTCCTCTGCCTGTACTCACAGATCAAGTATTGTTTATCTGTAATCTCAGTTCAGTGCTGTTTCTCGATCTGTACACTCAGTTCAGTGTTGTTTCTCTGTCTGTACTCACAATTGAATGTTGTTTCACTATCAGTCCTCTCAGTTCAGTGTTGTTTCAATATCTGTACTCTAGCTGTATTCTTCTTTCTCTTTCTGTACTCTCAGATCAGGTTTGTTTCTCAATCTGTACTCACACTTCAGTGCTGCTTCTCTATCTGGACTTTCAGCTCAGTGTGTTGTTTCTCTATCTGTACTTTCAGTTCTGTGTTGGTTATTTATCTGTGCTCCCAGTTCAGTCTGTTTTTATCTATGTGTATTCGCAGTTCAGTGTTGTTTCACTCTCTGTAATCTCAGTTCAGTGTTGTTCCTCTGCCTGTACTCACAGTTCAGTATTGTTTCTCTGTCTGTAATCTCAGTTCAGTGTTGTTTCTCAATCTGGACTAACAGTTCAGTGTGTTGTTTCTAGATCTGTCCTCTCAGTTCAGGGTTGTTCCTCTCTGTCTGTGCTCAGTTCAGTGTTGTCTGTCTGCCTGTAATCACAGTTCAGTGTTGTTTTGCACTCTGTTATTACTGTTCAGTGTTGTTTCTCTATCTGTATTCACTGTTGAGTGTTGTTTCTCTATCTGTACTCAAATTTCAATGTTTGTTTTGTATTCAGAGTTCAGTGTTGTTTCAGTATCTGTAATCTCAGTTCAGTGTTGTTCCTCTCGGTCTGTAATCATAGTTCAAGTATTGTTTATCTGTAATCTCAGTTCAGTGCTCTTTCTCTATCTGTACTCACAGTTCACAGTTGTTTCTCTATCTGTACTCACAGTTCACAGTTGTTTCTCTATCTGTACTCACTGTTCAGTGTTGTTTCTCTATCTGTACTCATTGTTCAGTGTTGTTTCTCTATCGGTATTCACTGTTCAGTGTTGTTTCTCTATCTGTACTCACAGTTCACAGTTGTTTCTCTATCTGTACTCACAGTTCAATGTTTTTTTTGTACTCAGAGTTCAGTGTTGTTTCAGTATCTGTAATCTCAGTTCAGTGTTTTTCCTCTGCCTGTACTCACAGATCAAGTATTGATTATCTGTAATCTCAGTTCAGTGCTGTTTCTCGATCTGTACACTCAGTTCAGTGTTGTTTCTCTGTCTGTACTCACAATTGAATGTTGTTTCACTATCAGTCCTCTCAGTTCAGTGTTGTTTCAATATCTGTACTCTTGCTGTATTCTTCTTTCTCTGTCTGTACTCACAGATCAGGTTTGTTCCTCAATCTGTACTCACAGTTCAGTGCTGCTTCTCTATCTGGACTTTCAGCTCAGTGTGTTGTTTCTCTATCTGTACTCTCAGTTCTGTGTTGGTTATTTATCTGTGCTCCCAGTTCAGTCTGTTTTTATCTATGTGTAATCGCAGTTCAGTGTTGGTTCACTATCTGTAATCTCAGTTCAGTGTTGTTCCTCTGCCTGTACTCACAGTTCAGTATTGTTTCTCTATCTGTAATCTCAATTCAGTGTTGTTTCTCAATCTGGATTTACAGTTCAGTGTGTTGTTCCTAGATCTGTCCTCTCAGTTCAGTGTTGTTCCCTTCTGTCTGTGCTCAGTTCAGTGTTGTCTGTCTGCTTGTACTCACAGTTCAGTGTTGTTTTGCACTCTGTTTTTACTGTTCAGTGTTGTTTCTCTATCTGTATTCACTGTTCAGTGCTCTTTCTCTATCTGTACTCACAGTTCACAGTTGTTTCTCTATCTGTACTCACAGTTCACAGTTGTTTCTCTATCTGTACTCACTGTTCAGAGTTGTTTCCCTACCTGTACTCACATTTCAATTTTTTTTTGTACTCAGAGTTCAGTGTTGTTTCAGTATCTGTAATCTCAGTTCAGTGTTGTTCCTCTCTGTCTGTATTCACAGATCAAGTATTGTTTATCTGTCATCTCAGTTCAGTGCTGTTTCTCTATCTGTACACTCAGTTCAGTGTTGTTTCTCTGTCTGTACTCTAGCTGTATTCTTCTTTCTCTGTCTGTACTCTCAGTTCAGGTTTGTTTCTCAATCTGTACTCACAGTTCAGTGTTGCTTTACGAACTGTACTCACAGTTCAGTTCTGCTTCTCTATCTGGACTTTCAGCTCAGTGTTTTGTTTCTCTATCTGTACTCTCAGTTCTGTGTTGGTTATTTATCTGTGCTCCCAGTTCAGTCTGTTTTTAACTATGTGTATTCGCAGTTCAGTGTTGTTTCACTATTTGTAACCTCAGTTCAGTGTTGTTCCTCTGCCTGTACTCACGGTTCAGTATTGTTTCTCTGTCTGTAATCTCAGTTCAGTGTTGTTTCTCAATCTGGATTTACAGTTCAGTGTGTTGTTTCTAGCTCTGTCCTCTCAGTTCAGTGTTGTTCCTCTCTGTCTGTGCTCAGTTCAGTGTTGTCTGTCTGCCTGTACTCACAGTTCAGTGTTGTTTTGCACTCTGTTTTTACTGTTCAGTGTTGTTTCTCTATCTGTATTCACTGTTGAGAGTTGTTTCTCTATCTGTACTCACAGTTCACAGTTGTTTCTCTATCTGTACTCACAGTTCACAGTTGTTTCTCTATCTGTACTCACTGTTCAGAGTTGTTTCTCTATCTGTATTCACTGTTCAGTGTTGTTTCTCTATCTGTACTCACAGTTCACAGTTGTTTCTCTATCTGTACTCACAGTTCACAGTTGTTTCTCTATATGTCCTCACTGTTCAGAGTTGTTTCTCTATCTGTACTCATTGTTCAGTGTTGTTTCTCTATCTGTACTCACAGTTCACAGTTGTTTCTCTATCTGTACTCACAGTTCAATGTTTTCTTTGTACTCAGAGTTCAGTGTTGTTTCAGTATCTGTAATCTCAGTTCAGTGTTTTTCCTCTGCCTGTACTCACAGATCAAGTATTGTTTATCTGTAATCTCAGTTCAGTGCTGTTTCTCGATCTGTACACTCAGTTCAGTGTTGTTTCTCTGTCTGTACTCACAATTGAATGTTGTTTCACTATCAGTCCTCTCAGTTCAGTGTTGTTTCAATATCTGTACTCTAGCTGTATTCTTCTTTCTCTTTCTGTACTCTCAGATCAGGTTTGTTTCTCAATCTGTACTCACACTTCAGTGCTGCTTCTCTATCTGGACTTTCAGCTCAGTGTGTTGTTTCTCTATCTGTACTTTCAGTTCTGTGTTGGTTATTTATCTGTGCTCCCAGTTCAGTCTGTTTTTATCTATGTGTATTCGCAGTTCAGTGTTGTTTCACTCTCTGTAATCTCAGTTCAGTGTTGTTCCTCTGCCTGTACTCACAGTTCAGTATTGTTTCTCTGTCTGTAATCTCAGTTCAGTGTTGTTTCTCAATCTGGACTAACAGTTCAGTGTGTTGTTTCTAGATCTGTCCTCTCAGTTCAGGGTTGTTCCTCTCTGTCTGTGCTCAGTTCAGTGTTGTCTGTCTGCCTGTAATCACAGTTCAGTGTTGTTTTGCACTCTGTTATTACTGTTCAGTGTTGTTTCTCTATCTGTATTCACTGTTGAGTGTTGTTTCTCTATCTGTACTCACATTTCAATGTTTGTTTTGTATTCAGAGTTCAGTGTTGTTTCAGTATCTGTAATCTCAGTTCAGTGTTGTTCCTCTCGGTCTGTAATCATAGTTCAAGTATTGTTTATCTGTAATCTCAGTTCAGTGCTCTTTCTCTATCTGTACTCACAGTTCACAGTTGTTTCTCTATCTGTACTCACAGTTCACAGTTGTTTCTCTATCTGTACTCACTGTTCAGTGTTGTTTCTCTATCTGTACTCATTGTTCAGTGTTGTTTCTCTATCGGTATTCACTGTTCAGTGTTGTTTCTCTATCTGTACTCACAGTTCACAGTTGTTTCTCTATCTGTACTCACAGTTCAATGTTTGTTTTGTACTCAGAGTTCAGTGTTGTTTCAGTATCTGTAATCTCAGTTCAGTGTTTTTCCTCTGCCTGTACTCACAGATCAAGTATTGATTATCTGTAATCTCAGTTCAGTGCTGTTTCTCGATCTGTACACTCAGTTCAGTGTTGTTTCTCTGTCTGTACTCACAATTGAATGTTGTTTCACTATCAGTCCTCTCAGTTCAGTGTTGTTTCAATATCTGTACTCTTGCTGTATTCTTCTTTCTCTGTCTGTACTCTCAGATCAGGTTTGTTTCTCAATCTGTACTCACAGTTCAGTGCTGCTTCTCTATCTGGACTTTCAGCTCAGTGTGTTGTTTCTCTATCTGTACTCTCAGTTCTGTGTTGGTTATTTATCTGTGCTCCCAGTTCAGTCTGTTTTTATCTATGTGTATTCGCAGTTCAGTGTTGGTTCACTATCTGTAATCTCAGTTCAGTGTTGTTCCTCTGCCTGTACTCACAGTTCAGTATTGTTTCTCTATCTGTAATCTCAATTCAGTGTTGTTTCTCAATCTGGATTTACAGTTCAGTGTGTTGTTCCTAGATCTGTCCTCTCAGTTCAGTGTTGTTCCCTTCTGTCTGTGCTCAGTTCAGTGTTGTCTGTCTGCTTGTACTCACAGTTCAGTGTTGTTTTGCACTCTGTTTTTACTGTTCAGTGTTGTTTCTCTATCTGTATTCACAGTTCAGTGCTCTTTCTCTATCTGTACTCACAGTTCACAGTTGTTTCCCTATCTGTACTCACAGTTCACAGTTGTTTCTCTATCTGTACTCACTGTTCAGTGTTGTTTCTCTATCTGTACTCATTGTTCAGTGTTGTTTCTCTCTCTGTACTCACATTTCAATGGTTTTTTTGTACTCAGAGTTCAGTGTTGTTTCAGTCTCTGAAATCTCAGTTCAGTGTTGTTCCTCTCTGTCTGTATTCACAGATCAAGTATTGTTTATCTGTCATCTCAGTTCAGTGCTGTTTCTCTATCTGTACACTCAGTTCAGTATTGTTTCTCTGTCTGTACTCTAGCTGTACTCTCAGTTCAGGTTTGTTTCTAAATCTGTACTCACAGTTCAGTGTTGCTTTACTAACTGTACTCACAGTTCAGTTCTGCTTCTCGATCTGGACTTTCAGCTCAGTGTTTTGTTTCTCTATCTGTACTCTCAGTTCTGTGTTGGTTATTTATCTGTGCTCCCAGTTCAGTCTGTTTTTATCTATGTGTATTCGCAGTTCAGTGTTGTTTCACTATCTGTAACCTCAGTTCAGTGTTGTTCCTCTGCCTGTACTCACAGTTCAGTATTGTTTCTCTGTCTGTAATCTCAGTTCAGTGTTGTTTCTCAATCTGGATTTACAGTTCAGTGTGTTGTTTCTAGATCTGTCCTCTCAGTTCAGTGTTGTTCCTCTCTGTCTGTGCTCAGTTCAGTGTTGTCTGTCTGCCTGTACTCACAGTTCAGTGTTGTTTTGCACTCTGTTTTTACTGTTCAGTGTTGTTTCTCTATCTGTATTCACTGTTGAGAGTTGTTTCTCTATCTGTACTCACAGTTCACACTTGTTTCTCTATCTGTACTCACAGTTCACAGTTGTTTCTCTATCTGTACTCACTGTTCAGAGTTGTTTCTCTATCTGTACTCATTGTTCAGTGTTGTTTCTCTATCGGTATTCACTGTTCAGTGTTGTTTCTCTATCTGTACTCACAGTTCACAGTTGTTTCTCTATCTGTACTCACAGTTCAATGTTTTTTTTGTACTCAGAGTTCAGTGTTGTTTCACTATCTGTAATCTCAGTTCAGTGTTGTTCCTCTGCCTGTACTCACAGTTCAGTATTGTTTCTCTATCTGTAATCTCAATTCAGTGTTGTTTCTCAATCTGGATTTACAGTTCAGTGTGTTGTTCCTAGATCTGTCCTCTCAGTTCAGTGTTGTTCCCTTCTGTCTGTGCTCAGTTCAGTGTTGTCTGTCTGCTTGTACTCACAGTTCAGTGTTGTTTTGCACTCTGTTTTTACTGTTCAGTGTTGTTTCTCTATCTGTATTCACTGTTCAGTGCTCTTTCTCTATCTGTACTCACAGTTCACAGTTGTTTCTCTATCTGTACTCACAGTTCGCAGTTGTTTCTCTATCTGTACTCACTGTTCACAGTTGTTTCTCTATCTGTACTCACAGTTCAATGTTTTTTTTGTACTCAGAGTTCAGTGTTGTTTCAGTATCTGTAATCTCAGTTCAGTGTTTTTCCTCTGCAGATCAAGTATTGTTTATCTGAAATCTCAGTTCAGTGCTGTTTCTCGATCTGTACACTCAGTTCGGTGTTGTTTCTCTGTCTGTACTCACAATTGAATGTTGTTTCACTATCAGTCCTCTCAGTTCAGTGTTGTTTCAATATCTGTACTCTAGCTGTATTCTTCTTTCTCTGTCTGTACTCTCAGATCAGGTTTGTTTCTCAATCTGTACTCACAGTTCAGTGCTGCTTCTCTATCTGGACTTTCAGCTCAGTGTTTTGTTTCTCTATCTGTACTCTCAGTTCTGTGTTGGTTATTTATCTGTGCTCCCTGTTCAGTCTGTTTTTATCTATGTGTATTCGCAGTTCAGTGTTGTTTCACTATCTGTAACCTCAGTTCAGTGTTGTTCCTCTGCCTGTACTCACAGTTCAGTATTGTTTCTCTGTCTGTAATCTCAGTTCAGTGTTGTTTCTCAATCTGGATTTACAGTTCAGTGTGTTGTTTCTAGATCTGTCCTCTCAGTTCAGTGTTGTTCCTCTCTGTCTGTGCTCAGTTCAGTGTTGTCTGTCTGCCTGTACTCACAGTTCAGTGTTGTTTTGCACTCTGTTTTTACTGTTCAGTGTTGTTTCTCTATCTGTATTCACTGTTCAGTGCTGTTTCTCTATCTCTACTCACAGTTCACAGTTGTTTCTCTATCTGTACTCACAGTTCACAGTTGTTTCTCTATCTGTACTCACAGTTAACAGTTGTTTCTCTATCTGTACTCACTGTTCAGAGTTGTTTCCCTACCTGTACTCACATTTCAATTTTTTTTTGTACTCAGAGTTCAGTGTTGTTTCAGTATCTGTAATCTCAGTTCAGTGTTATTCCTCTCTGTCTGTACTCACAGATCAAGTATTGTTTATCTGTCATCTCAGTTCAGTGCTGTTTCTCTATCTGTACACTCAGTTCAGTGTTGTTTCTCTGTCTGTACTCTAGCTGTATTCTTCTATCTCTGTCTGTACTCTCAGTTCAGGTTTGTTTCTCAATCTATATTCACAGTTCAGTGTTGCTTTACTAACTGTACTCACAGTTCAGTGCTGCTTCTCTATCTGGACTTTCAGCTCAGAGTTTTGTTTCTCTATCTGTACTTTCAGTTCTGTGTTGGTTATTTATCTGTGCTCCCAGTTCAGTCTATTTTTATCTATGTGTATTCGCAGTTCAGTGTTGTTTCACTATCTGTAATCTCAGTTCAGTGTTGTTCCTCTGCCTGTACTCACAGTTCAGTATTGTTTCTCTGTCTGTAATCTCAGTTCAGTGTTGTTTCTCAATCTGGATTTACAGTTCAGTGTGTTGTTTCTAGCTCTGTCCTCTCAGTTCAGTGTTGTTCCTCTCTGTCTGTGCTCAGTTCAGTGTTGTCTGTCTGCCTGTACTCACAGTTCAGTGTTGTTTTGCACTCTGTTTTTACTGTTCAGTGTTGTTTCTCTATCTGTATTCACTGTTGAGAGTTGTTTCTCTATCTGTACTCACAGTTCACAGTTGTTTCTCTATATGTACTCACAGTTCACAGTTGTTTCTCTATCTGTACTCACTGTTCAGAGTTGTTTCTCTATCTGTACTCATTGTTCAGTGTTGTTTCTCTATCTGTATTCACTGTTCAGTGTTGTTTCTCTATCTGTACTCACAGTTCACAGTTGTTTCTCTATCTGTACTCACAGTTCACAGTTGTTTCTCTATATGTCCTCACTGTTCAGAGTTGTTTCTCTATCTGTACTCATTGTTCAGTGTTGTTTCTCTATCTGTACTCACAGTTCACAGTTGTTTCTCTATCTGTACTCACAGTTCAATGTTTTCTTTGTACTCAGAGTTCAGTGTTGTTTCAGTATCTGTAATCTCAGTTCAGTGTTTTTCCTCTGCCTGTACTCACAGATCAAGTATTGTTTATCTGTAATCTCAGTTCAGTGCTGTTTCTCGATCTGTACACTCAGTTCAGTGTTGTTTCTCTGTCTGTACTCACAATTGAATGTTGTTTCACTATCAGTCCTTTCAGTTCAGTGTTGTTTCAATATCTGTACTCTAGCTGTATTCTTCTTTCTCTTTCTGTACTCTCAGATCAGGTTTGTTTCTCAATCTGTACTCACACTTCAGTGCTGCTTCTCTATCTGGACTTTCAGCTCAGTGTGTTGTTTCTCTATCTGTACTTTCAGTTCTGTGTTGGTTATTTATCTGTGCTCCCAGTTCAGTCTGTTTTTATCTATGTGTATTCGCAGTTCAGTGTTGTTTCACTCTCTGTAATCTCAGTTCAGTGTTGTTCCTCTGCCTGTACTCACAGTTCAGTATTGTTTCTCTGTCTGTAATCTCAGTTCAGTGTTGTTTCTCAATCTGGACTAACAGTTCAGTGTGTTGTTTCTAGATCTGTCCTCTCAGTTCAGGGTTGTTCCTCTCTGTCTGTGCTCAGTTCAGTGTTGTCTGTCTGCCTGTAATCACAGTTCAGTGTTGTTTTGCACTCTGTTATTACTGTTCAGTGTTGTTTCTCTATCTGTATTCACTGTTGAGTGTTGTTTCTCTATCTGTACTCACATTTCAATGTTTGTTTTGTATTCAGAGTTCAGTGTTGTTTCAGTATCTGTAATCTCAGTTCAGTGTTGTTCCTCTCTGTCTGTAATCATAGTTCAAGTATTGTTTATCTGTAATCTCAGTTCAGTGCTCTTTCTCTATCTGTACTCACAGTTCACAGTTGTTTCTCTATCTGTACTCACAGTTCACAGTTGTTTCTCTATCTGTACTCACTGTTCAGTGTTGTTTCTCTATCTGTACTCATTGTTCAGTGTTGTTTCTCTATCGGTATTCACTGTTCAGTGTTGTTTCTCTATCTGTACTCACAGTTCACAGTTGTTTCTCTATCTGTACTCACAGTTCAATGTTTTTTTTGTACTCAGAGTTCAGTGTTGTTTCAGTATCTGTAATCTCAGTTCAGTGTTTTTCCTCTGCCTGTACTCACAGATCAAGTATTGATTATCTGTAATCTCAGTTCAGTGCTGTTTCTCGATCTGTACACTCAGTTCAGTGTTGTTTCTCTGTCTGTACTCACAATTGAATGTTGTTTCACTATCAGTCCTCTCAGTTCAGTGTTGTTTCAATATCTGTACTCTTGCTGTATTCTTCTTTCTCTGTCTGTACTCTCAGATCAGGTTTGTTTCTCAATCTGTACTCACAGTTCAGTGCTGCTTCTCTATCTGGACTTTCAGCTCAGTGTGTTGTTTCTCTATCTGTACTCTCAGTTCTGTGTTGGTTATTTATCTGTGCTCCCAGTTCAGTCTGTTTTTATCTATGTGTATTCGCAGTTCAGTGTTGGTTCACTATCTGTAATCTCAGTTCAGTGTTGTTCCTCTGCCTGTACTCACAGTTCAGTATTGTTTCTCTATCTGTAATCTCAATTCAGTGTTGTTTCTCAATCTGGATTTACAGTTCAGTGTGTTGTTCCTAGATCTGTCCTCTCAGTTCAGTGTTGTTCCCTTCTGTCTGTGCTCAGTTCAGTGTTGTCTGTCTGCTTGTACTCACAGTTCAGTGTTGTTTTGCACTCTGTTTTTACTGTTCAGTGTTGTTTCTCTATCTGTATTCACTGTTCAGTGCTCTTTCTCTATCTGTACTCACAGTTCACAGTTGTTTCTCTATCTGTACTCACAGTTCACAGTTGTTTCTCTATCTGTACTCACTGTTCAGAGTTGTTTCCCTACCTGTACTCACATTTCAATTTTTTTTTGTACTCAGAGTTCAGTGTTGTTTCAGTATCTGTAATCTCAGTTCAGTGTTGTTCCTCTCTGTCTGTATTCACAGATCAAGTATTGTTTATCTGTCATCTCAGTTCAGTGCTGTTTCTCTATCTGTACACTCAGTTCAGTGTTGTTTCTCTGTCTGTACTCTAGCTGTATTCTTCTTTCTCTGTCTGTACTCTCAGTTCAGGTTTGTTTCTCAATCTGTACTCACAGTTCAGTGTTGCTTTACTAACTGTACTCACAGTTCAGTTCTGCTTCTCTATCTGGACTTTCAGCTCAGTGTTTTGTTTCTCTATCTGTACTCTCAGTTCTGTGTTGGTTATTTATCTGTGCTCCCAGTTCAGTCTGTTTTTAACTATGTGTATTCGCAGTTCAGTGTTGTTTCACTATTTGTAACCTCAGTTCAGTGTTGTTCCTCTGCCTGTACTCACGGTTCAGTATTGTTTCTCTGTCTGTAATCTCAGTTCAGTGTTGCTTCTCAATCTGGATTTACAGTTCAGTGTGTTGTTTCTAGCTCTGTCCTCTCAGTTCAGTGTTGTTCCTCTCTGTCTGTGCTCAGTTCAGTGTTGTCTGTCTGCCTGTACTCACAGTTCAGTGTTGTTTTGCACTCTGTTTTTACTGTTCAGTGTTGTTTCTCTATCTGTATTCACTGTTGATAGTTGTTTCTCTATCTGTACTCACAGTTCACAGTTGTTTCTCTATCTGTACTCACAGTTCACAGTTGTTTCTCTATCTGTACTCACTGTTCAGAGTTGTTTCTCTATCTGTACTCATTGTTCAGTGTTGTTTCTCTATCTGTATTCACTGTTCAGTGTTGTTTCTCTATCTGTACTCACAGTTCACAGTTGTTTCTCTATCTGTACTCACAGTTCACAGTTGTTTCTCTATATGTCCTCACTGTTCAGAGTTGTTTCTCTATCTGTACTCATTGTTCAGTGTTGTTTCTCTATCTGTACTCACAGTTCACAGTTGTTTCTCTATCTGTACTCACAGTTCAATGTTTTCTTTGTACTCAGAGTTCAGTGTTGTTTCAGTATCTGTAATCTCAGTTCAGTGTTTTTCCTCTGCCTGTACTCACCGATCAAGTATTGTTTATCTGTAATCTCAGTTCAGTGCTGTTTCTCGATCTGTACACTCAGTTCAGTGTTGTTTCTCTGTCTGTACTCACAATTGAATGTTGTTTCACTATCAGTCCTCTCAGTTCAGTGTTGTTTCAATATCTGTACTCTAGCTGTATTCTTCTTTCTCTTTCTGTACTCTCAGATCAGGTTTGTTTCTCAATCTGTACTCACAGTTCAGTGCTGCTTCTCTATCTGGACTTTCAGCTCAGTGTGTTGTTTCTCTATCTGTACTTTCAGTTCTGTGTTGGTTATTTATCTGTGCTCCCAGTTCAGTCTGTTTTTATCTATGTGTATTCGCAGTTCAGTGTTGTTTCACTCTCTGTAATCTCAGTTCAGTGTTGTTCCTCTGCCTGTACTCACAGTTCAGTATTGTTTCTCTGTCTGTAATCTCAGTTCAGTGTTGTTTCTCAATCTGGACTAACAGTTCAGTGTGTTGTTTCTAGATCTGTCCTCTCAGTTCAGGGTTGTTCCTCTCTGTCTGTGCTCAGTTCAGTGTTGTCTGTCTGCCTGTAATCACAGTTCAGTGTTGTTTTGCACTCTGTTATTACTGTTCAGTGTTGTTTCTCTATCTGTATTCACTGTTGAGTGTTGTTTCTCTATCTGTACTCACATTTCAATGTTTGTTTTGTATTCAGAGTTCAGTGTTGTTTCAGTATCTGTAATCTCAGTTCAGTGTTGTTCCTCTCTGTCTGTAATCATAGTTCAAGTATTGTTTATCTGTAATCTCAGTTCAGTGCTCTTTCTCTATCTGTACTCACAGTTCACAGTTGTTTCTCTATCTGTACTCACAGTTCACAGTTGTTTCTCTATCTGTACTCACTGTTCAGTGTTGTTTCTCTATCTGTACTCATTGTTCAGTGTTGTTTCTCTATCGGTATTCACTGTTCAGTGTTGTTTCTCTATCTGTACTCACAGTTCACAGTTGTTTCTCTATCTGTACTCACAGTTCAATGTTTTTTTTGTACTCAGAGTTCAGTGTTGTTTCAGTATCTGTAATCTCAGTTCAGTGTTTTTCCTCTGCCTGTACTCACAGATCAAGTATTGATTATCTGTAATCTCAGTTCAGTGCTGTTTCTCGATCTGTACACTCAGTTCAGTGTTGTTTCTCTGTCTGTACTCACAATTGAATGTTGTTTCACTATCAGTCCTCTCAGTTCAGTGTTGTTTCAATATCTGTACTCTTGCTGTATTCTTCTTTCTCTGTCTGTACTCTCAGATCAGGTTTGTTTCTCAATCTGTACTCACAGTTCAGTGCTGCTTCTCTATCTGGACTTTCAGCTCAGTGTGTTGTTTCTCTATCTGTACTCTCAGTTCTGTGTTGGTTATTTATCTGTGCTCCCAGTTCAGTCTGTTTTTATCTATGTGTATTCGCAGTTCAGTGTTGGTTCACTATCTGTAATCTCAGTTCAGTGTTGTTCCTCTGCCTGTACTCACAGTTCAGTATTGTTTCTCTATCTGTAATCTCAATTCAGTGTTGTTTCTCAATCTGGATTTACAGTTCAGTGTGTTGTTCCTAGATCTGTCCTCTCAGTTCAGTGTTGTTCCCTTCTGTCTGTGCTCAGTTCAGTGTTGTCTGTCTGCTTGTACTCACAGTTCAGTGTTGTTTTGCACTCTGTTTTTACTGTTCAGTGTTGTTTCTCTATCTGTATTCACTGTTCAGTGCTCTTTCTCTATCTGTACTCACAGTTCACAGTTGTTTCTCTATCTGTACTCACAGTTCACAGTTGTTTCTCTATCTGTACTCACTGTTCAGAGTTGTTTCCCTACCTGTACTCACATTTCAATTTTTTTTTGTACTCAGAGTTCAGTGTTGTTTCAGTATCTGTAATCTCAGTTCAGTGTTGTTCCTCTCTGTCTGTATTCACAGATCAAGTATTGTTTATCTGTCATCTCAGTTCAGTGCTGTTTCTCTATCTGTACACTCAGTTCAGTGTTGTTTCTCTGTCTGTACTCTAGCTGTATTCTTCTTTCTCTGTCTGTACTCTCAGTTCAGGTTTGTTTCTCAATCTGTACTCACAGTTCAGTGTTGCTTTACTAACTGTACTCACAGTTCAGTTCTGCTTCTCTATCTGGACTTTCAGCTCAGTGTTTTGTTTCTCTATCTGTACTCTCAGTTCTGTGTTGGTTATTTATCTGTGCTCCCAGTTCAGTCTGTTTTTAACTATGTGTATTCGCAGTTCAGTGTTGTTTCACTATTTGTAACCTCAGTTCAGTGTTGTTCCTCTGCCTGTACTCACGGTTCAGTATTGTTTCTCTGTCTGTAATCTCAGTTCAGTGTTGCTTCTCAATCTGGATTGACAGTTCAGTGTGTTGTTTCTAGCTCTGTCCTCTCAGTTCAGTGTTGTTCCTCTCTGTCTGTGCTCAGTTCAGTGTTGTCTGTCTGCCTGTACTCACAGTTCAGTGTTGTTTTGCACTCTGTTTTTACTGTTCAGTGTTGTTTCTCTATCTGTATTCACTGTTGATAGTTGTTTCTCTATTTGTACTCACAGTTCACAGTTGTTTCTCTATCTGTACTCACAGTTCACAGTTGTTTCTCTATCTGTACTCACTGTTCAGAGTTGTTTCTCTATCTGTACTCATTGTTCAGTGTTGTTTCTCTATCTGTATTCACTGTTCAGTGTTGTTTCTCTATCTGTACTCACAGTTCACAGTTGTTTCTCTATCTGTACTCACAGTTCACAGTTGTTTCTCTATATGTCCTCACTGTTCAGAGTTGTTTCTCTATCTGTACTCATTGTTCAGTGTTGTTTCTCTATCTGTACTCACAGTTCACAGTTGTTTCTCTATCTGTACTCACAGTTCAATGTTTTCTTTGTACTCAGAGTTCAGTGTTGTTTCAGTATCTGTAATCTCAGTTCAGTGTTTTTCCTCTGCCTGTACTCACCGATCAAGTATTGTTTATCTGTAATCTCAGTTCAGTGCTGTTTCTCGATCTGTACACTCAGTTCAGTGTTGTTTCTCTGTCTGTACTCACAATTGAATGTTGTTTCACTATCAGTCCTCTCAGTTCAGTGTTGTTTCAATATCTGTACTCTAGCTGTATTCTTCTTTCTCTTTCTGTACTCTCAGATCAGGTTTGTTTCTCAATCTGTACTCACAGTTCAGTGCTGCTTCTCTATCTGGACTTTCAGCTCAGTGTGTTGTTTCTCTATCTGTACTTTCAGTTCTGTGTTGGTTATTTATCTGTGCTCCCAGTTCAGTCTGTTTTTATCTATGTGTATTCGCAGTTCAGTGTTGTTTCACTCTCTGTAATCTCAGTTCAGTGTTGTTCCTCTGCCTGTACTCACAGTTCAGTATTGTTTCTCTGTCTGTAATCTCAGTTCAGTGTTGTTTCTCAATCTGGACTAACAGTTCAGTGTGTTGTTTCTAGATCTGTCCTCTCAGTTCAGGGTTGTTCCTCTCTGTCTGTGCTCAGTTCAGTGTTGTCTGTCTGCCTGTAATCACAGTTCAGTGTTGTTTTGCATTCTGTTATTACTGTTCAGTGTTGTTTCTCTATCTGTATTCACTGTTGAGTGTTGTTTCTCTATCTGTACTCACATTTCAATGTTTGTTTTGTATTCAGAGTTCAGTGTTGTTTCAGTATCTGTAATCTCAATTCAGTGTTGTTCCTCTCGGTCTGTAATCATAGTTCAAGTATTGTTTATCTGTAATCTCAGTTCAGTGCTCTTTCTCTATCTGTACTCACAGTTCACAGTTGTTTCTCTATCTGTACTCACAGTTCACAGTTGTTTCTCTATCTGTACTCACTGTTCAGTGTTGTTTCTCTATCTGTACTCATTGTTCAGTGTTGTTTCTCTATCGGTATTCACTGTTCAGTGTTGTTTCTCTATCTGTACTCACAGTTCACAGTTGTTTCTCTATCTGTACTCACAGTTCAATGTTTGTTTTGTACTCAGAGTTCAGTGTTGTTTCAGTATCTGTAATCTCAGTTCAGTGTTTTTCCTCTGCCTGTACTCACAGATCAAGTATTGATTATCTGTAATCTCAGTTCAGTGCTGTTTCTCGATCTGTACACTCAGTTCAGTGTTGTTTCTCTGTCTGTACTCACAATTGAATGTTGTTTCACTATCAGTCCTCTCAGTTCAGTGTTGTTTCAATATCTGTACTCTTGCTGTATTCTTCTTTCTCTGTCTGTACTCTCAGATCAGGTTTGTTTCTCAATCTGTACTCACAGTTCAGTGCTGCTTCTCTATCTGGACTTTCAGCTCAGTGTGTTGTTTCTCTATCTGTACTCTCAGTTCTGTGTTGGTTATTTATCTGTGCTCCCAGTTCAGTCTGTTTTTATCTATGTGTATTCGCAGTTCAGTGTTGGTTCACTATCTGTAATCTCAGTTCAGTGTTGTTCCTCTGCCTGTACTCACAGTTCAGTATTGTTTCTCTATCTCTAATCTCAATTCAGTGTTGTTTCTCAATCTGGATTTACAGTTCAGTGTGTTGTTCCTAGATCTGTCCTCTCAGTTCAGTGTTGTTCCCTTCTGTCTGTGCTCAGTTCAGTGTTGTCTGTCTGCTTGTACTCACAGTTCAGTGTTGTTTTGCACTCTGTTTTTACTGTTCAGTGTTGTTTCTCTATCTGTATTCACTGTTCAGTGCTCTTTCTCTATCTGTACTCACAGTTCACAGTTGTTTCTCTATCTGTACTCACAGTTCACAGTTGTTTCTCTATCTGTACTCACTGTTCAGAGTTGTTTCCCTACCTGTACTCACATTTCAATTTTTTTTTGTACTCAGAGTTCAGTGTTGTTTCAGTATCTGTAATCTCAGTTCAGTGTTGTTCCTCTCTGTCTGTATTCACAGATCAAGTATTGTTTATCTGTCATCTCAGTTCAGTGCTGTTTCTCTATCTGGACACTCAGTTCAGTGTTGTTTCTCTGTCTGTACTCTAGCTGTATTCTTCTTTCTCTGTCTGTACTCTCAGTTCAGGTTTGTTTCTCAATCTGTACTCACAGTTCAGTGTTGCTTTACTAACTGTACTCACAGTTCAGTTCTGCTTCTCTATCTGGACTTTCAGCTCAGTGTTTTGTTTCTCTATCTGTACTCTCAGTTCTGTGTTGGTTATTTATCTGTGCTCCCAGTTCAGTCTGTTTTTATGGATGTGTATTCGCAGTTCAGTGTTGTTTCACTATCTGTAACCTCAGTTCAGTGTTGTTCCTCTGCCTGTACTCACAGTTCAGTATTGTTTCTCTGTCTGTAATCTCAGTTCAGTGTTGTTTCTCAATCTGGATTTACAGTTCAGTGTGTTGTTTCGAGCTCTGTCCTCTCAGTTCAGTGTTGTTCCTCTCTGTCTGTGCTCAGTTCAGTGTTGTCTGTCTGCCTGTACTCACAGTTCAGTGTTGTTTTGCACTCTGTTTTTACTGTTCAGTGTTGTTTCTCTATCTGTATTCACTGTTCAGTGCTCTTTCTCTATCTGTACTCACAGTTCACAGTTGTTTCTCTATCTGTACTCACAGTTCACAGTTGTTTCTCTATCTGTACTCACTGTTCAGAGTTGTTTCTCTATCTGTACTCATTGTTCAGTGTTGTTTCTCTATCTGTATTCACTGTTCAGTTTTGTTTCTCTATCTGTACTCACAGTTCACAGTTGTTTCTCTATCTGTACTCACAGTTTACAGTTGTTTCTCTATCTGTACTCACTGTTCAGAGTTGTTTCTCTATCTGTACTCATTGTTCAGTGTTGTTTCTCTATCGGTATTCACTGTTCAGTGTTGTTTCTCTATCTGTACTCACAGTTCACAGTTGTTTCTCTATCTGTACTCACAGTTCAATGTTTTCTTTGTACTCAGAGTTCAGTGTTGTTTCAGTATCTGTAATCTCAGTTCAGTGTTTTTCCTCTGCCTGTACTCACAGATCAAGTATTGTTTATCTGTAATCTCAGTTCAGTGCTGTTTCTCGATCTGTACACTCAGTTCAGTGTTGTTCCTCTGCCTGTACTCACAGTTCAGTATTGTTTCTCTATCTGTAATCTCAATTCAGTGTTGTTTCTCAATCTGGATTTACAGTTCAGTGTGTTGTTCCTAGATCTGTCCTCTCAGTTCAGTGTTGTTCCCTTCTGTCTGTGCTCAGTTCAGTATTGTCTGTCTGCTTGTACTCACAGTTCAGTGTTGTTTTGCACTCTGTTTTTACTGTTCAGTGTTGTTTCTCTATCTGTATTCACTGTTCAGTGCTCTTTCTCTATCTGTACTCACAGTTCACAGTTGTTTCTCTATCTGTACTCACAGTTCACAGTTGTTTCTCTCTGTACTCACTGTTCACAGTTGTTTCTCTATCTGTACTCACAGTTAAATTTTTTTTTTGTACTCAGAGTTCAGTGTTGTTTCAGTATCTGTAATTTCAGTTCAGTGTTTTTCCTCTGCAGATCAAGTATTGTTTATCTGTAATCTTAGTTCAGTGTTGTTTCTCGATCTGTACACTCAGTTCGGTGTTGTTTCTCTGTCTGTACTCACAATTGAATGTTGTTTCACTATCAGTCCTCTCAGTTCAGTGTTGTTTCAATATCTGTACTGTAGCTGTATTCTTCTTTCTCTGTCTGTACTCTCAGATCAGGTTTGTTTCTCAATCTGTACTCACAGTTCAGTGCTGCTTCTCTATCTGGACTTTCAGCTCAGTGTGTTCTTTCTCTATCTGTACTCTATGTTCTGTGTTGGTTACTTATCTGTGCTCCCAGTTCAGTCTGTTTTTATCTATGTGTATTCGCAGTTCAGTGTTGTTTCACTATCTGTAATCTCAGTTCAGTGTTGTTCCTCTCTGTCTGTATTCACAGATCAAGTATTGTTTATCTGTCATCTCAGTTCAGTGCTGTTTCTCTATCTGGACACTCAGTTCAGTGTTGTTTCTCTGTCTGTACTCTAGCTGTATTCTTCTTTCTCTGTCTGTCCTCTCAGTTCAGGTTTGTTTCTCAATCTGTAATCACAGTTCAGTGTTGCTTTACTAACTGTACTCACAGTTCAGTTCTGCTTCTCTATCTGGACTTTCAGCTCAGTGTTTTGTTTCTCTATCTGTACTCTCAGTTCTGTGTTGGTTATTTATCTGTGCTCCCAGTTCAGTCTGTTTTTATCTATGTGTATTCGCAGTTCAGTGTTATTTCACTATCTGTAACCTCAGTTCAGTGTTGTTCCTCTGCCTGTACTCACAGTTCAGTATTGTTTCTCTGTCTGTAATCTCAGTTCAGTGTTGTTTCTCAATCTGGATTTACAGTTCAGTGTGTTGTTTCTAGATCTGTCCTCTCAGTTCAGTGTTGTTCCTCTCTGTCTGTGCTCAGTTCAGTGTTGTCTGTCTGCCTGTACTCACAGTTCAGTGTTGTTTTGCACTCTGTTTTTACTGTTCAGTGTTGTTTCTCTATCTGTATTCACTGTTTAGTGCTGTTTCTCTATCTGTACTCACAGTTCACAGTTGTTTCTCTATCTGTACTCACAGTTCACAGTTGTTTCTCTCTGTACTCACTGTTAACAGTTGTTTCTCTATCTGTACTCACTGTTCAGAGTTGTTTCTCTACCTGTACTCACATTTCAATTTTTTTTGTACTCAGAGTTCAGTGTTGTTTCAGTATCTGTAATCTCAGTTCAGTGTTATTCCTCTCTGTCTGTACTCACAGATCAAGTATTGTTTATCTGTCATCTCAGTTCAGTGCTGTTTCTCTATCTGTACACTCAGTTCACTGTTGTTTCTCTGTCTGTACTCTAGCTGTATTCTTCTATCTCTGTCTGTACTCTCAGTTCAGGTTTGTTTCTCAATCTATATTCACAGTTCAGTGTTGCTTTACTAACTGTACTCACAGTTCAGTGCTGCTTCTCTATCTGGACTTTCAGCTCAGAGTTTTGTTTCTCTATCTGTACTTTCAGTTCTGTGTTGGTTATTTATCTGTGCTCCCAGTTCAGTCTGTTTTTATCTATATGTATTCGCAGTTCAGTGTTGTTTCACTATCTGTAATCTCAGTTCAGTGTTGTTCCTCTGCCTGTACTCACAGTTCAGTTTTGTTTCTCTGTCTGTAATCTCAGTTCAGTGTTGTTTCTCAATCTGGATTTACAGTTCAGTGTGTTGTTTCTAGCTCTGTCCTCTCAGTTCAGTGTTGTTCCTCTCTGTCTGTGCTCAGTTCAGTGTTGTCTGTCTGCCTGTACTCACAGTTCAGTGTTGTTTTGCACTCTGTTTTTACTGTTCAGTGTTGTTTCTCTATCTGTATTCACTGTTGAGAGTTGTTTCTCTATCTGTACTCACAGTTCACAGTTGTTTCTCTATCTGTACTCACAGTTCACAGTTGTTTCTCTATCTGTACTCACTGTTCAGAGTTGTTTCTCTATCTGTACTCATTGTTCAGTGTTGTTTCTCTATCTGTATTCACTGTTCAGTGTTGTTTCTCTATCTGTACTCACAGTTCACAGTTGTTTCTCTATCTGTACTCACAGTTCACAGTTGTTTCTCTATCTGTCCTCACTGTTCAGAGTTGTTTCTCTATCTGTACTCATTGTTCAGTGTTGTTTCTCTATCGGTATTCACTGTTCAGTGTTGTTTCTCTATCTGTACTCACAGTTCACAGTTGTTTCTCTATCTGTACTCACAGTTCAATGTTTTCTTTGTACTCAGAGTTCAGTGTTGTTTCAGTATCTGTAATCTCAGTTCAGTGTTTTTCCTCTGCCTGTACTCACAGATCAAGTATTGTTTATCTGTAATCTCAGTTCAGTGCTGTTTCTCGATCTGTACACTCAGTTCAGTGTTGTTTCTCTGTCTGTACTCACAATTGAATGTTGTTTCACTATCAGTCCTCTCAGTTCAGTGTTGTTTCAATATCTGTACTCTAGCTGTATTCTTCTTTCTCTGTCTGTACTCTCAGATCAGGTTTGTTTCTCAATCTGTACTCACAGTTCAGTGCTGCTTCTCTATTTGGACTTTCAGCTCAGTGTGTTGTTTCTCTATCTGTACTCTCAGTTCTGTGTTGGTTATTTATCTGTGCTCCCAGTTCATTCTGTTTTTATCTACGTGTATTCGCAGTTCAGTGTTGTTTCACTATCTGTAATCTCAGTTCAGTGTTGTTCCTCTGCCTGTACTCACAGTTCAGTCTTGTTTCTCTGTCGGTCATCTCAGTTCAGTGTTGGTTCTCAATCTGGACTAACAGTTCAGTGTGTTGTTTCTAGATCTGTCCTCTCAGTTCAGTGTTGTTCCTCTCTGTCTGTGCTCAGTTCAGTGTTGTCTGTCTACCTGAACTCACAGTTCAGTGTTGTTTTGCACTCTGTTTTTACTGTTCAGAGTTGTTTCTCTATCTGTATTCACTGTTGAGTGTTGTTTCTCTATCTGTACTCACATTTAAAGTTTGTTTTGTACTCAGAGTTCAGTGTTGTTTCAGTATCTGTAATCTCAGTTCAGTGTTGTTCCTCTCTGTCTGTAATCTTATTTCAAGTATTGTTTATCTGTAATCTCAGTTCAGTGCTGTTTCTCTATCTGTACACTCAGTTCAGTGTTGTTTATCTGTCTGTCCTTACGATTGAATGTTGTTTCACTATCAGTCCTCTCAGTTCAGTGTTGTTTCGATATCTGTACTCTAGCTGTATTCTTCTTTCTCTGTCTGTACTCTCAGATCAGGTTTGTTTCTCAATCTGTAATCTCAGTTCAGTGCTGTTTCTCTATCTGGACTGTCAGCTCAGTGTGTTGTTTCTCTATCTGTCCTCTCAGTTCTTTGTTGGTTATTTATTTGTGCTCCCAGTTTAGTCTGTTTTTATCTATGTGGACTCGCAGTTCAGTGTTGTTTCACTGTCTGTAATCTCACTTCAGTGTTGTTCCTCAGCCTGTACTCACAGTTCAGTATTGTTTCTCTATCTGTAATCTCAGTTCAGTGTTGTTTCTCAATCTGGATTTACAGTTCAGTGTGTTGTTTCTAGATCTGTCCTCTCAGTTCAGTGTTGTTCCTCTCTGTCTGTGCTCATATCAGTGTTGTCTGTCTGCCTGTACTCACAGTTCAGTGTTGTTTTGCACTCTGTTTTTACTGTTCAGTGTTGTATCTCTATCTGTATTCACTGTTGAGTGTTTTTTCTCTATCTGTACTCACAGTTCACAGTTGTTTCTCTATCTGTACTCACAGTTCACAGTTGTTTCTCTATCTGTCCTCACATTTCAATTTTTTTTTGTACTCAGAGTTCAGTGTTGTTTCAGTATCTGTAATGTCAGTTCACTGTTGTTCGTCTGCCTGTACTCACAGTTCAAGTATTGTTTATCTGTAATCTCAGTTCAGTGCTGTTTCACTATCAGTCCTCTCAGTTCAGTGTTGTTTCACTATCTGTAATCTCGGTACAGTGTTGTTCCTCTGCCTGTACTCACAGTTCAGTATTGTTTCCCTATCTGTAATCTCAGTTCAGTGTTGTTTCTCAATCTGGATTTACAGTTCAGTGTGTTGTTTCTAGATCTGTCCTCTCAGTTCAGTGTTGTTCCTCTCTGTCTGTGCTCAGTTCAGTGTTGTCTGTCTGCCTGTATTCACAGTTCAGTGTTGTTTTGCACTCTGTTTTTACTGTTCAATGTTGTTTCTCTATCTGTATTCACTGTTGAGTGTTGTTTCTCTATCTGTACTCACAGTTCACAGTTGTTTCTCTATCTGTACTCACAGTTCACAGTTGTTTCTCAATCTGTACTCACTGTTCAGAGTTGTTTCTCTATCTGTACTCATTGTTCAGTGTTGTTTCTCTATCTGTATTCAATGTTCAGTGTTGTTTCTCTATCTGTACTCACAGTTCACAGTTGTTTCTCTATCTGTACTCACAGTCCACAGTTGTTTCTCTGTCTGTATTCACTGTTCAGTGTTGTTTCTCTATCTGTACTCACAGTTCACAGTTGTTTCTCTATCTGTACTCACAGTTCACAGTTGTTTCTCTATCTGTACTCACATTTCAATGTTTTTTTTGTACTCAGAGTTCAGTGTTGTTTCAGTATCTGTAATCTCAGTTCAGTGTTTTTCCTCTGCCTGTACTCACAGATCAAGTATTGTTTATCTGTAATCTCAGTTCAGTGCTGTTTCTCTATCTGTACACTCAGTTCAGTGTTGTTTCTCTGTCTGTACTCACAATTGAATGTTGTTTCACTATCAGTCCTCTCAGTTCAGTGTTGTTTCAATATCTGTACTCTAGCTGTATTCTTCTTTCTCTGTCTGTACTCTCAGTTCAGGTTTGTTTCTCAATCTGTACTCACAGTTCAGTGCTGCTTCTCTATCTGGACTTTCAGCTCAGTGTGTTGTTTCTCTATCTGTACTCTCAGTTCTGTGTTGGTTACTTATCTGTGCTCCCAGTTCATTCTGTTTTTATCTACGTGTATTCGCAGTTCAGTGTTGTTTCACTATCTGTAATCTCAGTTCAGTGTTGTTCCTCTGCCTGTACTCACAGTTCAGTATTGTTTCTCTATCTGTAATCTCAGTTCAGTGTTGTTTCTCAATCTGGACTAACAGTTCAGTGTGTTGTTTCTAGATCTGTCCTCTCAGTTCAGTGTTGTTCCTCTCTGTCTGTGCTCAGTTCAGTGTTGTCTGTCTACCTGTACTCACAGTTCAGTGTTGTTTTGCACTCTGTTTTTACTGTTCAGAGTAGTTTCTTTATCTGTATTCACTGTTGAGTGTTGTTTCTCTATCTGTACTCACATTTCAATGTTTGTTTTGTACTCAGAGTTCAGTGTTGTTTCAGTATCTGTAATCTCAGTTCAGTGTTGTTCCTCTCTGTCTGTAATCATATTTCAAGTATTGTTTATCTGTAATCTCAGTTCAGTGCTGTTTCTCTATCTGTACACTCAGTTCAGTGTTGTTTCTCTGTCTGTCCTCACGATTGAATGTTGTTTCACTATCAGTCCTCTCAGTTGTTCCTCTCTGTCTGTGCTCAGATCAGTGTTGTCTGTCTGCCTATACTCACAGTTCAGTGTTGTTTTGCACTCTGTTTTTACTGTTAAGTGTAGTTTTTCTATCTGTTTTCACTGTTCAGTGTTGTTTCTCTATCTGTACTCACAGTTCACAGTAGTTTCTCTGTCTGTACTCACAGTTCACAGTTGTTTCTCTGTCTGTACTCACTGTTCAGATTTGTTTCTCTATCTGTACTCATTGTTCAGTGTTGTTTCTCTATCTGTATTCACTGTTCAGTGTTGTTTCTCTATCTGTACTCACAGTTCACAGTTGTTTCTCTATCTGTACTCACAGTTCACAGTTGTTTCTCTATCTGTACTCACAGTTCACAGTTGTTTCTCTATCTGTACTCACTGTTAAGAGTTGTTTCTCTATCTGAATTCACTGTTCAGTGTTGTTTCTCTATCTGTACTCACAGTTCACAATTGTTTCTCTATCTGTACTCACAGTTCACAGTTGTTTCTCTATCTGTACTCAGTGTTCAGAGTTGTTTCCCTATCTGTACTCACGTTTCAATGTTTTTTTTGTACTGAGAGTTCAGTGTTGTTTCAGTATCTGTAATCTCAGTTCAGTGTTTTTCCTCTGCCTGTACTCACAGATCAAGTATTGTTTATCTGTAATCTCAGTTCAGTGCTGTTTCTCTATCTGTACACTCAGTTCAGTGTTGTTTCTCTGTCTGTACTCACAATTGAATGTTGTTTCACTATCAGTCCTCTCAGTTCAGTGTTGTTTCAATATCTGTACTCTAGCTGTATTCTTCTTTCTCTGTCTGTACTCTCAGTTCAGGTTTGTTTCTCAATCTGTACTCACAGTTCAGTGCTGCTTCTCTATCTGGACTTTCAGCTCAGTGTGTTGTTTCTCTATCTGTACTCTCAGTTCTGTGTTGGTTATTTATCTGTGCTCCCAGTTCATTCTGTTTTTATCTACGTGTATTCGCAGTTCAGTGTTGTTTCACTATCTGTAATCTCAGTTCAGTGTTGTTCCTCTGCCTGTACTCACAGTTCAGTCTTGTTTCTCTGTCGGTCATCTCAGTTCAGTGTTGTTTCTCAATCTGGACTAACAGTTCAGTGTGTTGTTTCTAGATCTGTCCTCTCAGTTCAGTGTTGTTCCTCTCTGTCTGTGCTCAGTTCAGTGTTGTCTGTCTACCTGAACTCACAGTTCAGTGTTGTTTTGCACTCTGTTTTTACTGTTCAGAGTTGTTTCTCTATCTGCATTCACTGTTGAGTGTTGTTTCTCTATCTGTACTCACATTTAAAGTTTGTTTTGTACTCAGAGTTCAGTGTTGTTTCAGTATCTGTAATCTCAGTTCAGTGTTGTTCCTCTCTGTCTGCAATCTTATTTCAAGTATTGTTTATCTGTAATCTCAGTTCAGTGCTGTTTCTCTATCTGTACACTCAGTTCAGTGTTGTTTCTCTGTCTGTCCTTACGATTGAATGTTGTTTCACTATCAGTCCTCTCAGTTCAGTGTTGTTTCGATATCTGTACTCTAGCTGTATTCTTCTTTCTCTGTCTGTACTCTCAGATCAGGTTTGTTTCTCAATCTGTAATCTCAGTTCAGTGCTGTTTCTCTATCTGGACTGTCAGCTCAGTGTGTTGTTTCTCTATCTGTCCTCTCAGTTCTTTGTTGGTTATTTATTTGTGCTCCCAGTTTAGTCTGTTTTTATCTATGTGGACTCGCAGTTCAGTGTTGTTTCACTGTCTGTAATCTCACTTCAGTGTTGTTCCACAGCCTGTACTCACAGTTCAGTATTGTTTCTCTATCTGTAATCTCAGTTCAGTGTTGTTTCTCAATCTGGATTTACAGTTCAGTGTGTTGTTTCTAGATCTGTCCTCTCAGTTCAGTGTTGTTCCTCTCTGTCTGTGCTCAGTTCAGTGTTGTCTGTCTGCCTGTACTCACAGTTCAGTGTTGTTTTGCACTCTGTTTTTACTGTTCAGTGTTGTATCTCTATCTGTATTCACTGTTGAGTGTTTTTTCTCTATCTGTACTCACAGTTCACAGTTGTTTCTCTATCTGTACTCACAGTTCACAGTTGTTTCTCTATCTGTACTCACAGTTCACAGTTGTTTCTCTATCTGTCCTCACATTTCAATTTTTTTTTGTACTCAGAGTTCAGTGTTGTTTCAGTATCTGTAATCTCAGTTCACTGTTGTTCGTCTGCCTGTACTCACAGTTCAAGTATTGTTTATCTGTAATCTCAGTTCAGTGCTGTTTCACTATCAGTCCTCTCAGTTCAGTGTTGTTTCACTATCTGTAATCTCGGTACAGTGTTGTTCCTCTGCCTGTACTCACAGTTCAGTATTGTTTCCCTATCTGTAATCTCAGTTCAGTGTTGTTTCTCAATCTGGATTTACAGTTCAGTGTGTTGTTTCTAGATCTGTCCTCTCAGTTCAGTGTTGTTCCTCTCTGTCTGTGCTCAGTTCAGTGTTGTCTGCCTGCCTGTACTCACAGTTCAGTGTTGTTTTGCACTCTGTTTTTACTGTTCAGTGTTGTTTCTCTATCTGTATTCACTGTTCAGTGCTCTTTCTCTATCTGTACTCACAGTTCACAGTTGTTTCTCTATCTGTACTCACAGTTCACAGTTGTTTCTCAATCTGTACTCACTGTTCAGAGTTGTTTCTCTATCTGTACTCATTGTTCAGTGTTGTTTCTCTATCTGTATTCAATGTTCAGTGTTGTTTCTCTGTCTGTACTCACAGTTCACAGTTGTTTCTCTATCTGTACTCACAGTCCACAGTTGTTTCTCTGTCTGTATTCACTGTTCAGTGTTGTTTCTCTATCTGTACTCACAGTTCACAGTTGTTTCTCTATCTGTACTCACAGTTCACAGTTGTTTCTCTATCTGTACTCAGTGTTCAGAGTTGTTTCCCTATCTGTACTCACATTTCAATGTTTTTTTTGTACTCAGAGTTCAGTGTTGTTTCAGTATCTGTAATCTCAGTTCAGTGTTTTTCCTCTGCCTGTACTCACAGATCAAGTATTGTTTATCTGTAATCTCAGCTCAGTGCTGTTTCTCTATCTGTACACTCTGTTCAGTGTTGTTTCAATATCTGTACTCACAATTGAATGTTGTTTCACTATCAGTCCTCTCAGTTCAGTGTTGTTTCAATATCTGTACTCTAGCTGTATTCTTCTTTCTCTGTCTGTACTCTCAGTTCAGGTTTGTTTCTCAATCTGTACTCACAGTTCAGTGTTGCTTTACTAACTGTACTCACAGTTCAGTGCTGCTACTCTATCTGGACTTTCAGCTCAGTGTGTTGTTTCTCTATCTGTACTCTCAGTTCTGTGTTGGTTATTTATCTGTGCTCCCAGATCAGTCTGTTTTTATCTATGTGGACTCGCAGTTGAGTGTTGTTTCACTATCTGTAATCTCAGTTCAGTGTTGTTTCTCAATTTGGACTTACAGTTCAGTGTGTTGTTTCTAGATCTGTCCTCTCAGTTCAGTGTTGTTCCTCTCTGTCTGTGCTCAGTTCAGTATTGTCTGTCTGCCTGTACTCACAGTTCAGTGTTGTTTTGCACTCCGTTTTTACTGTTCAGTGTTGTTTCTCTATCTGTATTCACTGTTCAGTGTTGTTTCTCTATCTGTACTCACAGTTCACAGTTGTTTCTCTCTCTGTACTCACAGTTCACAGTTGTTTCTCTATCTGTACTCACTGTTCAGAGTTGTTTCTCTATCTGTACTCATTGTTCAGTGTTGTTTCTCTATCTGTACTCACATTTCAATGTTTTTTTTGTACTCAGAGTTCAGTGTTGTTTCAGTATCTGTAATCTCAGTTCAGTGTTGTTCCTCTGCCTGTAGTCACAGTTCAAGTATTGTTTATCTGCAATCTCAGTTCAGTGCTGTTTCTGTATCTGGACTTACAGTTCAGTGTGTTGTTTCTAGATCTGTCCTCTCAGTTCAGTGTTGTTCCTCTCTGTCTGTGCTCAGATCAGTGTTGTCTGTCTGCCTGTACTCACAGTTCAGGGTTGTTTTGCACTCTGTTTTTACTGTTCAGTGTTGTTTTTCGATCTGTTTTCACTGTTCAGTGTTGTTTCTCTATCTGTACTCACAGTTCACAGTTGTTTCTCTATCTGTACTCACAGTTCACAGTTGTTTCTCTATCTGTACTCACTGTTCAGAGTTGTTTCTCTATCTGTACTCACTGTTCAGTGTTCTTTCTCTATCTGCACTCACAGTTCACAGTTGTTTCTCTATCTGTACTCACAGTTCGTTGTTGTTTCTTTAACTGTACTCTCAGTTTAGTCTTGTTTGTCTATTTGTACTCACAGTTCAGTGTTGTTCCTCAATCTGTACACTCAGTTCAGTGTTGTTTCTCTATCTGTAAATTCAGTTCACTGTTGTTTCTCTGCCTGTACTCAAAATTGAATGTTGTTTCACGATCAGTCCTCTCAGTTCAGTGTTGTTTCAATATCTGTACTCTAGCTGTAGTCTTCTTTTTCTGTCTGTCCTTTCAGTTCTGGTTTGTTTCTCTATCTGTACTCACAGTTCACAGTTGTTTCTCTATCTGTACTCACAGTTCGTTGTTGTTTCTTTAACTGTACTCTCAGTTTAGTCTTGTTTGTCTATCTGTACTCACAGTTCAGTGTTGTTTCTCAATCTGTACACTCAGTTCAGTGTTTTTTTGTACTCAGAGTTCAGTGTTGTTTCAGTATCTGTAATCTCAGTTCAGTGTTGTTCCTCTGCCTGTACCCACAGTTCAAGTATTGTTTACCTGTAATCTCAGTTCAGTGCTGTTTCTGTATCTGGACTTACAGTTCAGTGTGTTGTTGCTAGATCTGTCCTCTCAGTTCAGTGTTGTTCCTCTCTGGCTGTGCTCAGTCCAGTGTTGTCTGTCTGCCTGTACTCACAGTTCAGTGTTATTTTGCAATTTGTTTTTAGTGTTTAGTGTTGTTTCTCTATCTGCCATCACAGTTCACAATTGTTTCTCCATCTGTTCTCTCAGTTTGGTCTTGTTTCTCTATCTGTAATCTCAGTTCAGTGTGTTGTTTCCTTATCTGTACTCTCAGTTCTGTGTTGGTTCTTTATCTGTGCTCCCAGTTCAGTGTGTTTTTCTCTATGTGTACTCTCAGTTCTCTGTTGTTTCTCTATCTGTGCACCCAGTTCAGTGTGTTTTTCTCTATGTGTACTCGCAGTTCAGTGTTATTTCTCTGTCTGGACTTACAGTTCAGTGTGTTGTTTCTAGATCAGTCCTCTCAGTTCAGTGTTCTTCCTCTCTGTCTGTGCTCAGTTCAGTGTTGTCTGTGATGCCTGTACTCACAGTTCATTGTTGTTTTGCAATCTGTTTTTACTGTTCAGTGTTGTTTCTCTATCTGTACTCACTGTTCAGTGTTCTTTCTCTCTCTGTACTCACATTTCAATGTTGTTTCTCTCTCTGTACTCACAAATCGCAGTTGTTTCTCTATCTGTACTCTCGGTTTAGTCTTGTTTGTCTCTCTGTAATCTCAGTTCAGTGTGTAGTTACTCTATCTGTACTCACTGTTCAGTGTTGTTTCTCTGTCTGTACACTCAGTTCAGTGTTGTTTCTCTGTCTGTACTCAAAATTGAATGTTGTTTCACTATCAGTCCTCTCAGTTCAGTGTTGTTTCAATATCTGTACTCGAGCTGGAGACTTCTTTCTCTGTCTGTACTCTGAGTTCAGGTTTGTTTCTCTATCTGTACTCACAGTTCAGTGTTGTTTTACTATCTGTACTCACAGTTCAGTGTTGCTTCTCTATCTGGACTCTCAGCTCAGTGTGTTGTTTCTCTATCTGTACTCTCAGTTCTGTGTTGGTTCTTTATCTGTGCTCCCAGTTCAGTGTGTTTTTCACTATGTGTTCTCGCAGTTCAATGTTGTTTCATTATCTGTAATCTCAGTTCAGTGTTGTTCCTCTGCCTGTACTCACAGTTCAGTATTGTTTCTCTATCTGTAATCTCAGTTCTGTGTTGGTTCTCTATCTGGACTTACTGTTCAGTGTTGTTTCTCTATCTGTACTCACTGTTCAGTGTTCTTTCTCTATCTGTACTCACAGTTCACAGTTGTTTCTCTATCTGTTCTCTCAGTTTAGTCTTGTTTCTCTATCTGTAATCTCAGTTCAGTGTGTTGTTTCTCTATATGTACTCACTGTACAATGTTGTTTCACTATCTGTCCTCACAGTTCAATGTTGTTTCACTATCTGTACTTACTGTTCAGTGTTGTTTCTCTATCTGTACTCATAGTTCAGTGTTGTTTCTCTATCTGTACACTCAGTTCACTGTTGTTTCTCTGTCTGCACTCACAATTAAATGTTGTTTCACTATCAGTTCTCTCAGTTCAGTGTTGTTTCAATATCTGTACTGTGGCTGTAGTCTTCTTTCTCTGTCTGTACTCTCAGTTCAGGTTTGTTTCTCTATCTGTACTCACAGTTCAGTGTTGTTCCTCTCTGTCTGTGCTCTGTTCAGTGTTGTCTGTCTGCCTGTACTCACAGTTCATTGTTGTTTTGCAATCTGTTTTTACTGTGCAGTACTGTTTCTCTATCTGTACTCACTGTTCAGTGTTCTTTCTCTATCTGCACTCACAGTTCACAGTTGTTTCTCTATCTGTACTCACAGTTCGTTGTTGTTTCTTTAACTGTACTCTCAGTTTAGTCTTGTTTGTCTATTTGTACTCACAGTTCAGTGTTGTTCCTCAATCTGTACACTCAGTTCAGTGTTGTTTCTCTATCTGTAAATTCAGTTCACTGTTGTTTCTCTGCCTGTACTCAAAATTGAATGTTGTTTCACGATCAGTCCTCTCAGTTCAGTGTTGTTTCAATATCTGTACTCTAGCTGTAGTCTTCTTTTTCTGTCTGTCCTCTCAGTTCTGGTTTGTTTCTCTATCTGTACTCACAGTTCTGTGTTAGTTCTTTATCTGTGCTCCCAGTTCAGTGTGTGTTTCTCTACGTGGACTCGCAGTTCAGTGTTGTTTCACTATCTGTAATCTCAGTTCAGTGTTGGTTCTCTATCTGGACTTACAGTTCAGTGTGTTGTTTCTAGATCTGTCCTCTCAGTTCAGTGTTGTTCCTCTATGTCTGTGCTCAGTTCAGTGCTGTATCTCTGCCTATACTCACAGTTCAGTGTTGTGTTGCAATCTGTTTTTACTATTCAGTGTTGTTTCTCTATCTGCCATCACAGTTCACAGTTGTTTCTCTATCTGTTCTCTCAGTTTAGTCTTTTTTCTCTATCTGTAATCTCAGTTCAGTGTGTTGTTTCTCTATCTGTACTCTCAGTTCTGTGTTGGTTCTTTATCTGTGTCCCAGTTCAGTGTGTTTTTCTCGATGTGTACTCGCAGTTCAGTGGTATTTCTCTGTCTGGACTTACAGTTCAGTGTGTTGTTTCTAGATCTGTCCTCTCAGTTCAGTGTTGTTCCTCTCTGTCTGTGCTCTGTTCAGTGTTGTCTGTCTGCCTGTACTCACAGTTCAGTGTTGTTTCTCAATCTGTACACTCAGTTCACTGTTGTTTCTCTGCCTGTACTCAAAATTGAATGTTGTTTCACTATCAGTCCTCTCAGTTCAGTGTTGTTTCAATATATGTAATCTCAGTTCAGTGTTGTTCCTCTGCCTGTACTCACAGTTCAGTATTGTTTCTCTATCTGTAATCTCAGTTCAGTGTTGTTTCTCAATCTGGACTTACAGTTCAGTGTGTTGTTTCTAGATCTGTCTTCTTAGTTCAGTGTTGTTCCTCTCTGTCTGTGCTCAGTTCAGTGTTGTCTGTCTGCCTGTACTCACAGTTCAGTATTGTTTCTCTATCTGTAATCTCAGTTCAGTGTTGTTTCTCAATCTGGACTTACAGTTTAGTGTGTTGTTTCTAGATCTGTCCTCTCAGTTCAGTGTTGTTCCTCTCTGTCTGTGCTCAGTTCAGTGTTGTCTGTCTGCCTGTACTCACAGTTCAGTGTTGTTTTGCACTCTGTTTTACTGTTCAGTGTTGTTTCTCTATCTGTATTCACTGTTGAGTGTTGTTTCTCGATCTGTACTCACAGTTCACAGTTGTTTCTCTATCTGTACTCACAGTTCACAGTTGTTTCTCTATCTGTCCTCACATTTCAATTTTTTTTTGTACTCAGAGTTCAGTGTTGTTTCAGTATCTGTAATCTCAGTTCACTGTTGTTCGTCTGCCTGTACTCACAGTTCAAGTATTGTTTATCTGTAATCTCAGTTCAGTGCTGTTTCACTATCAGTCCCCTCAGTTCAGTGTTGTTTCACTATCTGTAATCTCGGTACAGTGTTGTTCCTCTGCCTGTACTCACAGTTCAGTATTGTTTCCCTATCTGTAATCTCAGTTCAGTGTTGTTTCTCAATCTGGATTTACAGTTCAGTGTGTTGTTTCTAGATCTGTCCTCTCAGTTCAGTGTTGTTCCTCTCTGTCTGTGCTCAGTTCAGTGTTGTCTGCCTGCCTGTACTCACAGTTCAGTGTTGTTTTGCACTCCGTTTTTACTGTTCAGTGTTGTTTCTCTATCTGTATTCACTGTTGAGTGTTGTTTCTCTATCTGTACTCACAGTTCACAGTTGTTTCTCTATCTGTACTCACAGTTCACAGTTGTTTCTCAATCTGTACTCACTGTTCAGAGTTGTTTCTCTATCTGTACTCATTGTTCAGTGTTGTTTCTCTATCTGTATTCAATGTTCAGTGTTGTTTCTCTATCTGTACTCACAGTTCACAGTTGTTTCTCTATCTGTACTCACAGTCCACAGTTGTTTCTCTGTCTGTATTCACTGTTCAGTGTTGTTTCTCTATCTGTACTCACAGTTCACAGTTGTTTCTCTATCTGTACTCACAGTTCACAGTTGTTTCTCTATCTGTACTCACTGTTCAGAGTTGTTTCCCTATCTGTACTCACATTTCAATGTTTTTTTTGTACTCAGAGTTCAGTGTTGTTTCAGTATCTGTAATCTCAGTTCAGTGTTTTTCCTCTGCCTGTACTCACAGATCAAGTATTGTTTATCTGTAATCTCAGCTCAGTGCTGTTTCTCTATCTGTACACTCTGTTCAGTGTTGTTTCAATATCTGTACTCACAATTGAATGTTGTTTCACTATCAGTCCTCTCAGTTCAGTGTTGTTTCAATATCTGTACTCTAGCTGTATTCTTCTTTCTCTGTCTGTACTCTCAGTTCAGGTTTGTTTCTCAATCTGTACTCACAGTTCAGTGTTGCTTTACTAACTGTACTCACAGTTCAGTGCTGCTACTCTATCTGGACTTTCAGCTCAGTGTGTTGTTTCTCTATCTGTACTCTCAGTTCTGTGTTGGTTATTTATCTGTGCTCCCAGATCAGTCTGTTTTTATCTATGTGGACTCGCAGTTGAGTGTTGTTTCACTGTCTGTAATCTCAGTTCAGTGTTGTTTCTCAATTTGGATTTACAGTTCAGTGTGTTGTTTCTAGATCTGTCCTCTCAGTTCAGTGTTGTTCCTCTCTGTCTGTGCTCAGTTCAGTATTGTCTGTCTGCCTGTACTCACAGTTCAGTGTTGTTTTGCACTCCGTTTTTACTGTTCAGTGTTGTTTCTCTATCTGTATTCTCTGTTCAGTGTTGTTTCTCTATCTGTACTCACAGTTCACAGTTGTTTCTCTCTCTGTACTCACAGTTCACAGTTGTTTCTCTATCTGTACTCACTGTTCAGAGTTGTTTCTCTATCTGTACTCATTGTTCAGTGTTGTTTCTCTATCTGTACTCACATTTCAATGTTTTTTTTGTACTCAGAGTTCAGTGTTGTTTCAGTATCTGTAATCTCAGTTCAGTGTTGTTCCTCTGCCTGTAGTCACAGTTCAAGTATTGTTTATCTGCAATCTCAGTTCAGTGCTGTTTCTGTATCTGGACTTACAGTTCAGTGTGTTGTTTCTAGATCTGTCCTCTCAGTTCAGTGTTGTTCCTCTCTGTCTGTGCTCAGATCAGTGTTGTCTGTCTGCCTGTACTCACAGTTCAGGGTTGTTTTGCACTCTGTTTTTACTGTTCAGTGTTGTTTTTCGATCTGTTTTCACTGTTCAGTGTTGTTTCTCTATCTGTACTCACAGTTCACAGTTGTTTCTCTATCTGTACTCACAGTTCACAGTTGTTTCTCTATCTGTACTCACTGTTCAGAGTTGTTTCTCTATCTGTACTCACTGTTCAGTGTTCTTTCTCTATCTGCACTCACAGTTCACAGTTGTTTCTCTATCTGTACTCACAGTTCGTTGTTGTTTCTTTAACTGTACTCTCAGTTTAGTCTTGTTTGTCTATTTGTACTCACAGTTCAGTGTTGTTCCTCAATCTGTACACTCAGTTCAGTGTTGTTTCTCTATCTGTAAATTCAGTTCACTGTTGTTTCTCTGCCTGTACTCAAAATTGAATGTTGTTTCACGATCAGTCCTCTCAGTTCAGTGTTGTTTCAATATCTGTACTCTAGCTGTAGTCTTCTTTTTCTGTCTGTCCTCTCAGTTCTGGTTTGTTTCTCTATCTGTACTCACAGTTCACAGTTGTTTCTCTATCTGTACTCACAGTTCGTTGTTGTTTCTTTAACTGTACTCTCAGTTTAGTCTTGTTTGTCTATCTGTACTCACAGTTCAGTGTTGTTTCTCAATCTGTACACTCAGTTCAGTGTTTTTTTGTACTCAGAGTTCAGTGTTGTTTCAGTATCTGTAATCTCAGTTCAGTGTTGTTCCTCTGCCTGTACCCACAGTTCAAGTATTGTTTACCTGTAATCTCAGTTCAGTGCTGTTTCTGTATCTGGACTTACAGTTCAGTGTGTTGTTGCTAGATCTGTCCTCTCAGTTCAGTGTTGTTCCTCTCTGGCTGTGCTCAGTCCAGTGTTGTCTGTCTGCCTGTACTCACAGTTCAGTGTTATTTTGCAATTTGTTTTTAGTGTTTAGTGTTGTTTCTCTATCTGCCATCACAGTTCACAATTGTTTCTCCATCTGTTCTCTCAGTTTGGTCTTGTTTCTCTATCTGTAATCTCAGTTCAGTGTGTTGTTTCCTTATCTGTACTCTCCGTTCTGTGTTGGTTCTTTATCTGTGCTCCCAGTTCAGTGTGTTTTTCTCTATGTGTACTCTCAGTTCTCTGTTGTTTCTCTATCTGTGCACCCAGTTCAGTGTGTTTTTCTCTATGTGTACTCGCAGTTCAGTGTTATTTCTCTGTCTGGACTTACAGTTCAGTGTGTTGTTTCTAGATCAGTCCTCTCAGTTCAGTGTTCTTCCTCTCTGTCTGTGCTCAGTTCAGTGTTGTCTGTGATGCCTGTACTCACAGTTCATTGTTGTTTTGCAATCTGTTTTTACTGTTCAGTGTTGTTTCTCTATCTGTACTCACTGTTCAGTGTTCTTTCTCTCTCTGTACTCACATTTCAATGTTGTTTCTCTCTCTGTACTCACAAATCGCAGTTGTTTCTCTATCTGTACTCTCGGTTTAGTCTTGTTTGTCTCTCTGTAATCTCAGTTCAGTGTGTAGTTACTCTATCTGTACTCACTGTTCAGTGTTGTTTCTCTGTCTGTACACTCAGTTCAGTGTTGTTTCTCTGTCTGTACTCAAAATTGAATGTTGTTTCACTATCAGTCCTCTCAGTTCAGTGTTGTTTCAATATCTGTACTCGAGCTGGAGACTTCTTTCTCTGTCTGTACTCTGAGTTCAGGTTTGTTTCTCTATCTGTACTCACAGTTCAGTGTTGTTTTACTATCTGTACTCACAGTTCAGTGTTGCTTCTCTATCTGGACTCTCAGCTCAGTGTGTTGTTTCTCTATCTGTACTCTCAGTTCTGTGTTGGTTCTTTATCTGTGCTCCCAGTTCAGTGTGTTTTTCACTATGTGTTCTCGCAGTTCAATGTTGTTTCACTATCTGTAATCTCAGTTCAGTGTTGTTCCTCTGCCTGTACTCACAGTTCAGTATTGTTTCTCTATCTGTAATCTCAGTTCTGTGTTGGTTCTCTATCTGGACTTACTGTTCAGTGTTGTTTCTCTATCTGTACTCACTGTTCAGAGTTGTTTCCCTACCTGTACTCACATTTCAATTTTTTTTTGTACTCAGAGTTCAGTGTTGTTTCAGTATCTGTAATCTCAGTTCAGTGTTATTCCTCTCTGTCTGTACTCACAGATCAAGTATTGTTTATCTGTCATCTCAGTTCAGTGCTGTTTCTCTATCTGTACACTCAGTTCAGTGTTGTTTCTCTGTCTGTACTCTAGCTGTATTCTTCTATCTCTGTCTGTACTCTCAGTTCAGGTTTGTTTCTCAATCTATATTCACAGTTCAGTGTTGCCTTACTAACTGTACTCACAGTTCAGTGCTGCTTCTCTATCTGGACTTTCAGCTCAGAGTTTTGTTTCTCTATCTGTACTCTCAGTTCTGTGTTGGTTATTTATCTGTGCTCCCAGTTCAGTCTGTTTTTATCTATGTGTATTCGCAGTTCAGTGTTGTTTCACTATCTGTAATCTCAGTTCAGTGTTGTTCCTCTGCCTGTACTCACAGTTCAGTATTGTTTCTCTGTCTGTAATCTCAGTTCAGTGTTGTTTCTCAATCTGGATTTACAGTTCAGTGTGTTGTTTCTAGCTCTGTCCTCTCAGTTCAGTGTTGTTCCTCTCTGTCTGTGCTCAGTTCAGTGTTGTCTGTCTGCTGGTACTCACAGTTCAGTGTTGTTTTGCACTCTGTTTTTACTGTTCAGTGTTGTTTCTCTATCTGTATTCACTGTTGAGTGTTGTTTCTGTATCCGTACTCACATTTCAATGTTTGTTTTGTATTCAGAGTTCAGTGTTGTTTCAGTATCTGTAATCTCAGTTCAGTGTTGTTCCTCTCTGTCTGTATTCACTGTTCAGTGCTCTTTCTCTATCTATACTCACAGTTCACAGTTGTTTCTCTATCTGTACTCACAGTTCACAGTTGTTTCTCTGTCTGTACTCACTGTTCAGAGTTGTTTCCCTACCTGTACTCACATTTCAATTTTTTTTTGTACTCAGGGTTCAGTGTTGTTTCAGTATCTGTAATCTCAGTTCAGTGTTGTTCCTCTCTGTCTGTATTCACAGATCAAGTATTGTTTATCTGTCATCTCAGTTCAGTGCTGTTTCTCTATCTGTACACTCAGTTCAGTGTTGTTTCTCTGTCTGTACTCTAGCTGTATTCTTCTTTCTCTGTCTGTACTCTCAGTTCAGGTTTGTTTCTCAATCTGTACTCACAGTTCAGTGTTGCTTTACTAACTGTACTCACAGTTCAGTTCTGCTTCTCTATCTGGACTTTCAGCTCAGTGTTTTGTTTCTCTATCTGTACTCTCAGTTCTGTGTTGGTTATTTATCTGTGCTCCCAGTTCAGTCTGTTTTTATGGATGTGTATTCGCAGTTCAGTGTTGTTTCACTATCTGTAACCTCAGTTCAGTGTTGTTCCTCTGCCTGTACTCACAGTTCAGTATTGTTTCTCTGTCTGTAATCTCAGTTCAGTGTTGTTTCTCAATCTGGATTTACAGTTCAGTGTGTTGTTTCTAGATCTGTCCTCTCAGGTCAGTGTTGTTCCTCTCTGTCTGTGCTCAGTTCAGTGTTGTCTGTCTGCCTGTACTCACAGTTCAGTGTTGTTTTGCACTCTGTTTTTACTGTTCAGTGTTGTTTCTCTATCTGTATTCACTGTTCAGTGCTGTTTCTCTATCTGTACTCACAGTTCACAGTTGTTTCTCTATCTGTACTCACATTTCACAGTTGTTTCTCTATCTGTACTCACAGTTAACAGTTGTTTCTCTATCTGTACTCACTGTTCAGAGTTGTTTCCCTACCTGTACTCACATTTCAATTTTTTTTTGTACTCAGAGTTCAGTGTTGTTTCAGTATCTGTAATCTCAGTTCAGTGTTATTCCTCTCTGTCTGTACTCACAGATCAAGTATTGTTTATCTGTCATCTCAGTTCAGTGCTGTTTCTCTATCTGTACACTCAGTTCAGTGTTGTTTCTCTGTCTGTACTCTAGCTGTATTCTTCTATCTCTGTCTGTACTCTCAGTTCAGGTTTGTTTCTCAATCTATATTCACAGTTCAGTGTTGCTTTACGAACTGTACTCACAGTTCAGTGCTGCTTCTCTATCTGGACTTTCAGCTCAGAGTTTTGTTTCTCTATCTGTACTTTCAGTTCTGTGTTGGTGATTAATCTGTGCTCCCAGTTCAGTCTGTTTTTATTTATGTGTATTCGCAGTTCAGTGTTGTTTCACTATTTGTAATCTCAGTTCAGTGTTGTTCCTCTGCCTGTACTCACAGTTCAGTATTGTTTCTCTGTCTGTAATCTCAGTTCAGTGTTGTTTCTCAATCTGGATTTACAGTTCAGTGTGTTGTTTCTAGATCTGTCCTCTCAGTTCAGTGTTGTTCCTCTCTGTCTGTGCTCAGATCAGTGTTGTCTGTCTGCCTGTACTCACAGTTCAGGGTTGTTTTGCACTCTGTTTTTACTGTTCAGTGTTGTTTCTCTATCTGTATTCACTGTTGAGAGTTGTTTCTCTATCTGTACTCACAGTTCACAGTTGTTTCTCTATGTGTACTCACAGTTCACAGTTGTTTCTCTATCTGTACTCACTGTTCAGAGTTGTTTCTCTATCTGTACTCATTGTTCATTGTTGTTTCTCTATCTGTATTCACTGTTCAGTGTTGTTTCTCTATCTGTACTCACAGTTCACAGTTGTTTCTCTATCTGTGCTCACAGTTCACAGTTGTTTCTCTATCTGTACTCACTGTTCAGAGTTGTTTCTCTATCTGTACTCACAGTTCAGTGCTGCTTCTCTATCTGGACTTTCAGCTCAGTGTGTTGTTTCTCTATCTGTACTCTCAGTTCTGTGTTGGTTATTTATCTGTGCTCCAAGTTCAGTCTGTTTTTATCTACGTGTATTCGCAGATCAGTGTTGTTTCACTATCTGTAATCTCATTTCAGTGTTGTTCCTCTGACTGTACTCACAGTTCAGTATTGTTTCTCTATCTGTAATCTCAGTTCAGTGTTGTTTCTCAATCTGGATTTACAATTCAGTGTGTTGTTTCTAGATCTGTCCTCTCAGTTCAGTGTTGTTCCTCTCTGTCTGTGCTCAGTTCAGTGTTGTCTGTCTGCCTGTACTCACAGATCAGTGTTGTTTTGCACTCTGATTTTACTGTTCAGTGGTGTTTCTCTATCTGTACTCACTGTTCAGAGTTGCTTCCCTACCTGTACTCACATTTCAATTTTTTTTTGTACTCAGAGTTCAGTGTTGTTTCAGTATCTGTAATCTCAGTTCAGTGTTGTTCCTCTCTGTCTGTATTCACAGATCAACTATTGTTTATCTGTCATCTCAGTTCAGTGCTGTTTCTCTATCTGTACTCTCAGTTCAGTGTTGTTTCTCTGTCTGTACTCTAGCTGTATTCTTCTTTCTCTGTCTGTACTCTCAGTTCAGGTTTGTTTCTCAATCTGTACTCACAGTTCAGTGTTGCTTTACTAACTGTACTCACAGTTCAGTTCTGCTTCTCTATCTGGACTTTCAGCTCAGTGTTTTGTTTCTCTATCTGTACTCTCAGTTCTGTGTTGGTTATTTATCTGTGCTCCCAGTTCAGTCTGTTTTAATCTATGTGTATTCGCAGTTCAGTGTTGTTTCACTATCTGTAATCTCAGTTCAGTGTTGTTCCTCTGCCTGTACTCACAGTTCAGTCTTGTTTCTCTGTCTGTAATCTCAGTTCAGTGTTGTTTCTCAATCTGGACTAACAGTTCAGTGTATTTGTTTCTAGATCTGTTCTCTCAGTTCAGTGTTGATCCTCTCTGTCTGTGCTCAGTTCAGTGTTGTCTGTCTGCCTGTAATCACAGTTCAGTGTTGTTTTGCACTCTGTTTTTACTGTTCAGTGTTGTTTCTCTATCTGTATTCACTGTTGAGAGTTGTTTCTCTATCTGTACTCATTGTTCAGTGTTGTTTCTCTATCTGTATTCACTGTTCAGTGTTGTTTCTCTATCTGTACTCACAGTTCACAGTTGTTTCTCTATCTGTACTCACAGTTCACAGTTGTTTCTCTATCTGTACTCATTGTTCAGAGTTGTTTCTCTATCTGTACTCATTGGTCAGTGTTGTTTCTCTATCGGTATTCACTGTTCAGTGTTGTTTCTCTATCTGTACTCACAGTTCACAGTTGTTTCTCTATCTGTACTCACAGTTCAATGTTTTTTTTGTACTCAGAGTTCAGTGTTGTTTCAGTATCTGTAATCTCAGTTCAGTGTTTTTCCTCTGCCTGTACTCACAGATCAAGTATTGTTTATCTGTAATCTCAGTTCAGTGCTGTTTCTCGATCTGTACACTCAGTTCAGTGTTGTTTCTCTGTCTGTACTCACAATTGAATGTTGTTTCACTATCAGTCCTCTCAGTTCAGTGTTGTTTCAATATCTGTACTCTAGCTGTATTCTTCTTTCTCTGTCTGTACTCTCAGTTCAGGTTTGTTTCTGAATCTGTACTCACAGTTCAGTGCTGCTTCTCTATCTGGACTTTCAGCTCAGTGTGTTGTTTCTCTATCTGTACTCTCAGTTCTGTGTTGGTTATTTATCTGTGCTCCCAGTTCAGTCTGTTTTTATCTATGTGTATTCGCAGTTCAGTGTTGTTTCACTATCTGTAATCTCAGTTCAGTGTTGTTCCTCTGCCTGTACTCACAGTTCAGTATTGTTTCTCTATCTGTAATCTCAGTTCAGTGTTGTTTCTCAATCTGGACTAACAGTTCAGTGTGTTGTTTCTAGATCTGTCCTCTCAGTTCAGGGTTGTTCCTCTCTGTCTGTGCTCAGTTCAGTGTTGTCTGTCTGCCTGTCATCTCAGTTCAGTGTTGTTTTGCACTCTGTTTTTACTGTTCAGTGTTGTTTCTCTATCTGTATTCACTGTTGAGTGTTGTTTCTCTATCTGTACTCACATTTCAATGTTTGTTTTGTATTCAGAGTTCAGTGTTGTTTCAGTATCTGTAATCTCAGTTCAGTGTTGTTCCTCTTTGTAATCATAGTTCAAGTATTGTTTATCTGTAATCTCAGTTCAGTGTTGTTTCTCTGTCTGTACTCACAATTGAATGTTGTTTCACTATCAGTCCTCTCAGTTCAGTGTTGTTTCAATATCTGTACTCTAGCTGTATTCTTCTTTCTCTGTCTGTACTCTCAGATCAGGTTTGTTTCTCAATCTGTACTCACAGTTCAGTGCTGCTTCTCTATCTGGACTTTCAGCTCAGTGTGTTGTTTCTCTATCTGTACTCTCAGTTCTGTGTTGGTTATTTATCTGTGCTCCCAGTTCAGTCTGTTTTTATCTATGTGTATTCGCAGTTCAGTGTTGTTTCACTATCTGTAATCTCAGTTCAGTGTTGTTCCTCTGCCTGTACTCACAGTTCAGTATTGTTTCTCTGTCTGTAATGTCAGTTCAGTGTTGTTTATCAATCTGGACTAACAGTTCAGTGTGTGTAGTTTCTAGATCTGTCCTCTCCGTTCAGGGTTGTTCCTCTCTGTCTGTGCTCAGTTCAGTGTTGTCTGTCTGCCTGTAATCACAGTTCAGTGTTGTTTTGCACTCTGTTATTACTGTTCAGTGTTGTTTCTCTATCTGTATTCACTGTTGAGTGTTGTTTCTCTATCTGTACTCACATTTCAATGTTTGTTTTGTATTCAGAGTTCAGTGTTGTTTCAGTATCTGTAATCTCAGTTCAGTGTTGTTCCTCTCTGTCTGTATTCACAGATCAAGTATTGTTTATCTGTCATCTCAGTTCAGTGCTGTTTCTCTATCTGTACACTCAGTTCAGTGTTGTTTCTCTGTCTGTACTCTAGCTGTATTCTTCTTTCTCTGTCTGTACTCTCAGTTCAGGATTGTTTCTCAATCTGTTCTCACAGTTCAGTGTTGCTTTACTAACTGTACTCACAGTTCAGTTCTGCTTCTCTATCTGGACTTTCAGCTCAGTGTTTTCTTTCTATATCTGTACTCTCAGTTCTGTGTTGGTTATTTATCTGTGCTCCCAGTTCAGTCTGTTTTTATCTATGTGTATTCGCAGTTCAGTGTTCTTTCACTATATGTAATCTCAGTTCAGTGTTGTTCCTCTGCCTGTACTCACAGTTCAGTATTGTTTCTCTGTCTGTAATCTCAGTTTAGTGTTGTTTCTCAATCTGGATTTACAGTTCAGTGTGTTGTTTCTAGATCTGTCCTCTCAGTTCAGTGTTGTTCCTCTCTGTCTGTGCTCAGTTCAGTGTTGTCTGTCTGCCTGTACTCACAGTTCAGTGTTGTTTTGCACTCTGTTTTTACTGTTCAGTGTTGTTTCTCTATCTGTATTCACTGTTGAGTGTTATTTCTCTATCTGTACTCACAGTTCACAGTTGTTTCTCTATCTGTCCTCACAGTTCACAGTTGTTTCTCTATCTGTACTCACTGTTCAGAGTTGTTTCTCTATCTGTACTCATTGTTCAGTGTTGTTTCTCTATCTGTATTCACTGTTCAGTGTTGTTTCTCTATCTGTACTCACAGTTCACAGTTGTTTCTCTATCTGTACTCACAGTTCACAGTTGTTTCTCTATCTGTACTCACAGTTCACAGTTGTTTCTCTATCTGTACTCACAGTTCACAGTTGTTTCTCTATCTGTACTCACTGTTCACAGTTGTTTCTCTATCTGTACTCATTGTTCAGTGTTGTTTCTCTATCGGTATTCACTGTTCAGTGTTGTTTCTCTATCTGTACTCACAGTTCTCAGTTGTTTCTCTATCTGTATTCACAGTTCACAGTTGTTTCTCTATCTGTACTCATTGTTCAGTGTTGTTTCTCTATCGGTATTCACTGTTCAGTGTTGTTTCTCTCTCTGTACTCACAGTTCACAGTTGTTTCTATATCTGTACTCACAGTTCACAGTTGTTTCTCTATCTGTACTCACAGTTCAATGTTTTTTTTGTACTCAGAGTTCAGTGTTGTTTCAGTATCTGTAATCTCAGTTCAGTGTTTTTCCTCTGCCTGTACTCACAGATCAAGTATTGTTTATCTGAAATCCCTGTTCAGTGCTGTTTCTCGATCTGTACACTCAGTTTGGTGTTGTTTCTCTGTCTGTACTCACAATTGAATGTTGTTTCACTATCAGTCCTCTCAGTTCAGTGTTGTTTCAATATCTGTACTCTAGCTGTATTCTTCTTTCTCTGTCTGTACTCTCAGATCAGGTTTGTTTCTCAATCTGTACTCACAGTTCAGTGCTGCTTCTCTGTCTGGACTTTCAGAACAGTGTGTTGTTTCTCTATCTGTACTCTCAGTTCTGTGTTGGTTATTTATATGTGCTCCCAGTTCAGTCTGTATTTATCTATGTGTATTCGCAGTTCAGTGTTGTTTCACTATCTGTAATCTCAGTTCAGTGTTGTTCCTCTCTGTCTGTATTCACAGATCAAGTATTGTTTATCTGTCATCTCAGTTCAGTGCTGTTTCTCTATCTGGACACTCAGTTCAGTGTTGTTTCTCTGTCTGTAATCTAGCTGTATTCTTCTTTCTCTGTCTGTACTCTCAGTTCAGGTTTGTTTCTCAATCTGTACTCACAGTTCAGTGTTGCTTTACTAACTGTACTCACAGTTCTCTATCTGGACTTTCAGCTCAGTGTTTTCTTTCTCTATCTGTACTCTCAGTTCTGTGTTGGTTATTTATCTGTGCTCCCAGTTCAGATTGTTTCTCAATCTGGATTTACAGTTCAGTGTGTTGTTTCTAGATCTGTCCTCTCAGTTCAGTGTTGTTCCTCTCTGTCTGTGCTCAGTTCAGTGTTGTCTGTCTGCCTGTACTCACAGTTCAGTGTTGTTTTGCACTCTGTTTTTACTGTTCAGTGTTGTTTCTCTATCTGTATTCACTGTTTAGTGCTGTTTCTCTATCTGTACTCACAGTTCACAGTTGTTTCTCTATCTGTACTCACAGTTCACAGTTGTTTATCTATCTGTACTCACAGTTAACAGTTGTTTCTCTATCTGTACTCACTGTTCAGAGTTGTTTCGCTACCTGTACTCACATTTCAATTTTTTTTTGTACTCAGAGTTCAGTGTTGTTTCAGTATCTGTAATCTCAGTTCAGTGTTATTCCTCTCTGTCTGTACTCACAGATCAAGTATTGTTTATCTGTCATCTCAGTTCAGTGCTGTTTCTCTATCTGTACACTCAGTTCAGTGTTGTTTCTCTGTCTGTACTCTAGCTGTATTCTTCTATCTCTGTCTGTACTCTCAGTTCAGGTTTGTTTCTCAATCTATATTCACAGTTCAGTGTTGCTTTACTAACTGTACTCACAGTTCAGTGCTGCTTCTCTATCTGGACTTTCAGCTCACAGTTTTGTTTCTCTATCTGTACTTTCAGTTCTGTGTTGGTTATTTATCTGTGCTCCCAGTTCAGTCTGTTTTTATCTATGTGTATTCGCAGTTCAGTGTTGTTTCACTATCTGTAATCTCAGTTCAGTGTTGTTCCTCTGCCTGTACTCACAGTTCAGTATTGTTTCTCTATCTGTAATCTCAGTTCAGTGTGGTTTCTCAATCTGGATTTACAGTTCAGTGTGTTGTTCCTCGATCTGTCCTCTCAGTTCAGTGTTGTTCCTCTCTGTCTGTGCTCAGTTCAGTGTTGTCTGTCTGCCTGTACTCACAGTTCAGTGTTGTTTTGCACTCTGTTTTTACTGTTCAGTGTTGTTTCTCTATCTGTATTCACTGTTCAGAGTTGTTTCTCTATCTGTACTCACAGTTCACAGTTGTTTCTCTATCTGTACTCACAGTTCACAGTTGTTTCTCTATCTGTACTCACTGTTCAGAGTTGTTTCTCTATCTGTACTCATTGTTCAGTGTTGTTTCTCTATCTGTATTCACTGTTCAGTGTTGTTTCTCTATCTGTACTCACAGTTCACAGTTGTTTCTCTATCTGTACTCACAGTTCACAGTTGTTTCTCTATCTGTCCTCACTGTTCAGAGTTGTTTCTCTATCGGTACTCATTGTTCAGTGTTGTTTCTCTATCGGTATTCACTGTTCAGTGTTGTTTCTCTATCTGTACTCACAGTTCACAGTTGTTTCTCTATCTGTACTCACAGTTCAATGTTTTCTTTGTACTCAGAGTTCAGTGTTGTTTCAGTATCTGTAATCTCAGTTCAGTGTTTTTCCTCTGCCTGTACTCACAGATCAAGTATTGTTTATCTGTAATCTCAGTTCAGTGCTGTTTCTCGATCTGTACACTCAGTTCAGTGTTGTTTCTCTGTCTGTACTCACAATTGAATGTTGTTTCACTATCAGTCCTCTCAGTTCAGTGTTGTTTCAATATCTGTACTCTAGCTGTATTCTTCTTTCTCTGTCTGTACTCTCAGATCAGGTTTGTTTCTCAATCTGTACTCACACTTCAGTGCTGCTTCTCTATCTGGACTTTCAGCTCAGTGTATTGTTTCTCTATCTGTACTTTCAGTTCTGTGTTGGTTATTTATCTGTGCTCCCAGTTCAGTCTGTTTTTATCTATGTGTATTCGCAGTTCAGTGTTGTTTCACTATCTGTAATCTCAGTTCAGTGTTGTTCCTCTGCCTGTACTCACAGTTCAGTATTGTTTCTCTGTCTGTAATCTCAGTTCAGTGTTGTTTCTCAATCTGGACTAACAGTTCAGTGTGTTGTTTCTAGATCTGTCCTCTCAGTTCAGTGTTGTTCCCTTCTGTCTGTGCTCAGTTCAGTGTTGTCTGTCTGCTTGTACTCACAGTTCAGTGTTGTTTTGCACTCTGTTATTACTGTTCAGTGTTGTTTCTCTATCTGTATTCACTGTTGAGTGTTGTTTCACTATCTGTACTCACATTTCAATGTTTGTTTTGTATTCAGAGTTCAGTGTTGTTTCAGTATCTGTAATCTCAGTTCAGTGTTGTTCCTCTCTGTCTGTAATCATAGTTCAAGTATTGTTTATCTGGAATCTCAGTTCAGTGCTGTTTCTCTATCTGTACACTCAATTCAGTGTTGTTTCTCTGTCTGTACTCACAATTGAATGTTGTTTCACTATCAGTCCTCTCAGATCAGTGTTGTTTCAATATCTGTACTCTAGCTGTATTCTTCTCTCTCTGTCTGTACTCTCAGAGCAGGTTTGTTTCTCAATCTGTACTCACAGTTCAGTGTTGCTTCTCTATCTGGACTTTCAGCTCAGTGTGTTGTTTCTCTATCTGTACTCTCAGTTCTGTGTTGGCTATTTATCTGTGCTCCCATTTCAGTCTGTTTTTATCTATGTGTATTCGCAGTTCAGTGTTGTTTCACTATCTGTAATCTCAGTTCAGTGTTGTTCCTCTGCCTGCACTCACAGTTCAGTATTGTTTCTCTATCTGTAATCTCAGTTCAGTGTTGTTTCTCAATCTGGATTTACAGTTCAGTGTGTTGTTTCTAGATCTGTCCTCTCAGTTCAGTGTTGTTCCCTTCTGTCTGTGCTCAATTCAGTGTTGTCTGTCTGCCTGTACTCACAGTTCAGTGTTGTTTTGCACTCTGTTTTTACTGTTCAGTGTTGTTTCTCTATCTGTATTCACTGTTCAGTGCTGTTTCTCTATCTCTACTCACAGTTCACAGTTGTTTCTCTATCTGTACTCACTGTTCAGAGTTGTTTCCCTACCAGAACTCACATTTCAATTTTTTTTGTACTCAGAGTTCAGTGTTGTTTCAGTATCTGTAATCTCAGTTCAGTGTTATTCCTCTCTGTCTGTACTCACAGATCAAGTATTGTTTATCTGTCATCTCAGTTCAGTGCTGTTTCTCTATCTGTACACTCAGTTCAGTGTTGTTTCTCTGTCTGTACTCTAGCTGTATTCTTCTATCTCTGTCTGTACTCTCAGTTCAGGTTTGTTTCTCAATCTATAGTCACAGTTCAGTGTTGCTTTACTAACTGTACTCACAGTTCAGTGCTGCTTCTCTATCTGGACTTTCAGCTCAGAGTTTTGTTTCTCTATCTGTACTTTCAGTTCTGTGTTGGTTATTTATCTGTGCTCCCAGTTCTGTCTATTTTTATCTATGTGTATTCGCAGTTCAGTGTTGTTTCACTATCTGTAATCTCAGTTCAGTGTTGTTCCTCTGCCTGTACTCACAGTTCAGTATTGTTTCTCTATCTGTAATCTCAGTTCAGTGTGGTTTCTCAATCTGGATTTACAGTTCAGTGTGTTGTTTCTAGATCTGTCCTCTCAGTTCAGTGTTGTTCCTCTCTGTCTGTTCTCAGTTCAGTGTTGTCTGTCTGCCTGTACTCACAGTTCAGTGTTGTTTTGCACTCTGTTTTTACTGTTCAGTGTTGTTTCTCTATCTGTATTCACTGTTGAGAGTTGTTTCTCTATCTGTACTCACAGTTCACAGTTGTTTCTCTATCTGTACTCACAGTTCACAGTTGTTTCTCTATCTGTACTCACTGTTCAGAGTTGTTTCTCTATCTGTACTCATTGTTCAGTGTTGTTTCTCTATCGGTATTCACTGTTCAGTGTTGTTTCTCTATCTGTACTCACAGTTCACAGTTGTTTCTCTATCTGTACTCACAGTTCAATGTTTTTTTTGTACTCAGAGTTCAGTGTTGTTTCACTATCTGTAATCTCAGTTCAGTGTTGTTCCTCTGCCTGTACTCACAGTTCAGTATTGTTTCTCTATCTGTAATCTCAATTCAGTGTTGTTTCTCAATCTGGATTTACAGTTCAGTGTGTTGTTCCTAGATCTGTCCTCTCAGTTCAGTGTTGTTCCCTTCTGTCTGTGGTCAGTTCAGTGTTGTCTGTCTGCTTGTACTCACAGTTCAGTGTTGTTTTGCACTCTGTTTTTACTGTACAGTGTTGTTTCTCTATCTGTATTCACTGTTCAGTGCTCTTTCTCTATCTGTACTCACAGTTCACAGTTGTTTCTCTATCTGTACTCACAGTTCACAGTTGTTTCTCTATCTGTACTCACTGTTGACAGTTGTTTCTCTATCTGTACTCATAGTTCAGTGTTGTTTCTCTATCGGTATTCACTGTTCAGTGTTGTTTCTCTATCTGTACTCACAGTTCACAGTTGTTTCTCTATCTGTACTCACAGTTCAATGTTTTCTTTGTACTCAGAGTTCAGTGTTGTTTCAGTATCTGTAATCTCAGTTCAGTGTTTTTCCTCTGCAGATCAAGTATTGTTTATCTGAAATCTCAGTTCAGTGCTGTTTCTCGATCTGTACACTCAGTTCGGTGTTGTTTCTCTGTCTGTACTCACAATTGAATGTTGTTTCACTATCAGTCCTCTCAGTTCAGTGTTGTTTCAATATCTGTACTCTCGCTGTATTCTTCTTTCTCTGTCTGTACTCTCAGATCAGGTTTGTTTCTCAATCTGTACTCACAGTTCAGTGCTGCTTCTCTATCTGGACTTTCAGCTCAGTGTGTTGTTTCTCTATCTGTACTCTATGTTCTGTGTTGGTTACTTATCTGTGCTCCCAGTTCAGTCTGTTTTTATCTATGTGTATTCGCAGTTCAGTGTTGTTTCACTATCTGTAATCTCAGTTCAGTGTTGTTCCTCTGCCTGTACTCACAGTTCAGTATTGTTTCTCTATCTGTAATCTCAGTTCAGTGTTGTTTCTCAATCTGGATTTACAGTTCAGTGTGTTGTTCCTAGATCTGTCCTCTCAGTTCAGTGTTGTTCCTCTCTGTCTGTGCTCAGTTCAGTGTTGTCTGTCTGCTTGTACTCACAGTTCAGTGTTGTTTTGCACTCTGTTTTTACTGTTCAGTGTTGTTTCTCTATCTGTATTCACTGTTGAGTGTTATTTCTCTATCTGTACTCACAGTTCACAGTTGTTTCTCTATCTGTACTCACAGTTCACAGTTGTTTCTCTATCTGTACTCACTGTTCACAGTTGTTTCTCTATCTGTACCCACTGTTCAGAGTTGTTTCCCTACCTGTACTCACATTTCAATTTTTTTTGTGCTCAGAGTTCAGTGTTGTTTCAGTATCTGTAATCTCAGTTCAGTGTTGTTCCTCTCTGCCTGTATTCACAGATCAAGTATTGTTTATCTGTCATCTCAGTTCAGTGCTGTTTCTCTATCTGTACACTCAGTTCAGTGTTGTTTCTCTGTCTGTATCTAGCTGTATTCTTCTTTCTCTGTCTGTACTCTCAGTTCAGGTTTGTTTCTTAATCTATATTCACAGTTCAGTGTTGCTTTACTAACTGTACTCACAGTTCAGTTCTGCTTCTCTATCTGGACTTTCAGCTCAGCGTGTTGTTTCTCTATCTGTACTCTCAGTTCTGTGTTGGTTATTTATCTGTGCTCCCAGTTCAGTCTGTTTTTATCTATGGGTATTCGCAGTTCAGTGTTGTTTCACTATTTGTAATCTCAGTTCAGTGTTGTTCCTCTGCCTGTACTCACAGTTCAGTATTGTTTCTCTATCTGTAATCTCAGTTCAGTGTTGTTTCTCAATCTGGATTTACAGTTCAGTGTGTTGTTCCTAGATCTGTCCTCTCAGTTCAGTGTTGTTCCTCTCTGTCTGTGCTCAGTTCAGTGTTGTCTGTCTGCTTGTACTCACAGTTCAGTGTTGTTTTGCACTCCGTTTTTACTGTTCAGTGTTGTTTCTCTATCTGTATTCACTGTTCAGTGCTCTTTCTCTATCTGTACTCACAGTTCACAGTTGTTTCTCTATCTGTACTCACAGTTCACAGTTGTTTCTCTATCTGTACTCACTGTTCACAGTTGTTTCTCTATCTGTACTCACTGTTCAGAGTTGTTTCTCTATCTGTACTCACTGTTCAGAGTTGTTTCTCTATCTGTACTCATTGTTCAGTGTTGTTTCTCTATCTGTATTCACTGTTCAGTGTTGTTTCTCTATCTGTACTCACAGTTCACAGTTGTTTCTCTATCTGTACTCACAGTTCACATTTGTTTCTCTATCTGTACTCACTGTTCAGAGTTGTTTCTCTATCTGTACTCATTGTTCAGTGTTGTTTCTCTATCGGTATTCACTGTTCAGTGTTGTTTCTCTATCTGTACTCACAGTTCACAGTTGTTTCTCTATCTGTACTCCCAGTTCAATGTTTTTTTGTACTCAGAGTTCAGTGTTGTTTCAGTATCTGTAATCTCAGTTCAGTGTTTTTCCTCTGCCTGTACTCACAGATCAAGTATTGTTTATCTGTAATCTCAGTTCAGTGCTGTTTCTCTATCTGTACACTCAGTTCAGTGTTGTTTCTCTGTCTGTACTCACAATTGAATGTTGTTTGACTATCAGTCCTCTCAGTTCAGTGTTGTTTCAATATCTGTACTCTAGCTGTATTCTTCTTTCTCTGTCTGTACTCTCAGTTCAGGTTTGTTTCTCAATCTGTACTCACAGTTCAGTGCTGCTTCTCTATCTGGACTTTCAGCTCAGTGTGTTGTTTCTCTATCTGTACTCTCAGTTCTGTGTTGGTTATTTATCTGTGCTCCAAGTTCAGTCTGTTTTTATCTATGTGTATTCGCAGTTCAGTGTTGTTTCACTATCTGTAATCTCAGTTCAGTGTTGTTCCTCTGCCTGTACTCACAGTTCAGTATTGTTTCTCTGTCTGTAATCTCAGTTCAGTGTTGTTTCTCAATCTGGACTAACAGTTCAGTGTGTTGTTTCTAGATCTGTCCTCTCAGTTCATGGTTGTTCCTCTCTGTCTGTGCTCAGTTCAGTGTTGTCTGTCTGCCTGTAATCACAGTTCAGTGTTCTTTTGCACTCTGTTTTTACTGTTCAGTGTTGTTTCTCTATCTGTATTCACTGTTGAGTATTGTTTCTCTATCTGTACTCACATTTCAATGTTTGTTTTGTATTCAGAGTTCAGTGTTGTTTCAGTATCTGTAATCTCAGTTTAGTGTTGTTCCTCTCTGTCTGTAATCATAGTTCAAGTATTGTTTATCTGTAATCTCAGTTCAGTGCTGTTTCTCTATCTGTACACTCAGTTCAGTGTTGTTTCTCTGTCTGTTCTCACAATTGAATGTTGTTTCACTATCAGTCCTCTCAGTTCAGTGTTGTTTCAATATCTGTACTCTAGCTGTATTCTTCTTTCTCTGTCTGTACTCTCAGATCAGGTTTGTTTCTCAATCTGTACTCACAGTTCAGTGCTGCTTCTCTATCGGGACTTTCAGCTCAGTGTGTTGTTTCGCTATCTGTACTCTCAGTTCTGTGTTGGTTATTTATCTGTGCTCCCAGTTCAGTCTGTTTTTATCTATGTGTATTCGCAGTTCAGTGTTGTTTCACTATCTGTAATCTCAGTTCAGTGTTGTTCCTCTGCCTGTACTCACAGTTCAGTATTGTTTCTCTATCTGTAATCTCAGTTCAGTGTTGTTTCTCAATCTGGATTTACAGTCCAGTGTGTTGTTCCTAGATCTGTCCTCTCAGTTCAGTGTTGTTCCCTTCTGTCTGTGCTAAGTTCAGTGTTGTCTGTCTGCTTGTACTCACAGTTCAGTGTTGTTTTGCACTCTGTTTTTACTGTTCAGTGTTGTTTCTCTATCTGTATTCACTGTTCAGTGCTCTTTCTCTATCTGTACTCACAGTTCACAGTTGTTTCTCTTTCTGTACTCACAGTTCACAGTTGTTTCTCTATCTGTACTCACTGTTCACAGTTGTTTCTCTATCTGTATTCATTGTTCAGTGTTGTTTCTCTATCTGTATTCACTGTTCAGTGTTGTTTCTCTCTCTGTACTCACAGTTCACAGTTGTTTCTCTATCTGTACTCACAGTTCACAGTTGTTTCTCTATCTGTACTCACTGTTCAGAGTTGTTTCTCTATCTGTATTCACTGTTCAGTGCTCTTTCTCTATCTGTACTCACAGTTCACAGTTGTTTCTCTTTCTGTACTCACAGTTCACAGTTGTTTCTCTATCTGTACTCACTGTTCACAGTTGTTTCTCTATCTGTACTCACTGTTCAGAGTTGTTTCCCTACCTGTACTCACATTTCAATTTTTTTTTGTACTCAGAATTCAGTGTTGTTTCAGTATCTGTAATCTCAGTTCAGTGTTGTTCCTCTCTGTCTGTAATCACAGATCAAGTATTGTTTATCTGTCATCTCATTTCAGTGCTGTTTCTCTATCTGTACACTCAGTTCAGTGTTGTTTCTCTGTCTGTACTCTAGCTGTATTCTTCTTTCTCTGTCTGTACTCTCAGTTCAGGTTTGTTTCTCAATCTGTACTCACAGTTCAGTGTTGCTTTACTAACTGTACTCACAGTTCACTTCTGCTTCTCTATCTGGACTTTCAGCTCAGTGTTTTGTTTCTCTATCTGTACTCTCAGTTCTGTGTTGGTTATTTATCTGTGCTCCCAGTTCAGTCTGTTTTTATCTATGTGTATTCGCAGTTCAGTGTTGTTTCACTATCTGTAACCTCAGTTCAGTGTTGTTCCTCTGCCTGTACTCACAGTTCAGTATTGTTTCTCTGTCTGTAATCTCAGTTCAGTGTTGTTTCTCAATCTGGATTTACAGTTCAGTGTGTTGTTTCTAGATCTGTCCTCTCAGTTCAGTGTTGTTCCTCTCTGTGCTCAGTTCAGTGTTGTCTGTCTGCCTGTACTCACAGTTCAGTGTTGTTTTGCACTCTGTTTTTACTGTTCAGTGTTGTTTCTCTATCTGTATTCACTGTTCAGTGCTGTTTCTCTATCTCTACTCACAGTTCACAGTTGTTTCTCTATCTGTACTCACAGTTCACAGTTGTTTCTCTATCTGTACTCACTGTTCACAGTTGTTTCTCTATCTGTACTCACTGTTCAGAGTTGTTTCCCTACCTGTATTCACATTTCAATTTTTTTTTGTACTCAGAGTTCAGTGTTGTTTCAGTATCTGTAATCTCAGTTCAGTGTTATTCCTCTCTGTCTGTACTCACAGATCAAGTATTGTTTATCTGTCATCTCAGTTCAGTGCTGTTTCTCTATCTGTACACTCAGTTCAGTGTTGTTTCTCTGTCTGTACTCTAGCTGTATTCTTCTATCTCTGTCTGTACTCTCAGTTCAGGATTGTTTCTCAATCTATATTCACAGTTCAGTGTTGCTTTACTAACTGTACTCACAGTTCAGTGCTGCTTCTCTATCTGGACTTTCAGCTCAGAGTTTTGTTTCTGTATCTGTACTTTCAGTTCTGTGTTGGTTATTTATCTGTGCTCCCAGTTCAGTCTGTTTTTATCTATGTGTATTCGCAGTTCAGTGTTGTTTCACTATCTGTAATCTCAGTTCAGTGTTGTTCCTCTGCCTGTACTCACAGTTCAGTATTGTTTCTCTATCTGTCATCTCAGTTCAGTGTTGTTTCTCAATCTGGATTTACAGTTCAGTGTGTTGTTTCTAGATCTGTCCGCTCAGTTCAGTGTTGTTCCTCTCTGTCTGTGCTCAGTTCAGTGTTGTCTGTCTGCCTGTACTCACAGTTCAGTGTTGTTTTGCACTCTGTTTTTACTGTTCAGTGTTGTTTCTCTATCTGTATTCACTGTTGAGAGTTGTTTCTCTATCTGTACTCACAGTTCACAGTTGTTTCTCTATCTGTACTCACTGTTCAGAGCTGTTTCTCTATCTGTACTCACTGTTCAGAGTTGTTTCTCTATCTGTACTCATTGTTCAGTGTTGCTTCTCTATCGTTATTCACTTTTCAGTGTTGTTTCTCTATCTGTACTCACAGTTCACAGTTGTTTCTCTATCTGTACTCACAGTTCACAGTTGTTTCTCTATCTGTACTCCCAGTTCAATGTTTTTTTTGTACTCAGAGTTCAGTGTTGTTTCAGTATCTGTAATCTCAGTTCAGTGTTTTTCCTCTGCCTGTACTCACAGATCAAGTATTGTTTATCTGTAATCTCAGTTCAGTGCTGTTTCTCGATCAGTACACTCAGTTCAGTGTTGTTTCTCTGTCTGTACTCACAATTGAATGTTGTTTCACTATCAGTCCTCTCAGTTCAGTGTTGTTTCAATATCTGTACTCTAGCTGTATTCTTCTTTCTCTGTCTGTAGTCTCAGATCAGGTTTGTTTCTCAATCTGTACTCACACTTCAGTGCTGCTTCTCTATCTGGACTTTCAGCTCAGTTTGTTGTTTCTCTATCTGTACTTTCAGTTCTGTGTTGGTTATTTATCTGTGCTCCCAGTTCAGTCTGTTTTTATCTATGTGTATTCGCAGTTCAGTGTTGTTTCACTATCTGTAATCTCAGTTCAGTGTTGTTCCTCTGCCTGTACTCACAGTTCAGTATTGTTTCTCTGTCTGTAATGTCAGTTCAGTGTTGTTTATCAATCTGGACTAACAGTTCAGTGTGTTGTTTCTAGATCTGTCCTCTCCGTTCAGGGTTGTTCCTCTCTGTCTGTGCTCAGTTCAGTGTTGTCTGTCTGCCTGTAATCACAGTTCCGTGTTGTTTTGCACTCTGTTATTACTGTTCAGTGTTGTTTCTCTATCTGTATTCACTGTTGAGTGTTGTTTCTCTATCTGTACTCACAGTTCACAGTTGTTTCTCTATCTGTCCTCACAGTTCACAGTTGTTTCTCTATCTGTACTCACTGTTCAGAGTTGTTTCTCTATCTGTACTCATTGTTCAGTGTTGTTTCTCTATCTGTATTCACTGTTCAGTGTTGTTTCTCTATCTGTACTCACAGTTCACAGTTGTTTCTCTATCTGTACTCACAGTTCACAGTTGTTTCTCTATCTGTACTCACTGTTCACAGTTGTTTCTCTATCTGTACTCATTGTTCAGTGTTGTTTCTCTACCGGTATTCACTGTTCAGTGTTGTTTCTCTCTCTGTACTCACAGTTCACAGTTGTTTCTATATCTGTACTCACAGTTCACAGTTGTTTCTCTATCTGTACTCACAGTTCAATGTTTTTTTTGTACTCAGAGTTCAGTGTTGTTTCAGTATCTGTAATCTCAGTTCAGTGTTTTTCCTCTGCCTGTACTCACAGATCAAGTATTGTTTATCTGAAATCCCTGTTCAGTGCTGTTTCTCGATCTGTACACTCAGTTTGGTGTTGTTTCTCTGTCTGTACTCACAATTGAATGTTGTTTCACTATCAGTCCTCTCAGTTCAGTGTTGTTTCAATATCTGTACTCTAGCTGTATTCTTCTTTCTCTGTCTGTACTCTCAGATCAGGTTTGTTTCTCAATCTGTACTCACAGTTCAGTGCTGCTTCTCTGTCTGGACTTTCAGAACAGTGTGTTGTTTCTCTATCTGTACTCTCAGTTCTGTGTTGGTTATTTATATGTGCTCCCAGTTCAGTCTGTATTTATCTATGTGTATTCGCAGTTCAGTGTTGTTTCACTATCTGTAATCTCAGTTCAGTGTTGTTCCTCTCTGTCTGTATTCACAGATCAAGTATTGTTTATCTGTCATCTCAGTTCAGTGCTGTTTCTCTATCTGGACACTCAGTTCAGTGTTGTTTCTCTGTCTGTACTCTAGCTGTATTCTTCTTTCTCTGTCTGTACTCTCAGTTCAGGTTTGTTTCTCAATCTGTACTCACAGTTCAGTGTTGCTTTACTAACTGTACTCACAGTTCTCTATCTGGACTTTCAGCTCAGTGTTTTGTTTCTCTATCTGTACTCTCAGTTCTGTGTTGGTTATTTATCTGTGCTCCCAGTTCAGATTGTTTCTCAATCTGGATTTACAGTTCAGTGTGTTGTTTCTAGATCTGTCCTCTCAGTTCAGTGTTGTTCCTCTCTGTCTGTGCTCAGTTCAGTGTTGTCTGTCTGCCTGTACTCACAGTTCAGTGTTGTTTTGCACTCTGTTTTTACTGTTCAGTGTTGTTTCTCTATCTGTACTCACAGTTCACAGTTGTTTATCTATCTGTACTCACAGTTAACAGTTGTTTCTCTATCTGTACTCACTGTTCAGAGTTGTTTCGCTACCTGTACTCACATTTCAATTTTTTTTTGTACTCAGAGTTCAGTGTTGTTTCAGTATCTGTAATCTCAGTTCAGTGTTATTCCTCTCTGTCTGTACTCACAGATCAAGTATTGTTTATCTGTCATCTCAGTTCAGTGCTGTTTCTCTATCTGTACACTCAGTTCAGTGTTGTTTCTCTGTCTGTACTCTAGCTGTATTCTTCTATCTCTGTCTGTACTCTCAGTTCAGGTTTGTTTCTCAATCTATATTCACAGTTCAGTGTTGCTTTACTAACTGTACTCACAGTTCAGTGCTGCTTCTCTATCTGGACTTTCAGCTCACAGTTTTGTTTCTCTATCTGTACTTTCAGTTCTGTGTTGGTTATTTATCTGTGCTCCCAGTTCAGTCTGTTTTTATCTATGTGTATTCGCAGTTCAGTGTTGTTTCACTATCTGTAATCTCAGTTCAGTGTTGTTCCTCTGCCTGTACTCACAGTTCAGTATTGTTTCTCTATCTGTAATCTCAGTTCAGTGTGGTTTCTCAATCTGGATTTACAGTTCAGTGTGTTGTTCCTAGATCTGTGCTCTCAGTTCAGTGTTGTTCCTCTCTGTCTGTGCTCAGTTCAGTGTTGTCTGTCTGCCTGTACTCACAGTTCAGTGTTGTTTTGCACTCTGTTTTTACTGTTCAGTGTTGTTTCTCTATCTGTATTCACTGTTCAGAGTTGTTTCTCTATCTGTACTCACAGTTCACAGTTGTTTCTCTATCTGTACTCACAGTTCACAGTTGTTTCTCTATCTGTACTCACTGTTCAGAGTTGTTTCTCTATCTGTACTCATTGTTCAGTGTTGTTTCTCTATCTGTATTCACTGTTCAGTGTTGTTTCTCTATCTGTACTCACAGTTCACAGTTGTTTCTCTATCTGTACTCACAGTTCACAGTTGTTTCTCTATCTGTCCTCACTGTTCAGAGTTGTTTCTCTATCGGTACTCATTGTTCAGTGTTGTTTCTCTATCGGTATTCACTGTTCAGTGTTGTTTCTCTATCTGTACTCACAGTTCACAGTTGTTTCTCTATCTGTACTCACAGTTCAATGTTTTCTTTGTACTCAGAGTTCAGTGTTGTTTCAGTATCTGTAATCTCAGTTCAGTGTTTTTCCTCTGCCTGTACTCACAGATCAAGTATTGTTTATCTGTAATCTCAGTTCAGTGCTGTTTCTCGATCTGTACACTCAGTTCAGTGTTGTTTCTCTGTCTGTACTCACAATTGAATGTTGTTTCACTATCAGTCCTCTCAGTTCAGTGTTGTTTCAATATCTGTACTCTAGCTGTATTCTTCTTTCTCTGTCTGTACTCTCAGATCAGGTTTGTTTCTCAATCTGTACTCACACTTCAGTGCTGCTTCTCTATCTGGACTTTCAGCTCAGTGTATTGTTTCTCTATCTGTACTTTCAGTTCTGTGTTGGTTATTTATCTGTGCTCCCAGTTCAGTCTGTTTTTATCTATGTGTATTCGCAGTTCAGTGTTGTTTCACTATCTGTAATCTCAGTTCAGTGTTGTTCCTCTGCCTGTACTCACAGTTCAGTATTGTTTCTCTGTCTGTAATCTCAGTTCAGTGTTGTTTCTCAATCTGGACTAACAGTTCAGTGTGTTGTTTCTAGATCTGTCCTCTCAGTTCAGTGTTGTTCCCTTCTGTCTGTGCTCAGTTCAGTGTTGTCTGTCTGCTTGTACTCACAGTTCAGTGTTGTTTTGCACTCTGTTATTACTGTTCAGTGTTGTTTCTCTATCTGTATTCACTGTTGAGTGTTGTTTCACTATCTGTACTCACATTTCAATGTTTGTTTTGTATTCAGAGTTCAGTGTTGTTTCAGTATCTGTAATCTCAGTTCAGTGTTGTTCCTCTCTGTCTGTAATCATAGTTCAAGTATTGTTTATGTGGAATCTCAGTTCAGTGCTGTTTCTCTATCTGTACACTCAATTCAGTGTTGTTTCTCTGTCTGTACTCCCAATTGAATGTTGTTTCACTATCAGTCCTCTCAGATCAGTGTTGTTTCAATATCTGTACTCTAGCTGTATTCTTCTCTCTCTGTCTGTACTCTCAGAGCAGGTTTGTTTCTCAATCTGTACTCACAGTTCAGTGTTGCTTCTCTATCTGGACTTTCAGCTCAGTGTGTTGTTTCTCTATCTGTACTCTCAGTTCTGTGTTGGCTATTTATCTGTGCTCCCATTTCAGTCTGTTTTTATCTATGTGTATTCGCAGTTCAGTGTTGTTTCACTATCTGTAATCTCAGTTCAGTGTTGTTCCTCTGCCTGCACTCACAGTTCAGTATTGTTTCTCTATCTGTAATCTCAGTTCAGTGTTGTTTCTCAATCTGGATTTACAGTTCAGTGTGTTGTTTCTAGATCTGTCCTCTCAGTTCAGTGTTGTTCCCTTCTGTCTGTGCTCAATTCAGTGTTGTCTGTCTGCCTGTACTCACAGTTCAGTGTTGTTTTGCACTCTGTTTTTACTGTTCAGTGTTGTTTCTCTATCTGTATTCACTGTTCATTGCTGTTTCTCTATCTCTACTCACAGTTCACAGTTGTTTCTCTATCTGTACTCACAGTTCACAGTTGTTTCTCTATCTGTACTCACAGTTAACAGTTGTTTCTCTATCTGTACTCACTGTTCAGAGTTGTTTCCCTACCTGTACTCACATTTCAATTTTTTTTGTACTCAGAGTTCAGTGTTGTTTCAGTATCTGTAATCTCAGTTCAGTGTTATTCCTCTCTGTCTGTACTCACAGATCAAGTATTGTTTATCTGTCATCTCAGTTCAGTGCTGTTTCTCTATCTGTACACTCAGTTCAGTGTTGTTTCTCTGTCTGTACTCTAGCTGTATTCTTCTATCTCTGTCTGTACTCTCAGTTCAGGTTTGTTTCTCAATCTATAGTCACAGTTCAGTGTTGCTTTACTAACTGTACTCACAGTTCAGTGCTGCTTCTCTATCTGGACTTTCAGCTCAGAGTTTTGTTTCTCTATCTGTACTTTCAGTTCTGTGTTGGTTATTTATCTGTGCTCCCAGTTCTGTCTATTTTTATCTATGTGTATTCGCAGTTCAGTGTTGTTTCACTATCTGTAATCTCAGTTCAGTGTTGTTCCTCTGCCTGTACTCACAGTTCAGTATTGTTTCTCTATCTGTAATCTCAGTTCAGTGTGGTTTCTCAATCTGGATTTACAGTTCAGTGTGTTGTTCCTAGATCTGTGCTCTCAGTTCAGTGTTGTTCCTCTCTGTCTGTGCTCAGTTCAGTGTTGTCTGTCTGCCTGTACTCACAGTTCAGTGTTGTTTTGCACTCTGTTTTTACTGTTCAGTGTTGTTTCTCTATCTGTATTCACTGTTCAGAGTTGTTTCTCTATCTGTACTCACAGTTCACAGTTGTTTCTCTATCTGTACTCACAGTTCACAGTTGTTTCTCTATCTGTACTCACTGTTCAGAGTTGTTTCTCTATCTGTACTCATTGTTCAGTGTTGTTTCTCTATCTGTATTCACTGTTCAGTGTTGTTTCTCTATCTGTACTCACAGTTCACAGTTGTTTCTCTATCTGTACTCACAGTTCACAGTTGTTTCTCTATCTGTCCTCACTGTTCAGAGTTGTTTCTCTATCGGTACTCATTGTTCAGTGTTGTTTCTCTATCGGTATTCACTGTTCAGTGTTGTTTCTCTATCTGTACTCACAGTTCACAGTTGTTTCTCTATCTGTACTCACAGTTCAATGTTTTCTTTGTACTCAGAGTTCAGTGTTGTTTCAGTATCTGTAATCTCAGTTCAGTGTTTTTCCTCTGCCTGTACTCACAGATCAAGTATTGTTTATCTGTAATCTCAGTTCAGTGCTGTTTCTCGATCTGTACACTCAGTTCAGTGTTGTTTCTCTGTCTGTACTCACAATTGAATGTTGTTTCACTATCAGTCCTCTCAGTTCAGTGTTGTTTCAATATCTGTACTCTAGCTGTATTCTTCTTTCTCTGTCTGTACTCTCAGATCAGGTTTGTTTCTCAATCTGTACTCACACTTCAGTGCTGCTTCTCTATCTGGACTTTCAGCTCAGTGTATTGTTTCTCTATCTGTACTTTCAGTTCTGTGTTGGTTATTTATCTGTGCTCCCAGTTCAGTCTGTTTTTATCTATGTGTATTCGCAGTTCAGTGTTGTTTCACTATCTGTAATCTCAGTTCAGTGTTGTTCCTCTGCCTGTACTCACAGTTCAGTATTGTTTCTCTGTCTGTAATCTCAGTTCAGTGTTGTTTCTCAATCTGGACTAACAGTTCAGTGTGTTGTTTCTAGATCTGTCCTCTCAGTTCAGTGTTGTTCCCTTCTGTCTGTGCTCAGTTCAGTGTTGTCTGTCTGCTTGTACTCACAGTTCAGTGTTGTTTTGCACTCTGTTATTACTGTTCAGTGTTGTTTCTCTATCTGTATTCACTGTTGAGTGTTGTTTCACTATCTGTACTCACATTTCAATGTTTGTTTTGTATTCAGAGTTCAGTGTTGTTTCAGTATCTGTAATCTCAGTTCAGTGTTGTTCCTCTCTGTCTGTAATCATAGTTCAAGTATTGTTTATCTGGAATCTCAGTTCAGTGCTGTTTCTCTATCTGTACACTCAATTCAGTGTTGTTTCTCTGTCTGTACTCCCAATTGAATGTTGTTTCACTATCAGTCCTCTCAGATCAGTGTTGTTTCAATATCTGTACTCTAGCTGTATTCTTCTCTCTCTGTCTGTACTCTCAGAGCAGGTTTGTTTCTCAATCTGTACTCACAGTTCAGTGTTGCTTCTCTATCTGGACTTTCAGCTCAGTGTGTTGTTTCTCTATCTGTACTCTCAGTTCTGTGTTGGCTATTTATCTGTGCTCCCATTTCAGTCTGTTTTTATCTATGTGTATTCGCAGTTCAGTGTTGTTTCACTATCTGTAATCTCAGTTCAGTGTTGTTCCTCTGCCTGCACTCACAGTTCAGTATTGTTTCTCTATCTGTAATCTCAGTTCAGTGTTGTTTCTCAATCTGGATTTACAGTTCAGTGTGTTGTTTCTAGATCTGTCCTCTCAGTTCAGTGTTGTTCCCTTCTGTCTGTGCTCAATTCAGTGTTGTCTGTCTGCCTGTACTCACAGTTCAGTGTTGTTTTGCACTCTGTTTTTACTGTTCAGTGTTGTTTCTCTATCTGTATTCACTGTTCAGTGCTGTTTCTCTATCTCTACTCACAGTTCACAGTTGTTTCTCTATCTGTACTCACAGTTCACAGTTGTTTCTCTATCTGTACTCACAGTTAACAGTTGTTTCTCTATCTGTACTCACTGTTCAGAGTTGTTTCCCTACCTGTACTCACATTTCAATTTTTTTTGTACTCAGAGTTCAGTGTTGTTTCAGTATCTGTAATCTCAGTTCAGTGTTATTCCTCTCTGTCTGTACTCACAGATCAAGTATTGTTTATCTGTCATCTCAGTTCAGTGCTGTTTCTCTATCTGTACACTCAGTTCAGTGTTGTTTCTCTGTCTGTACTCTAGCTGTATTCTTCTATCTCTGTCTGTACTCTCAGTTCAGGTTTGTTTCTCAATCTATAGTCACAGTTCAGTGTTGCTTTACTAACTGTACTCACAGTTCAGTGCTGCTTCTCTATCTGGACTTTCAGCTCAGAGTTTTGTTTCTCTATCTGTACTTTCAGTTCTGTGTTGGTTATTTATCTGTGCTCCCAGTTCTGTCTATTTTTATCTATGTGTATTCGCAGTTCAGTGTTGTTTCACTATCTGTAATCTCAGTTCAGTGTTGTTCCTCTGCCTGTACTCACAGTTCAGTATTGTTTCTCTATCTGTAATCTCAGTTCAGTGTGGTTTCTCAATCTGGATTTACAGTTCAGTGTGTTGTTTCTAGATCTGTCCTCTCAGTTCAGTGTTGTTCCTCTCTGTCTGTTCTCAGTTCAGTGTTGTCTGTCTGCCTGTACTCACAGTTCAGTGTTGTTTTGCACTCTGTTTTTACTGTTCAGTGTTGTTTCTCTATCTGTATTCACTGTTGAGAGTTGTTTCTCTATCTGTACTCACAGTTCACAGTTGTTTCTCTGTCTGTACTCACAGTTCACAGTTGTTTCTCTATCTGTACTCACTGTTCAGAGTTGTTTCTCTATCTGTACTCATTGTTCAGTGTTGTTTCTCTATCGGTATTCACTGTTCAGTGTTGTTTCTCTATCTGTACTCACAGTTCACAGTTGTTTCTCTATCTGTACTCACAGTTCAATGTTTTTTTTGTACTCAGAGTTCAGTGTTGTTTCACTATCTGTAATCTCAGTTCAGTGTTGTTCCTCTGCCTGTACTCACAGTTCAGTATTGTTTCTCTATCTGTAATCTCAATTCAGTGTTGTTTCTCAATCTGGATTTACAGTTCAGTGTGTTGTTCCTAGATCTGTCCTCTCAGTTCAGTGTTGTTCCCTTCTGTCTGTGCTCAGTTCAGTGTTGTCTGTCTGCTTGTACTCACAGTTCAGTGTTGTTTTGCACTCTGTTTTTACTGTACAGTGTTGTTTCTCTATCTGTATTCACTGTTCAGTGCTCTTTCTCTATCTGTACTCACAGTTCACAGTTGTTTCTCTATCTGTACTCACAGTTCACAGTTGTTTCTCTATCTGTACTCACTGTTGACAGTTGTTTCTCTATCTGTACTCATAGTTCAGTGTTGTTTCTCTATCGGTATTCACTGTTCAGTGTTGTTTCTCTATCTGTACTCACAGTTCACAGTTGTTTCTCTATCTGTACTCACAGTTCAATGTTTTCTTTGTACTCAGAGTTCAGTGTTGTTTCAGTATCTGTAATCTCAGTTCAGTGTTTTTCCTCTGCAGATCAAGTATTGTTTATCTGAAATCTCAGTTCAGTGCTGTTTCTCGATCTGTACACTCAGTTCGGTGTTGTTTCTCTGTCTGTACTCACAATTGAATGTTGTTTCACTATCAGTCCTCTCAGTTCAGTGTTGTTTCAATATCTGTACTCTAGCTGTATTCTTCTTTCTCTGTCTGTACTCTCAGATCAGGTTTGTTTCTCAATCTGTACTCACAGTTCAGTGCTGCTTCTCTATCTGGACTTTCAGCTCAGTGTGTTGTTTCTCTATCTGTACTCTATGTTCTGTGTTGGTTACTTATCTGTGCTCCCAGTTCAGTCTGTTTTTATCTATGTGTATTCGCAGTTCAGTGTTGTTTCACTATCTGTAATCTCAGTTCAGTGTTGTTCCTCTGCCTGTACTCACAGTTCAGTATTGTTTCTCTATCTGTAATCTCAGTTCAGTGTTGTTTCTCAATCTGGATTTACAGTTCAGTGTGTTGTTCCTAGATCTGTCCTCTCAGTTCAGTGTTGTTCCTCTCTGTCTGTGCTCAGTTCAGTGTTGTCTGTCTGCTTGTACTCACAGTTCAGTGTTGTTTTGCACTCTGTTTTTACTGTTCAGTGTTGTTTCTCTATCTGTATTCACTGTTCAGTGCTCTTTCTCTATCTGTACTCACAGTTCACAGTTGTTTCTCTATCTGTACTCACAGTTCACAGTTGTTTCTCTATCTGTACTCACTGTTCACAGTTGTTTCTCTATCTGTACCCACTGTTCAGAGTTGTTTCCCTACCTGTACTCACATTTCAATTTTTTTTGTGCTCAGAGTTCAGTGTTGTTTCAGTATCTGTAATCTCAGTTCAGTGTTGTTCCTCTCTGCCTGTATTCACAGATCAAGTATTGTTTATCTGTCATCTCAGTTCAGTGCTGTTTCTCTATCTGTACACTCAGTTCAGTGTTGTTTCTCTGTCTGTATCTAGCTGTATTCTTCTTTCTCTGTCTGTACTCTCAGTTCAGGTTTGTTTCTTAATCTATATTCACAGTTCAGTGTTGCTTTACTAACTGTACTCACAGTTCAGTTCTGCTTCTCTATCTGGACTTTCAGCTCAGCGTGTTGTTTCTCTATCTGTACTCTCAGTTCTGTGTTGGTTATTTATCTGTGCTCCCAGTTCAGTCTGTTTTTATCTATGTGTATTCGCAGTTCAGTGTTGTTTCACTATTTGTAATCTCAGTTCAGTGTTGTTCCTCTGCCTGTACTCACAGTTCAGTATTGTTTCTCTATCTGTAATCTCAGTTCAGTGTTGTTTCTCAATCTGGATTTACAGTTCAGTGTGTTGTTCCTAGATCTGTCCTCTCAGTTCAGTGTTGTTCCTCTCTGTCTGTGCTCAGTTCAGTGTTGTCTGTCTGCTTGTACTCACAGTTCAGTGTTGTTTTGCACTCCGTTTTTACTGTTCAGTGTTGTTTCTCTATCTGTATTCACTGTTCAGTGCTCTTTCTCTATCTGTACTCACAGTTCACAGTTGTTTCTCTATCTGTACTCACAGTTCACAGTTGTTTCTCTATCTGTACTCACTGTTCACAGTTGTTTCTCTATCTGTACTCACTGTTCAGAGTTGTTTCTCTATCTGTACTCACTGTTCAGAGTTGTTTCTCTATCTGTACTCATTGTTCAGTGTTGTTTCTCTATCTGTATTCACTGTTCAGTGTTGTTTCTCTATCTGTACTCACAGTTCACAGTTGTTTCTCTATCTGTACTCACAGTTCACATTTGTTTCTCTATCTGTACTCACTGTTCAGAGTTGTTTCTCTATCTGTACTCATTGTTCAGTGTTGTTTCTCTATCGGTATTCACTGTTCAGTGTTGTTTCTCTATCTGTACTCACAGTTCACAGTTGTTTCTCTATCTGTACTCACAGTTCAATGTTTTTTTGTACTCAGAGTTCAGTGTTGTTTCAGTATCTGTAATCTCAGTTCAGTGTTTTTCCTCTGCCTGTACTCACAGATCAAGTATTGTTTATCTGTAATCTCAGTTCAGTGCTGTTTCTCTATCTGTACACTCAGTTCAGTGTTGTTTCTCTGTCTGTACTCACAATTGAATGTTGTTTCACTATCAGTCCTCTCAGTTCAGTGTTGTTTCAATATCTGTACTCTAGCTGTATTCTTCTTTCTCTGTCTGTACTCTCAGTTCAGGTTTGTTTCTCAATCTGTACTCACAGTTCAGTGCTGCTTCTCTATCTGGACTTTCAGCTCAGTGTGTTGTTTCTCTATCTGTACTCTCAGTTCTGTGTTGGTTATTTATCTGTGGTCCAAGTTCAGTCTGTTTTTATCTATGTGTATTCGCAGTTCAGTGTTGTTTCACTATCTGTAATCTCAGTTCAGTGTTGTTCCTCTGCCTGTACTCACAGTTCAGTATTGTTTCTCTGTCTGTAATCTCAGTTCAGTGTTGTTTCTCAATCTGGACTAACAGTTCAGTGTGTTGTTTCTAGATCTGTCCTCTCAGTTCATGGTTGTTCCTCTCTGTCTGTGCTCAGTTCAGTGTTGTCTGTCTGCCTGTAATCACAGTTCAGTGTTCTTTTGCACTCTGTTTTTACTGTTCAGTGTTGTTTCTCTATCTGTATTCACTGTTGAGTATTGTTTCTCTATCTGTACTCACATTTCAATGTTTGTTTTGTATTCAGAGTTCAGTGTTGTTTCAGTATCTGTAATCTCAGTTCAGTGTTGTTCCTCTCTGTCTGTAATCATAGTTCAAGTATTGTTTATCTGTAATCTCAGTTCAGTGCTGTTTCTCTATCTGTACACTCAGTTCAGTGTTGTTTCTCTGTCTGTTCTCACAATTGAATGTTGTTTCACTATCAGTCCTCTCAGTTCAGTGTTGTTTCAATATCTGTACTCTAGCTGTATTCTTCTTTCTCTGTCTGTACTCTCAGATCAGGTTTGTTTCTCAATCTGTACTCACAGTTCAGTGCTGCTTCTCTATCGGGACTTTCAGCTCAGTGTGTTGTTTCTCTATCTGTACTCTCAGTTCTGTGTTGGTTATTTATCTGTGCTCCCAGTTCAGTCTGTTTTTATCTATGTGTATTCGCAGTTCAGTGTTGTTTCACTATCTGTAATCTCAGTTCAGTGTTGTTCCTCTGCCTGTACTCACAGTTCAGTATTGTTTCTCTATCTGTAATCTCAGTTCAGTGTTGTTTCTCAATCTGGATTTACAGTTCAGTGTGTTGTTCCTAGATCTGTCCTCTCAGTTCAGTGTTGTTCCCTTCTGTCTGTGCTAAGTTCAGTGTTGTCTGTCTGCTTGTACTCACAGTTCAGTGTTGTTTTGCACTCTGTTTTTACTGTTCAGTGTTGTTTCTCTATCTGTACTCACAGTTCACAGTTGTTTCTCTTTCTGTACTCACAGTTCACAGTTGTTTCTCTATCTGTACTCACTGTTCACAGTTGTTTCTCTATCTGTACTCACTGTTCAGAGTTGTTTCCCTACCTGTACTCACATTTCAATTTTTTTTTGTACTCAGAATTCAGTGTTGTTTCAGTATCTGTAATCTCAGTTCAGTGTTGTTCCTCTCTGTCTGTATTCACAGATCAAGTATTGTTTATCTGTCATCTCAGTTCAGTGCTGTTTCTCTATCTGTACACTCAGTTCAGTGTTGTTTCTCTGTCTGTACTCTAGCTGTATTCTTCTTTCTCTGTCTGTACTCTCAGTTCAGGTTTGTTTCTCAATCTGTACTCACAGTTCAGTGTTGCTTTACTAACTGTACTCACAGTTCAGTTCTGCTTCTCTATCTGGAATTTCAGCTCAGTGTTTTGTTTCTCTATCTGTACTCTCAGTTCTGTGTTGGTTATTTATCTGTGCTCCCAGTTCAGTCTGTTTTTATCTATGTGTATTCGCAGTTCAGTGTTGTTTCACTATCTGTAACCTCAGTTCAGTGTTGTTCCTCTGCCTGTACTCACAGTTCAGTATTGTTTCTCTGTCTGTAATCTCAGTTCAGTGTTGTTTCTCAATCTGGATTTACAGTTCAGTGTGTTGTTTCTAGATCTGTCCTCTCAGTTCAGTGTTGTTCCTCTCTGTGCTCAGTTCAGTGTTGTCTGTCTGCCTGTACTCACAGTTCAGTGTTGTTTTGCACTCTGTTTTTACTGTTCAGTGTTGTTTCTCTATCTGTATTCACTGTTCAGTGCTGTTTCTCTATCTCTACTCACAGTTCACAGTTGTTTCTCTATCTGTACTCACAGTTCACAGTTGTTTCTCTATCTGTACTCACTGTTCACAGTTGTTTCTCTATCTGTACTCACTGTTCAGAGTTGTTTCCCTACCTGTACTCACATTTCAATTTTTTTTTGTACTCAGAGTTCAGTGTTGTTTCAGTATCTGTAATCTCAGTTCAGTGTTATTCCTCTCTGTCTGTACTCACAGATCAAGTATTGTTTATCTGTCATCTCAGTTCAGTGCTGTTTCTCTATCTGTACACTCAGTTCAGTGTTGTTTCTCTGTCTGTACTCTAGCTGTATTCTTCTATCTCTGTCTGTACTCTCAGTTCAGGATTGTTTCTCAATCTATATTCACAGTTCAGTGTTGCTTTACTAACTGTACTCACAGTTCAGTGCTGCTTCTCTATCTGGACTTTCAGCTCAGAGTTTTGTTTCTGTATCTGTACTTTCAGTTCTGCGTTGGTTATTTATCTGTGCTCCCAGTTCAGTCTGTTTTTATCTATGTGTATTCGCAGTTCAGTGTTGTTTCACTATCTGTAATCTCAGTTCAGTGTTGTTCCTCTGCCTGTACTCACAGTTCAGTATTGTTTCTCTATCTGTAATCTCAGTTCAGTGTTGTTTCTCAATCTGGATTTACAGTTCAGTGTGTTGTTTCTAGATCTGTCCGCTCAGTTCAGTGTTGTTCCTCTCTGTCTGTGCTCAGTTCAGTGTTGTCTGTCTGCCTGTACTCACAGTTCAGTGTTGTTTTGCACTCTGTTTTTACTGTTCAGTGTTGTTTCTCTATCTGTATTCACTGTTGAGAGTTGTTTCTCTATCTGTACTCACAGTTCACAGTTGTTTCTCTATCTGTACTCACTGTTCAGAGCTGTTTCTCTATCTGTACTCACTGTTCAGAGTTGTTTCTCTATCTGTACTCATTGTTCAGTGTTGCTTCTCTATCGTTATTCACTGTTCAGTGTTGTTTCTCTATCTGTACTCACAGTTCACAGTTGTTTCTCTATCTGTACTCACAGTTCACAGTTGTTTCTCTATCTGTACTCCCAGTTCAATGTTTTTTTTGTACTCAGAGTTCAGTGTTGTTTCAGTATCTGTAATCTCAGTTCAGTGTTTTTCCTCTGCCTGTACTCACAGATCAAGTATTGTTTATCTGTAATCTCAGTTCAGTGCTGTTTCTCGATCTGTACACTCAGTTCAGTGTTGTTTCTCTGTCTGTACTCACAATTGAATGTTGTTTCACTATCAGTCCTCTCAGTTCAGTGTTGTTTCAATATCTGTACTCTAGCTGTATTCTTCTTTCTCTGTCTGTACTCTCAGATCAGGTTTGTTTCTCAATCTGTACTCACACTTCAGTGCTGCTTCTCTATCTGGACTTTCAGCTCAGTGTGTTGTTTCTCTATCTGTACTTTCAGTTCTGTGTTGGTTATTTATCTGTGCTCCCAGTTCAGTCTGTTTTTATCTATGTGTATTCGCAGTTCAGTGTTGTTTCACTATCTGTAATCTCAGTTCAGTGTTGTTCCTCTGCCTGTACTCACAGTTCAGTATTGTTTCTCTGTCTGTAATGTCAGTTCAGTGTTGTTTATCAATCTGGACTAACAGTTCAGTGTGTTGTTTCTAGATCTGTCCTCTCCGTTCAGGGTTGTTCCTCTCTGTCTGTGCTCAGTTCAGTGTTGTCTGTCTGCCTGTAATCACAGTTCAGTGTTGTTTTGCACTCTGTTATTACTGTTCAGTGTTGTTTCTCTATCTGTATTCACTGTTGAGTGTTGTTTCTCTATCTGTACTCACATTTCAATGTTTGTTTTGTATTCAGAGTTCAGTGTTGTTTCAGTATCTGTAATCTCAGTTCAGTGTTGTTCCTCTCTGTCTGTATTCACAGATCAAGTATTGTTTATCTGTCATCTCAGTTCAGTGCTGTTTCTCTATCTGTACACTCAGTTCAGTGTTGTTTCTCTGTCTGTACTCTAGCTGTATTCTTCTTTCTCTGTCTGTACTCTCAGTTCAGGATTGTTTCTCAATCTGTTCTCACAGTTCAGTGTTGCTTTACTAACTGTACTCACAGTTCAGTTCTGCTTCTCTATCTGGACTTTCAGCTCAGTGTTTTCTTTCTATATCTGTACTCTCAGTTCTGTGTTGGTTATTTATCTGTGCTCCCAGTTCAGTCTGTTTTTATCTATGTGTATTCGCAGTTCAGTGTTCTTTCACTATATGTAATCTCAGTTCAGTGTTGTTCCTCTGCCTGTACTCACAGTTCAGTATTGTTTCTCTGTCTGTAATCTCAGTTCAGTGTTGTTTCTCAATCTGGATTTACAGTTCAGTGTGTTGTTTCTAGATCTGTCCTCTCAGTTCAGTGTTGTTCCTCTCTGTCTGTGCTCAGTTCAGTGTTGTCTGTCTGCCTGTACTCACAGTTCAGTGTTGTTTTGCACTCTGTTTTTACTGTTCAGTGTTGTTTCTCTATCTGTATTCACTGTTGAGTGTTATTTCTCTATCTGTACTCACAGTTCACAGTTGTTTCTCTATCTGTCCTCACAGTTCACAGTTGTTTCTCTATCTGTACTCACTGTTCAGAGTTGTTTCTCTATCTGTACTCATTGTTCAGTGTTGTTTCTCTATCTGTATTCACTGTTCAGTGTTGTTTCTCTATCTGTACTCACAGTTCACAGTTGTTTCTCTATCTGTACTCACAGTTCACAGTTGTTTCTCTATCTGTACTCACTGTTCACAGTTGTTTCTCTATCTGTACTCATTGTTCAGTGTTGTTTCTCTATCGGTATTCACTGTTCAGTGTTGTTTCTCTATCTGTACTCACAGTTCTCAGTTGTTTCTCTATCTGTATTCACAGTTCACAGTTGTTTCTCTATCTGTACTCATTGTTCAGTGTTGTTTCTCTATCGGTATTCACTGTTCAGTGTTGTTTCTCTCTCTGTACTCACAGTTCACAGTTGTTTCTATATCTGTACTCACAGTTCACAGTTGTTTCTCTATCTGTACTCACAGTTCAATGTTTTTTTTGTACTCAGAGTTCAGTGTTGTTTCAGTATCTGTAATCTCAGTTCAGTGTTTTTCCTCTGCCTGTACTCACAGATCAAGTATTGTTTATCTGAAATCCCTGTTCAGTGCTGTTTCTCGATCTGTACACTCAGTTCGGTGTTGTTTCTCTGTCTGTACTCACAATTGAATGTTGTTTCACTATCAGTCCTCTCAGTTCAGTGTTGTTTCAATATCTGTACTCTAGCTGTATTCTTCTTTCTCTGTCTGTACTCTCAGATCAGGTTTGTTTCTCAATCTGTACTCACAGTTCAGTGCTGCTTCTCTGTCTGGACTTTCAGAACAGTGTGTTGTTTCTCTATCTGTACTCTCAGTTCTGTGTTGGTTATTTATATGTGCTCCCAGTTCAGTCTGTTTTTATCTATGTGTATTCGCAGTTCAGTGTTGTTTCACTATCTGTAATCTCAGTTCAGTGTTGTTCCTCTCTGTCTGTATTCACAGATCAAGTATTGTTTATCTGTCATCTCAGTTCAGTGCTGTTTCTCTATCTGGACACTCAGTTCAGTGTTGTTTCTCTGTCTGTACTCTAGCTGTATTCTTCTTTCTCTGTCTGTACTCTCAGTTCAGGTTTGTTTCTCAATCTGTACTCACAGTTCAGTGTTGCTTTACTAACTGTACTCACAGTTCTCTATCTGGACTTTCAGCTCAGTGTTTTCTTTCTCTATCTGTACTCTCAGTTCTGTGTTGGTTATTTATCTGTGCTCCCAGTTCAGATTGTTTCTCAATCTGGATTTACAGTTCAGTGTGTTGTTTCTAGATCTGTCCTCTCAGTTCAGTGTTGTTCCTCTCTGTCTGTGCTCAGTTCAGTGTTGTCTGTCTGCCTGTACTCACAGTTCAGTGTTGTTTTGCACTCTGTTTTTACTGTTCAGTGTTGTTTCTCTATCTGTATTCACTGTTTAGTGCTGTTTCTCTATCTGTACTCACAGTTCACAGTTGTTTCTCTATCTGTACTCACAGTTCACAGTTGTTTATCTATCTGTACTCACAGTTAACAGTTGTTTCTCTATCTTTACTCACTGTTCAGAGTTATTCGCTACCTGTACTCACATTTCAATTTTTTTTTGTACTCAGAGTTCAGTGTTGTTTCAGTATCTGTAATCTCAGTTCAGTGTTATTCCTCTCTGTCTGTACTCACAGATCAAGTATTGTTTATCTGTCATCTCAGTTCAGTGCTGTTTCTCTATCTGTACACTCAGTTCAGTGTTGTTTCTCTGTCTGTACTCTAGCTGTATTCTTCTATCTCTGTCTGTACTCTCAGTTCAGCTTTGTTTCTCAATCTATATTCACAGTTCAGTGTTGCTTTACTAACTGTACTCACAGTTCAGTGCTGCTTCTCTATCTGGACTTTCAGCTCAGAGTTTTGTTTCTCTATCTGTACTTTCAGTTCTGTGTTGGTTATTTATCTGTGCTCCCAGTTCAGTCTGTTTTTATCTATGTGTATTCGCAGTTCAGTGTTGTTTCACTATCTGTAATCTCAGTTCAGTGTTGTTCCTCTGCCTGTACTCACAGTTCAGTATTGTTTCTCTATCTGTAATCTCAGTTCAGTGTGGTTTCTCAATCTGGATTTACAGTTCAGTGTGTTGTTCCTAGATCTGTGCTCTCAGTTCAGTGTTGTTCCTCTCTGTCTGTGCTCAGTTCAGTGTTGTCTGTCTGCCTGTACTCACAGTTCAGTGTTGTTTTGCACTCTGTTTTTACTGTTCAGTGTTGTTTCTCTATCTGTATTCACTGTTCAGAGTTGTTTCTCTATCTGTACTCACAGTTCACAGTTGTTTCTCTATCTGTACTCACAGTTCACAGTTGTTTCTCTATCTGTACTCACTGTTCAGAGTTGTTTCTCTATCTGTACTCATTGTTCAGTGTTGTTTCTCTATCTGTATTCACTGTTCAGTGTTGTTTCTCTATCTGTACTCACAGTTCACAGTTGTTTCTCTATCTGTACTCACAGTTCACAGTTGTTTCTCTGTCTGTCCTCACTGTTCAGAGTTGTTTCTCTATCGGTACTCATTGTTCAGTGTTGTTTCTCTATCGGTATTCACTGTTCAGTGTTGTTTCTCTATCTGTACTCACAGTTCACAGTTGTTTCTCTATCTGTACTCACTGTTCAATGTTTTCTTTGTACTCAGAGTTCAGTGTTGTTTCAGTATCTGTAATCTCAGTTCAGTGTTTTTCCTCTGCCTGTACTCACAGATCAAGTATTGTTTATCTGTAATCTCAGTTCAGTGCTGTTTCTCGATCTGTACACTCAGTTCAGTGTTGTTTCTCTGTCTGTACTCACAATTGAATGTTGTTTCACTATCAGTCCTCTCAGTTCAGTGTTGTTTCAATATCTGTACTCTAGCTGTATTCTTCTTTCTCTGTCTGTACTCTCAGATCAGGTTTGTTTCTCAATCTGTACTCACACTTCAGTGCTGCTTCTCTATCTGGACTTTCAGCTCAGTGTATTGTTTCTCTATCTGTACTTTCAGTTCTGTGTTGGTTATTTATCTGTGCTCCCAGTTCAGTCTGTTTTTATCTATGTGTATTCGCAGTTCAGTGTTGTTTCACTATCTGTAATCTCAGTTCAGTGTTGTTCCTCTGCCTGTACTCACAGTTCAGTATTGTTTCTCTGTCTGTAATCTCAGTTCAGTGTTGTTTCTCAATCTGGACTAACAGTTCAGTGTGTTGTTTCTAGATCTGTCCTCTCAGTTCAGTGTTGTTCCCTTCTGTCTGTGCTCAGTTCAGTGTTGTCTGTCTGCTTGTACTCACAGTTCAGTGTTGTTTTGCACTCTGTTATTACTGTTCAGTGTTGTTTCTCTATCTGTATTCACTGTTGAGTGTTGTTTCACTATCTGTACTCACATTTCAATGTTTGTTTTGTATTCAGAGTTCAGTGTTGTTTCAGTATCTGTAATCTCAGTTCAGTGTTGTTCCTCTCTGTCTGTAATCATAGTTCAAGTATTGTTTATCTGGAATCTCAGTTCAGTGCTGTTTCTCTATCTGTACACTCAGTTCAGTGTTGTTTCTCTGTCTGTACTCACAATTGAATGTTGTTTCACTATCAGTCCTCTCAGATCAGTGTTGTTTCAATATCTGTACTCTAGCTGTATTCTTCTCTCTCTGTCTGTACTCTCAGAGCAGGTTTGTTTCTCAATCTGTACTCACAGTTCAGTGTTGCTTCTCTATCTGGACTTTCAGCTCAGTGTGTTGTTTCTCTATCTGTACTCTCAGTTCTGTGTTGGCTATTTATCTGTGCTCCCATTTCAGTCTGTTTTTATCTATGTGTATTCGCAGTTCAGTGTTGTTTCACTGTCTGTAATCTCAGTTCAGTGTTGTTCCTCTGCCTGCACTCACAGTTCAGTATTGTTTCTCTATCTGTAATCTCAGTTCAGTGTTGTTTCTCAATCTGGATTTACAGTTCAGTGTGTTGTTTCTAGATCTGTCCTCTCAGTTCAGTGTTGTTCCCTTCTGTGTGTGCTCAATTCAGTGTTGTCTGTCTGCCTGTACTCACAGTTCAGTGTTGTTTTGCACTCTGTTTTTACTGTTCAGTGTTGTTTCTCTATCTGTATTCACTGTTCAGTGTTGTTTCTCTATCTCTACTCACTGTTCACAGTTGTTTCTCTATCTGTACTCACAGTTCACAGTTGTTTCTCTATCTGTACTCACAGTTAACAGTTGTTTCTCTATCTGTACTCACTGTTCAGAGTTGTTTCCCTACCTGTACTCACATTTCAATTTTTTTTGTACTCAGAGTTCAGTGTTGTTTCAGTATCTGTAATCTCAGTTCAGTGTTATTCCTCTCTGTCTGTACTCACAGATCAAGTATTGTTTATCTGTCATCTCAGTTCAGTGCTGTTTCTCTATCTGTACACTCAGTTCAGTGTTGTTTCTCTGTCTGTACTCTAGCTGTATTCTTCTATCTCTGTCTGTACTCTCAGTTCAGGTTTGTTTCTCAATCTATAGTCACAGTTCAGTGTTGCTTTACTAACTGTACTCACAGTTCAGTGCTGCTTCTCTATCTGGACTTTCAGCTCAGAGTTTTGTTTCTCTATCTGTACTTTCAGTTCTGTGTTGGTTATTTATCTGTGCTCCCAGTTCAGTCTATTTTTATCTATGTGTATTCGCAGTTCAGTGTTGTTTCACTATCTGTAATCTCAGTTCAGTGTTGTTCCTCTGCCTGTACTCACAGTTCAGTATTGTTTCTCTATCTGTAATCTCAGTTCAGTGTGGTTTCTCAATCTGGATTTACAGTTCAGTGTGTTGTTTCTAGATCTGTCCTCTCAGTTCAGTGTTGTTCCTCTCTGTGTGTTCTCAGTTCAGTGTTGTCTGTCTGCCTGTACTCACAGTTCAGTGTTGTTTTGCACTCTGTTTTTACTGTTCAGTGTTGTTTCTCTATCTGTATTCACTGTTGAGAGTTGTTTCTCTATCTGTACTCACAGTTCACAGTTGTTTCTCTATCTGTACTCACAGTTCACAGTTGTTTCTCTATCTGTACTCACTGTTCAGAGTTGTTTCTCTATCTGTACTCATTGTTCAGTGTTGTTTCTCTATCGGTATTCACTGTTCAGTGTTGTTTCTCTATCTGTACTCACAGTTCACAGTTGTTTCTCTATCTGTACTCACAGTTCAATGTTTTTTTTGTACTCAGAGTTCAGTGTTGTTTCACTATCTGTAATCTCAGTTCAGTGTTGTTCCTCTGCCTGTACTCACAGTTCAGTATTGTTTCTCTATCTGTAATCTCAATTCAGTGTTGTTTCTCAATCTGGATTTACAGTTCAGTGTGTTGTTCCTAGATCTGTCCTCTCAGTTCAGTGTTGTTCCCTTCTGTCTGTGCTCAGTTCAGTGTTGTCTGTCTGCTTGTACTCACAGTTCAGTGTTGTTTTGCACTCTGTTTTTACTGTACAGTGTTGTTTCTCTATCTGTATTCACTGTTCAGTGCTCTTTCTCTATCTGTACTCACAGTTCACAGTTGTTTCTCTATCTGTACTCACAGTTCACAGTTGTTTCTCTATCTGTACTCACTGTTGACAGTTGTTTCTCTATCTGTACTCACAGTTCACAGTTGTTTCTCTATCTGTCCTCACTGTTCAGAGTTGTTTCTCTATCTGTACTCATAGTTCAGTGTTGTTTCTCTATCGGTATTCACTGTTCAGTGTTGTTTCTCTATCTGTACTCACAGTTCACAGTTGTTTCTCTATCTGTACTCACTGTTCAGAGTTGTTTCTCTATCTGTACTCATTGTTCAGTGTTGTTTCTCTATCTGTATTCACTGTTCAGTGTTGTTTCTCTATCTGTACTCACAGTTCACAGTTGTTTCTCTATCTGTACTCACAGTTCACAGTTGTTTCTCTATCTGTACTCACTGTTCACAGTTGTTTCTCTATCTGTACTCATTGTTCAGTGTTGTTTCTCTATCGGTATTCACTGTTCAGTGTTGTTTCTCTATCTGTACTCACAGTTCTCAGTTGTTTCTCTATCTGTATTCACAGTTCACAGTTGTTTCTCTATCTGTACTCATTGTTCAGTGTTGTTTCTCTATCGGTATTCACTGTTCAGTGTTGTTTCTCTCTCTGTACTCACAGTTCACAGTTGTTTCTATATCTGTACTCACAGTTCACAGTTGTTTCTCTATCTGTACTCACAGTTCAATGTTTTTTTTGTACTCAGAGTTCAGTGTTGTTTCAGTATCTGTAATCTCAGTTCAGTGTTTTTCCTCTGCCTGTACTCACAGATCAAGTATTGTTTATCTGAAATCCCTGTTCAGTGCTGTTTCTCGATCTGTACACTCAGTTCGGTGTTGTTTCTCTGTCTGTACTCACAATTGAATGTTGTTTCACTATCAGTCCTCTCAGTTCAGTGTTGTTTCAATATCTGTACTCTAGCTGTATTCTTCTTTCTCTGTCTGTACTCTCAGATCAGGTTTGTTTCTCAATCTGTACTCACAGTTCAGTGCTGCTTCTCTGTCTGGACTTTCAGAACAGTGTGTTGTTTCTCTATCTGTACTCTCAGTTCTGTGTTGGTTATTTATATGTGCTCCCAGTTCAGTCTGTTTTTATCTATGTGTATTCGCAGTTCAGTGTTGTTTCACTATCTGTAATCTCAGTTCAGTGTTGTTCCTCTCTGTCTGTATTCACAGATCAAGTATTGTTTATCTGTCATCTCAGTTCAGTGCTGTTTCTCTATCTGGACACTCAGTTCAGTGTTGTTTCTCTGTCTGTACTCTAGCTGTATTCTTCTTTCTCTGTCTGTACTCTCAGTTCAGGTTTGTTTCTCAATCTGTACTCACAGTTCAGTGTTGCTTTACTAACTGTACTCACAGTTCTCTATCTGGACTTTCAGCTCAGTGTTTTCTTTCTCTATCTGTACTCTCAGTTCTGTGTTGGTTATTTATCTGTGCTCCCAGTTCAGATTGTTTCTCAATCTGGATTTACAGTTCAGTGTGTTGTTTCTAGATCTGTCCTCTCAGTTCAGTGTTGTTCCTCTCTGTCTGTGCTCAGTTCAGTGTTGTCTGTCTGCCTGTACTCACAGTTCAGTGTTGTTTTGCACTCTGTTTTTACTGTTCAGTGTTGTTTCTCTATCTGTATTCACTGTTTAGTGCTGTTTCTCTATCTGTACTCACAGTTCACAGTTGTTTCTCTATCTGTACTCACAGTTCACAGTTGTTTATCTATCTGTACTCACAGTTAACAGTTGTTTCTCTATCTTTACTCACTGTTCAGAGTTATTCGCTACCTGTACTCACATTTCAATTTTTTTTTGTACTCAGAGTTCAGTGTTGTTTCAGTATCTGTAATCTCAGTTCAGTGTTATTCCTCTCTGTCTGTACTCACAGATCAAGTATTGTTTATCTGTCATCTCAGTTCAGTGCTGTTTCTCTATCTGTACACTCAGTTCAGTGTTGTTTCTCTGTCTGTACTCTAGCTGTATTCTTCTATCTCTGTCTGTACTCTCAGTTCAGCTTTGTTTCTCAATCTATATTCACAGTTCAGTGTTGCTTTACTAACTGTACTCACAGTTCAGTGCTGCTTCTCTATCTGGACTTTCAGCTCAGAGTTTTGTTTCTCTATCTGTACTTTCAGTTCTGTGTTGGTTATTTATCTGTGCTCCCAGTTCAGTCTGTTTTTATCTATGTGTATTCGCAGTTCAGTGTTGTTTCACTATCTGTAATCTCAGTTCAGTGTTGTTCCTCTGCCTGTACTCACAGTTCAGTATTGTTTCTCTATCTGTAATCTCAGTTCAGTGTGGTTTCTCAATCTGGATTTACAGTTCAGTGTGTTGTTCCTAGATCTGTGCTCTCAGTTCAGTGTTGTTCCTCTCTGTCTGTGCTCAGTTCAGTGTTGTCTGTCTGCCTGTACTCACAGTTCAGTGTTGTTTTGCACTCTGTTTTTACTGTTCAGTGTTGTTTCTCTATCTGTATTCACTGTTCAGAGTTGTTTCTCTATCTGTACTCACAGTTCACAGTTGTTTCTCTATCTGTACTCACAGTTCACAGTTGTTTCTCTATCTGTACTCACTGTTCAGAGTTGTTTCTCTATCTGTACTCATTGTTCAGTGTTGTTTCTCTATCTGTATTCACTGTTCAGTGTTGTTTCTCTATCTGTACTCACAGTTCACAGTTGTTTCTCTATCTGTACTCACAGTTCACAGTTGTTTCTCTGTCTGTCCTCACTGTTCAGAGTTGTTTCTCTATCGGTACTCATTGTTCAGTGTTGTTTCTCTATCGGTATTCACTGTTCAGTGTTGTTTCTCTATCTGTACTCACAGTTCACAGTTGTTTCTCTATCTGTACTCACTGTTCAATGTTTTCTTTGTACTCAGAGTTCAGTGTTGTTTCAGTATCTGTAATCTCAGTTCAGTGTTTTTCCTCTGCCTGTACTCACAGATCAAGTATTGTTTATCTGTAATCTCAGTTCAGTGCTGTTTCTCGATCTGTACACTCAGTTCAGTGTTGTTTCTCTGTCTGTACTCACAATTGAATGTTGTTTCACTATCAGTCCTCTCAGTTCAGTGTTGTTTCAATATCTGTACTCTAGCTGTATTCTTCTTTCTCTGTCTGTACTCTCAGATCAGGTTTGTTTCTCAATCTGTACTCACACTTCAGTGCTGCTTCTCTATCTGGACTTTCAGCTCAGTGTATTGTTTCTCTATCTGTACTTTCAGTTCTGTGTTGGTTATTTATCTGTGCTCCCAGTTCAGTCTGTTTTTATCTATGTGTATTCGCAGTTCAGTGTTGTTTCACTATCTGTAATCTCAGTTCAGTGTTGTTCCTCTGCCTGTACTCACAGTTCAGTATTGTTTCTCTGTCTGTAATCTCAGTTCAGTGTTGTTTCTCAATCTGGACTAACAGTTCAGTGTGTTGTTTCTAGATCTGTCCTCTCAGTTCAGTGTTGTTCCCTTCTGTCTGTGCTCAGTTCAGTGTTGTCTGTCTGCTTGTACTCACAGTTCAGTGTTGTTTTGCACTCTGTTATTACTGTTCAGTGTTGTTTCTCTATCTGTATTCACTGTTGAGTGTTGTTTCACTATCTGTACTCACATTTCAATGTTTGTTTTGTATTCAGAGTTCAGTGTTGTTTCAGTATCTGTAATCTCAGTTCAGTGTTGTTCCTCTCTGTCTGTAATCATAGTTCAAGTATTGTTTATCTGGAATCTCAGTTCAGTGCTGTTTCTCTATCTGTACATTCAGTTCAGTGTTGTTTCTCTGTCTGTACTCACAATTGAATGTTGTTTCACTATCAGTCCTCTCAGATCAGTGTTGTTTCAATATCTGTACTCTAGCTGTATTCTTCTCTCTCTGTCTGTACTCTCAGAGCAGGTTTGTTTCTCAATCTGTACTCACAGTTCAGTGTTGCTTCTCTATCTGGACTTTCAGCTCAGTGTGTTGTTTCTCTATCTGTACTCTCAGTTCTGTGTTGGCTATTTATCTGTGCTCCCATTTCAGTCTGTTTTTATCTATGTGTATTCGCAGTTCAGTGTTGTTTCACTATCTGTAATCTCAGTTCAGTGTTGTTCCTCTGCCTGCACTCACAGTTCAGTATTGTTTCTCTATCTGTAATCTCAGTTCAGTGTTGTTTCTCAATCTGGATTTACAGTTCAGTGTGTTGTTTCTAGATCTGTCCTCTCAGTTCAGTGTTGTTCCCTTCTGTGTGTGCTCAATTCAGTGTTGTCTGTCTGCCTGTACTCACAGTTCAGTGTTGTTTTGCACTCTGTTTTTACTGTTCAGTGTTGTTTCTCTATCTGTATTCACTGTTCAGTGTTGTTTCTCTATCTCTACTCACAGTTCACAGTTGTTTCTCTATCTGTACTCACAGTTCACAGTTGTTTCTCTATCTGTACTCACAGTTAACAGTTGTTTCTCTATCTGTACTCACTGTTCAGAGTTGTTTCCCTACCTGTACTCACATTTCAATTTTTTTTGTACTCAGAGTTCAGTGTTGTTTCAGTATCTGTAATCTCAGTTCAGTGTTATTCCTCTCTGTCTGTACTCACAGATCAAGTATTGTTTATCTGTCATCTCAGTTCAGTGCTGTTTCTCTATCTGTACACTCAGTTCAGTGTTGTTTCTCTGTCTGTACTCTAGCTGTATTCTTCTATCTCTGTCTGTACTCTCAGTTCAGGTTTGTTTCTCAATCTATAGTCACAGTTCAGTGTTGCTTTACTAACTGTACTCACAGTTCAGTGCTGCTTCTCTATCTGGACTTTCAGCTCAGAGTTTTGTTTCTCTATCTGTACTTTCAGTTCTGTGTTGGTTATTTATCTGTGCTCCCAGTTCAGTCTATTTTTATCTATGTGTATTCGCAGTTCAGTGTTGTTTCACTATCTGTAATCTCAGTTCAGTGTTGTTCCTCTGCCTGTACTCACAGTTCAGTATTGTTTCTCTATCTGTAATCTCAGTTCAGTGTGGTTTCTCAATCTGGATTTACAGTTCAGTGTGTTGTTTCTAGATCTGTCCTCTCAGTTCAGTGTTGTTCCTCTCTGTGTGTTCTCAGTTCAGTGTTGTCTGTCTGCCTGTACTCACAGTTCAGTGTTGTTTTGCACTCTGTTTTTACTGTTCAGTGTTGTTTCTCTATCTGTATTCACTGTTGAGAGTTGTTTCTCTATCTGTACTCACAGTTCACAGTTGTTTCTCTATCTGTACTCACAGTTCACAGTTGTTTCTCTATCTGTACTCACTGTTCAGAGTTGTTTCTCTATCTGTACTCATTGTTCAGTGTTGTTTCTCTATCGGTATTCACTGTTCAGTGTTGTTTCTCTATCTGTACTCACAGTTCACAGTTGTTTCTCTATCTGTACTCACAGTTCAATGTTTTTTTTGTACTCAGAGTTCAGTGTTGTTTCACTATCTGTAATCTCAGTTCAGTGTTGTTCCTCTGCCTGTACTCACAGTTCAGTATTGTTTCTCTATCTGTAATCTCAATTCAGTGTTGTTTCTCAATCTGGATTTACAGTTCAGTGTGTTGTTCCTAGATCTGTCCTCTCAGTTCAGTGTTGTTCCCTTCTGTCTGTGCTCAGTTCAGTGTTGTCTGTCTGCTTGTACTCACAGTTCAGTGTTGTTTTGCACTCTGTTTTTACTGTACAGTGTTGTTTCTCTATCTGTATTCACTGTTCAGTGCTCTTTCTCTATCTGTACTCACAGTTCACAGTTGTTTCTCTATCTGTACTCACAGTTCACAGTTGTTTCTCTATCTGTACTCACTGTTGACAGTTGTTTCTCTATCTGTACTCACAGTTCACAGTTGTTTCTCTATCTGTCCTCACTGTTCAGAGTTGTTTCTCTATCTGTACTCATAGTTCAGTGTTGTTTCTCTATCGGTATTCACTGTTCAGTGTTGTTTCTCTATCTGTACTCACAGTTCACAGTTGTTTCTCTATCTGTACTCACAGTTCAATGTTTTCTTTGTACTCAGAGGTCAGTGTTGTTTCAGTATCTGTAATCTCAGTTCAGTGTTTTTCCTCTGCAGATCAAGTATTGTTTATCTGAAATCTCAGTTCAGTGCTGTTTCTCGATCTGTACACTCAGTTCGGTGTTGTTTCTCTGTCTGTACTCACAATTGAATGTTGTTTCACTATCAGTCCTCTCAGTTCAGTGTTGTTTCAATATCTGTACTCTAGCTGTATTCTTCTTTCTCTGTCTGTACTCTCAGATCAGGTTTGTTTCTCAATCTGTACTCACAGTTCAGTGCTGCTTCTCTATCTGGACTTTCAGCTCAGTGTGTTGTTTCTCTATCTGTACTCTATGTTCTGTGTTGGTTACTTATCTGTGCTCCCAGTTCAGTCTGTTTTTATCTATGTGTATTCGCAGTTCAGTGTTGTTTCACTATCTGTAATCTCAGTTCAGTGTTGTTCCTCTCTGTCTGTATTCAAAGATCAAGTATTGTTTATCTGTCATCTCAGTTCAGTGCTGTTTCTCTATCTGTACACTCAGTTCAGTGTTGTTTCTCTGTCTGTACTCTAGCTGTATTCTTCTTTCTCTGTCTGTACTCTCAGTTCAGGTTTGTTTCTCAATCTGTACTCACAGTTCAGTGTTGCTTTACTAACTGTACTCACAGTTCAGTTCTGCTTCTCTATCTGGACTTTCAGCTCAGTGTTTTGTTTCTCTATCTGTACTCTCAGTTCTGTGTTGGTTATTTATCTGTGCTCCCAGTTCAGTCTGTTTTTATCTATGTGTATTCGCAGTTCAGTGTTCTTTCACTATCTGTAACCTCAGTTCAGTGTTGTTCCTCTGCCTGTACTCACAGTTCAGTATTGTTTCTCTATCTGTAATCTCAGTTCAGTGTTGTTTCTCAATCTGGATTTACAGTTCAGTGTGTTGTTCCTAGATCTGTCCTCTCAGTTCAGTGTTGTTCCTCTCTGTCTGTGCTCAGTTCAGTGTTGTCTGTCTGCCTGTACTCACAGTTCAGTGTTGTTTTGCACTCTGTTTTTAATGTTCAGTGTTGTTTCTCTATCTGTATTCACTGTTTAGTGCTGTTTCTCTATCTGTACTCACAGTTCACAGTTGTTTCTCTATCTGTACTCACAGTTCACAGTTGTTTCTCTCTGTACTCACTGTTTACAGTTGTTTCTCTATCTGTACTCACTGTTCAGAGTTGTTTCCCTACCTGTACTCACATTTCAATTTTTTTTGTACTCAGAGTTCAGTGTTGTTTCAGTATCTGTAATCTCAGTTCAGTGTTATTCCTCTCTGTCTGTACTCACAGATCAAGTATTGTTTATCTGTCATCTCAGTTCAGTGCTGTTTCTATATCTGTACACTCAGTTCAGTGTTGTTTCTCTGTCTGTACTCTAGCTGTATTCTTCTATCTCTGTCTGTACTCTCAGTTCAGGTTTGTTTCTCAATCTATATTCACAGTTCAGTGTTGCTTTACTAACTGTACTCACAGTTCAGTGCTGCTTCTCTATCTGGACTTTCAGCTCAGAGTTTTGTTTCTCTATCTGTACTCTCAGTTCTGTGTTGGTTATTTATCTGTGCTCCCAGTTCAGTCTGTTTTTATCTATGTGTATTCGCAGTTCAGTGTTGTTTCACTATCTGTAATCTCAGTTCAGTGTTGTTCCTCTGCCTGTACTCACAGTTCAGTATTGTTTCTCTGTCTGTAATCTCAGTTCAGTGTTGTTTCTCAATCTGGATTTACAGTTCAGTGTGTTGTTTCTAGCTTTGTCCTCTCAGTTCAGTGTTGTTCCTCTCTGTCTGTGCTCAGTTCAGTGTTGTCTGTCTGCCTGTACTCACAGTTCAGTGTTGTTTTGCACTCTGTTTTTACTGTTCAGTGTTGTTTCTCTATCTGTATTCACTGTTGAGAGTTGTTTCTCTATCTGTACTCACAGTTCACAGTTGTTTCTCTATCTGTACTCACAGTTCACAGTTGTTTCTCTATCTGTACTCACTGTTCAGAGTTGTTTCTCTATCTGTACTCATTGTTCAGTGTTGTTTCTCTATCTGTATTCACTGTTCAGTGTTGTTTCTCTATCTGTACTCACAGTTCACAGTTGTTTCTCTATCTGTACTCACAGTTCACAGTTGTTTCTCTATCTGTCCTCACTGTTCAGAGTTGTTTCTCTATCTGTACTCATTGTTTAGTGTTGTTTCTCTATCGGTATTCACTGTTCAGTGTTGTTTCTCTATCTGTACTCACAGTTCACAGTTGTTTCTCTATCTGTACTCACAGTTCAATGTTTTCTTTGTACTCAGAGTTCAGTGTTGTTTCAGTATCTGTAATCTCAGTTCAGTGTTTTTCCTCTGCCTGTACTCACAGATCAAGTATTGTTTATCTGTAATCTCAGTTCAGTGCTGTTTCTCGATCAGTACACTCAGTTCAGTGTTGTTTCTCTGTCTGTACTCACAATTGAATGTTGTTTCACTATCAGTCCTCTCAGTTCAGTGTTGTTTCAATATCTGTACTCTAGCTGTATTCTTCTTTCTCTGTCTGTACTCTCAGATCAGGTTTGTTTCTCAATCTGTACTCACACTTCAGTGCTGCTTCTCTATCTGGACTTTCAGCTCAGTGTGTTGTTTCTCTATCTGTACTTTCAGTTCTGTGTTGGTTATTTATCTGTGCTCCCAGTTCAGTCTGTTTTTGTCTATGTGTATTCGCAGTTCAGTGTTGTTTCACTATCTGTAATCTCAGTTCAGTGTTGTTCCTCTGCCTGTACTCACAGTTCAGTATTGTTTCTCTGTCTGTAATCTCAGTTCAGTGTTGTTTCTCAATCTGGACTAACAGTTCAGTGTGTTGTTTCTAGATCTGTCCTCTCAGTTCAGGGTTGTTCCTCTCTGTCTGTGCTCAGTTCAGTGTTGTCTGTCTGCCTGTAATCACAGTTCAGTGTTGTTTTGCACTCTGTTATTACTGTTCAGTGTTGTTTCTCTATCTGTATTCACTGTTGAGTGTTGTTTCTCTATCCGGACTCACATTTCAATGTATGTTTTGTATTCAGAGTTCAGTGTTGTTTCAGTATCTGTAATCTCAGTTCAGTGTTGTTCCTCTCTGTCTGTAATCATAGTTCAAGTATTGTTTATCTGTAATCTCAGTTCAGTGCTGTTTCTCTATCTGTACACTCAGTTCAGTGTTGTTTCTCTGTCTGTACTCACAATTGAATGTTGTTTCACTATCAGTCCTCTCAGATCAGTGTTGTTTCAATATCTGTACTCTAGCTGTATTCTTCTCTCTCTGTCTGTACTCTCAGAGCAGGTTTGTTTCTCAATCTATACTCACAGTTCAGTGCTGCTTCTCTATCTGGACTTTCAGCTCAGTGTGTTGTTTCTCTATCTGTACTCTCAGTTCTGTGTTGGTTATTTATCTGTGCTCCCATTTCAGTCTGTTTTTATCTATGTGTATTCGCAGTTCAGTGTTGTTTCACTATCTGTAATCTCAGTTCAGTGTTGTTCCTCTGCCTGCACTCACAGTTCAGTATTGTTTCTCTATCTGTAATCTCAGTTCAGTGTTGTTTCTCAATCTGGATTTACAGATCAGTGTGTTGTTTCTAGATCTGTCCTCTCAGTTCAGTGTTGTTCCCTTCTGTCTGTGCTCAGTTCAGTGTTGTCTATCTGCTTGTACTCACAGTTCAGTGTTGTTTTGCACTCTGTTTTTACTGTTCAGTGTTGTTTCTCTATCTGTATTCACAGTTCAGTGCTCTTTCTCTATCTGTACTCACAGTTCACAGTTGTTTCCCTATCTGTACTCACAGTTCACAGTTGTTTCTCTATCTGTACTCACTGTTCAGTGTTGTTTCTCTATCTGTACTCATTGTTCAGTGTCGTTTCTCTCTCTGTACTCACATTTCAATGGTTTTTTTGTACTCAGAGTTCAGTGTTGTTTCAGTCTCTGTAATCTCAGTTCAGTGTTGTTCCTCTCTGTCTGTATTCACAGATCAAGTATTGTTTATCTGTGATCTCAGTTCAGTGCTGTTTCTCTATCTGTACACTCAGTTCAGTATTGTTTCTCTGTCTGTACTCTAGCTGTATTCTTCTTTCTCTGTCTGTACTCTCAGTTCAGGTTTGTTTCTCAATCTGTACTCACAGTTCAGTGTTGCTTTACTAACTGTACTCACAGTTCAGTTCTGCTTCTCGATCTGGACTTTCAGCTCAGTGTTTTGTTTCTCTATCTGTACTCTCAGTTCTGTGTTGGTTATTTATCTGTGCTCCCAGTTCAGTCTGTTTTTATCTATGTGTATTCGCAGTTCAGTGTTGTTTCACTATCTGTAACCTCAGTTCAGTGTTGTTCCTCTGCCTGTACTCACAGTTCAGTATTGTTTCTCTGTCTGTAATCTCAGTTCAGTGTTGTTTCTCAATCTGGATTTACAGTTCAGTGTGTTGTTTCTAGATCTGTCCTCTCAGTTCAGTGTTGTTCCTCTCTGTCTGTGCTCAGTTCAGTGTTGTCTGTCTGCCTGTACTCACAGTTCAGTGTTGTTTTGCACTCTGTTTTTACTGTTCAGTGTTGTTTCTCTATCTGTATTCACTGTTGAGAGTTGTTTCTCTATCTGTACTCACAGTTCACAGTTGTTTCTCTATCTGTACTCACAGTTCACAGTTGTTTCTCTATCTGTACTCACTGTTCAGAGTTGTTTCTCTATCTGTACTCATTGTTCAGTGTTGTTTCTCTATCGGTATTCACTGTTCAGTGTTGTTTCTCTATCTGTACTCACAGTTCACAGTTGTTTCTCTATCTGTACTCACAGTTCAATGTTTTTTTTGTACTCAGAGTTCAGTGTTGTTTCACTATCTGTAATCTCAGTTCAGTGTTGTTCCTCTGCCTGTACTCACAGTTCAGTATTGTTTCTCTATCTGTAATCTCAATTCAGTGTTGTTTCTCAATCTGGATTTACAGTTCAGTGTGTTGTTCCTAGATCTGTCCTCTCAGTTCAGTGTTGTTCCCTTCTGTCTGTGCTCAGTTCAGTGTTGTCTGTCTGCTTGTACTCACAGTTCAGTGTTGTTTTGCACTCTGTTTTTACTGTTCAGTGTTGTTTCTCTATCTGTATTCACTGTTCAGTGCTCTTTCTCTATCTGTACTCACAGTTCACAGTTGTTTCTCTATCTGTACTCACAGTTCACAGTTGTTTCTCTATCTGTACTCACTGTTCACAGTTGTTTCTCTATCTGTACTCACAGTTCAATGTTTTTTTTGTACTCAGAGTTCAGTGTTGTTTCAGTATCTGTAATCTCAGTTCAGTGTTTTTCCTCTGCAGATCAAGTATTGTTTATCTGAAATCTCAGTTCAGTGCTGTTTCTCGATCTGTACACTCAGTTCGGTGTTGTTTCTCTGTCTGTACTCACAATTGAATGTTGTTTCACTATCAGTCCTCTCAGTTCAGTGTTGTTTCAATATCTGTACTCTAGCTGTATTCTTCTTTCTCTGTCTGTACTCTCAGATCAGGTTTGTTTCTCAATCTGTACTCACAGTTCAGTGCTGCTTCTCTATCTGGACTTTCAGCTCAGTGTTTTGTTTCTCTATCTGTACTCTCAGTTCTGTGTTGGTTATTTATCTGTGCTCCCTGTTCAGTCTGTTTTTATCTATGTGTATTCGCAGTTCAGTGTTGTTTCACTATCTGTAACCTCAGTTCAGTGTTGTTCCTCTGCCTGTACTCACAGTTCAGTATTGTTTCTCTGTCTGTAATCTCAGTTCAGTGTTGTTTCTCAATCTGGATTTACAGTTCAGTGTGTTGTTTCTAGATCTGTCCTCTCAGTTCAGTGTTGTTCCTCTCTGTCTGTGCTCAGTTCAGTGTTGTCTGTCTGCCTGTACTCACAGTTCAGTGTTGTTTTGCACTCTGTTTTTACTGTTCAGTGTTGTTTCTCTATCTGTATTCACTGTTGAGAGTTGTTTCTCTATCTGTACTCACAGTTCACAGTTGTTTCTCTATCTGTACTCACAGTTCACAGTTGTTTCTCTATCTGTACTCACTGTTCAGAGTTGTTTCTCTATCTGTACTCATTGTTCAGTGTTGTTTCTCTATCGGTATTCACTGTTCAGTGTTGTTTCTCTATCTGTACTCACAGTTCACAGTTGTTTCTCTATCTGTACTCACAGTTCAATGTTTTTTTTGTACTCAGAGTTCAGTGTTGTTTCACTATCTGTAATCTCAGTTCAGTGTTGTTCCTCTGCCTGTACTCACAGTTCAGTATTGTTTCTCTATCTGTAATCTCAATTCAGTGTTGTTTCTCAATCTGGATTTACAGTTCAGTGTGTTGTTCCTAGATCTGTCCTCTCAGTTCAGTGTTGTTCCCTTCTGTCTGTGCTCAGTTCAGTGTTGTCTGTCTGCTTGTACTCACAGTTCAGTGTTGTTTTGCACTCTGTTTTTACTGTTCAGTGTTGTTTCTCTATCTGTATTCACTGTTCAGTGCTCTTTCTCTATCTGTACTCACAGTTCACAGTTGTTTCTCTATCTGTACTCACAGTTCACAGTTGTTTCTCTATCTGTACTCACTGTTCACAGTTGTTTCTCTATCTGTACTCACAGTTCAATGTTTTTTTTGTACTCAGAGTTCAGTGTTGTTTCAGTATCTGTAATCTCAGTTCAGTGTTTTTCCTCTGCAGATCAAGTATTGTTTATCTGAAATCTCAGTTCAGTGCTGTTTCTCGATCTGTACACTCAGTTCGGTGTTGTTTCTCTGTCTGTACTCACAATTGAATGTTGTTTCACTATCAGTCCTCTCAGTTCAGTGTTGTTTCAATATCTGTACTCTAGCTGTATTCTTCTTTCTCTGTCTGTACTCTCAGATCAGGTTTGTTTCTCAATCTGTACTCACAGTTCAGTGCTGCTTCTCTATCTGGACTTTCAGCTCAGTGTTTTGTTTCTCTATCTGTACTCTCAGTTCTGTGTTGGTTATTTATCTGTGCTCCCTGTTCAGTCTGTTTTTATCTATGTGTATTCGCAGTTCAGTGTTGTTTCACTATCTGTAACCTCAGTTCAGTGTTGTTCCTCTGCCTGTACTCACAGTTCAGTATTGTTTCTCTGTCTGTAATCTCAGTTCAGTGTTGTTTCTCAATCTGGATTTACAGTTCAGTGTGTTGTTTCTAGATCTGTCCTCTCAGTTCAGTGTTGTTCCTCTCTGTCTGTGCTCAGTTCAGTGTTGTCTGTCTGCCTGTACTCACAGTTCAGTGTTGTTTTGCACTCTGTTTTTACTGTTCAGTGTTGTTTCTCTATCTGTATTCACTGTTCAGTGCTGTTTCTCTATCTCTACTCACAGTTCACAGTTGTTTCTCTATCTGTACTCACAGTTCACAGTTGTTTCTCTATCTGTACTCACAGTTAACAGTTGTTTCTCTATCTGTACTCACTGTTCAGAGTTGTTTCCCTACCTGTACTCACATTTCAATTTTTTTTTGTACTCAGAGTTCAGTGTTGTTTCAGTATCTGTAATCTCAGTTCAGTGTTATTCCTCTCTGTCTGTACTCACAGATCAAGTATTGTTTATCTGTCATCTCAGTTCAGTGCTGTTTCTCTATCTGTACACTCAGTTCAGTGTTGTTTCTCTGTCTGTACTCTAGCTGTATTCTTCTATCTCTGTCTGTACTCTCAGTTCAGGTTTGTTTCTCAATCTATATTCACAGTTCAGTGTTGCTTTACTAACTGTACTCACAGTTCAGTGCTGCTTCTCTATCTGGACTTTCAGCTCAGAGTTTTGTTTCTCTATCTGTACTTTCAGTTCTGTGTTGGTTATTTATCTGTGCTCCCAGTTCAGTCTATTTTTATCTATGTGTATTCGCAGTTCAGTGTTGTTTCACTATCTGTAATCTCAGTTCAGTGTTGTTCCTCTGCCTGTACTCACAGTTCAGTATTGTTTCTCTGTCTGTAATCTCAGTTCAGTGTTGTTTCTCAATCTGGATTTACAGTTCAGTGTGTTGTTTCTAGCTCTGTCCTCTCAGTTCAGTGTTGTTCCTCTCTGTCTGTGCTCAGTTCAGTGTTGTCTGTCTGCCTGTACTCACAGTTCAGTGTTGTTTTGCACTCTGTTTTTACTGTTCAGTGTTGTTTCTCTATCTGTATTCACTGTTGAGAGTTGTTTCTCTATCTGTACTCACAGTTCACAGTTGTTTCTCTATCTGTACTCACAGTTCACAGTTGTTTCTCTATCTGTACTCACTGTTCAGAGTTGTTTCTCTATCTGTACTCATTGTTCAGTGTTGTTTCTCTATCTGTATTCACTGTTCAGTGTTGTTTCTCTATCTGTACTCACAGTTCACAGTTGTTTCTCTATCTGTACTCACAGTTCACAGTTGTTTCTCTATATGTCCTCACTGTTCAGAGTTGTTTCTCTATCTGTACTCATTGTTCAGTGTTGTTTCTCTATCTGTACTCACAGTTCACAGTTGTTTCTCTATCTGTACTCACAGTTCAATGTTTTCTTTGTACTCAGAGTTCAGTGTTGTTTCAGTATCTGTAATGTCAGTTCAGTGTTTTTCCTCTGCCTGTACTCACAGATCAAGTATTGTTTATCTGTAATCTCGGTTCAGTGCTGTTTCTCGATCTGTACACTCAGTTCAGTGTTGTTTCTCTGTCTGTACTCACAATTGAATGTTGTTTCACTATCAGTCCTCTCAGTTCAGTGTTGTTTCAATATCTGTACTCTAGCTGTATTCTTCTTTCTCTTTCTGTACTCTCAGATCAGGTTTGTTTCTCAATCTGTACTCACACTTCAGTGCTGCTTCTCTATCTGGACTTTCAGCTCAGTGTGTTGTTTCTCTATCTGTACTTTCAGTTCTGTGTTGGTTATTTATCTGTGCTCCCAGTTCAGTCTGTTTTTATCTATGTGTATTCGCAGTTCAGTGTTGTTTCACTCTCTGTAATCTCAGTTCAGTGTTGTTCCTCTGCCTGTACTCACAGTTCAGTATTGTTTCTCTGTCTGTAATCTCAGTTCAGTGTTGTTTCTCAATCTGGACTAACAGTTCAGTGTGTTGTTTCTAGATCTGTCCTCTCAGTTCAGGGTTGTTCCTCTCTGTCTGTGCTCAGTTCAGTGTTGTCTGTCTGCCTGTAATCACAGTTCAGTGTTGTTTTGCACTCTGTTATTACTGTTCAGTGTTGTTTCTCTATCTGTATTCACTGTTGAGTGTTGTTTCTCTGTCTGTACTCACATTTCAATGTTTGTTTTGTATTCAGAGTTCAGTGTTGTTTCAGTATCTGTAATCTCAGTTCAGTGTTGTTCCTCTCTGTCTGTAATCATAGTTCAAGTATTGTTTATCTGTAATCTCAGTTCAGTGCTCTTTCTCTATCTGTACTCACAGTTCACAGTTGTTTCTCTATCTGTACTCACAGTTCACAGTTGTTTCTCTATCTGTACTCACTGTTCAGTGTTGTTTCTCTATCTGTACTCATTGTTCAGTGTTGTTTCTCTATCGGTATTCACTGTTCAGTGTTGTTTCTCTATCTGTACTCACAGTTCACAGTTGTTTCTCTATCTGTACTCACAGTTCAATGTTTTTTTTGTACTCAGAGTTCAGTGTTGTTTCAGTATCTGTAATCTCAGTTCAGTGTTTTTCCTCTGCCTGTACTCACAGATCAAGTATTGATTATCTGTAATCTCAGTTCAGTGCTGTTTCTCGATCTGTACACTCAGTTCAGTGTTGTTTCTCTGTCTGTACTCACAATTGAATGTTGTTTCACTATCAGTCCTCTCAGTTCAGTGTTGTTTCAATATCTGTACTCTTGCTGTATTCTTCTTTCTCTGTCTGTACTCTCAGATCAGGTTTGTTTCTCAATCTGTACTCACAGTTCAGTGCTGCTTCTCTATCTGGACTTTCAGCTCAGTGTGTTGTTTCTCTATCTGTACTCTCAGTTCTGTGTTGGTTATTTATCTGTGCTCCCAGTTCAGTCTGTTTTTATCTATGTGTATTCGCAGTTCAGTGTTGGTTCACTATCTGTAATCTCAGTTCAGTGTTGTTCCTCTGCCTGTACTCACAGTTCAGTATTGTTTCTCTATCTGTAATCTCAATTCAGTGTTGTTTCTCAATCTGGATTTACAGTTCAGTGTGTTGTTCCTAGATCTGTCCTCTCAGTTCAGTGTTGTTCCCTTCTGTCTGTGCTCAGTTCAGTGTTGTCTGTCTGCTTGTACTCACAGTTCAGTGTTGTTTTGCACTCTGTTTTTACTGTTCAGTGTTGTTTCTCTATCTGTATTCACTGTTCAGTGCTCTTTCTCTATCTGTACTCACAGTTCACAGTTGTTTCTCTATCTGTACTCACAGTTCACAGTTGTTTCTCTATCTGTACTCACTGTTCAGAGTTGTTTCCCTACCTGTACTCACATTTCAATTTTTTTTTGTACTCAGAGTTCAGTGTTGTTTCAGTATCTGTAATCTCAGTTCAGTGTTGTTCCTCTCTGTCTGTATTCACAGATCAAGTATTGTTTATCTGTCATCTCAGTTCAGTGCTGTTTCTCTATCTGTACACTCAGTTCAGTGTTGTTTCTCTGTCTGTACTCTAGCTGTATTCTTCTTTCTCTGTCTGTACTCTCAGTTCAGGTTTGTTTCTCAATCTGTACTCACAGTTCAGTGTTGCTTTACTAACTGTACTCACAGTTCAGTTCTGCTTCTCTATCTGGACTTTCAGCTCAGTGTTTTGTTTCTCTATCTGTACTCTCAGTTCTGTGTTGGTTATTTATCTGTGCTCCCAGTTCAGTCTGTTTTTAACTATGTGTATTCGCAGTTCAGTGTTGTTTCACTATTTGTAACCTCAGTTCAGTGTTGTTCCTCTGCCTGTTCTCACGGTTCAGTATTGTTTCTCTGTCTGTAATCTCAGTTCAGTGTTGTTTCTCAATCTGGATTTACAGTTCAGTGTGTTGTTTCTAGCTCTGTCCTCTCAGTTCAGTGTTGTTCCTCTCTGTCTGTGCTCAGTTCAGTGTTGTCTGTCTGCCTGTACTCACAGTTCAGTGTTGTTTTGCACTCTGTTTTTACTGTTCAGTGTTGTTTCTCTATCTGTATTCACTGTTGAGAGTTGTTTCTCTATCTGTACTCACAGTTCACAGTTGTTTCTCTATCTGTACTCACAGTTCACAGTTGTTTCTCTATCTGTACTCACTGTTCAGAGTTGTTTCTCTATCTGTACTCATTGTTCAGTGTTGTTTCTCTATCTGTATTCACTGTTCAGTGTTGTTTCTCTATCTGTACTCACAGTTCACAGTTGTTTCTCTATCTGTACTCCCAGTTCACAGTTGTTTCTCTATATGTCCTCACTGTTCAGAGTTGTTTCTCTATCTGTACTCATTGTTCAGTGTTGTTTCTCTATCTGTACTCACAGTTCACAGTTGTTTCTCTATCTGTACTCACAGTTCAATGTTTTCTTTGTACTCAGAGTTCAGTGTTGTTTCAGTATCTGTAATCTCAGTTCAGTGTTTTTCCTCTGCCTGTACTCACAGATCAAGTATTGTTTATCTGTAATCTCAGTTCAGTGCTGTTTCTCGATCTGTACACTCAGTTCAGTGTTGTTTCTCTGTCTGTACTCACAATTGAATGTTGTTTCACTATCAGTCCTCTCAGTTCAGTGTTGTTTCAATATCTGTACTCTAGCTGTATTCTTCTTTCTCTTTCTGTACTCTCAGATCAGGTTTGTTTCTCAATCTGTACTCACACTTCAGTGCTGCTTCTCTATCTGGACTTTCAGCTCAGTGTGTTGTTTCTCTATCTGTACTTTCAGTTCTGTGTTGGTTATTTATCTGTGCTCCCAGTTCAGTCTGTTTTTATCTATGTGTATTCGCAGTTCAGTGTTGTTTCACTCTCTGTAATCTCAGTTCAGTGTTGTTCCTCTGCCTGTACTCACAGTTCAGTATTGTTTCTCTGTCTGTAATCTCAGTTCAGTGTTGTTTCTCAATCTGGACTAACAGTTCAGTGTGTTGTTTCTAGATCTGTCCTCTCAGTTCAGGGTTGTTCCTCTCTGTCTGTGCTCAGTTCAGTGTTGTCTGTCTGCCTGTAATCACAGTTCAGTGTTGTTTTGCACTCTGTTATTACTGTTCAGTGTTGTTTCTCTATCTGTATTCACTGTTGAGTGTTGTTTCTCTATCTGTACTCACATTTCAATGTTTGTTTTGTATTCAGAGTTCAGTGTTGTTTCAGTATCTGTAATCTCAGTTCAGTGTTGTTCCTCTCGGTCTGTAATCATAGTTCAAGTATTGTTTATCTGTAATCTCAGTTCAGTGCTCTTTCTCTATCTGTACTCACAGTTCACAGTTGTTTCTCTATCTGTACTCACAGTTCACAGTTGTTTCTCTATCTGTACTCACTGTTCAGTGTTGTTTCTCTATCTGTACTCATTGTTCAGTGTTGTTTCTCTATCGGTATTCACTGTTCAGTGTTGTTTCTCTATCTGTACTCACAGTTCACAGTTGTTTCTCTATCTGTACTCACAGTTCAATGTTTTTTTTGTACTCAGAGTTCAGTGTTGTTTCAGTATCTGTAATCTCAGTTCAGTGTTTTTCCTCTGCCTGTACTCACAGATCAAGTATTGATTATCTGTAATCTCAGTTCAGTGCTGTTTCTCGATCTGTACACTCAGTTCAGTGTTGTTTCTCTGTCTGTACTCACAATTGAATGTTGTTTCACTATCAGTCCTCTCAGTTCAGTGTTGTTTCAATATCTGTACTCTTGCTGTATTCTTCTTTCTCTGTCTGTACTCTCAGATCAGGTTTGTTTCTCAATCTGTACTCACAGTTCAGTGCTGCTTCTCTATCTGGACTTTCAGCTCAGTGTGTTGTTTCTCTATCTGTACTCTCAGTTCTGTGTTGGTTATTTATCTGTGCTCCCAGTTCAGTCTGTTTTTATCTATGTGTATTCGCAGTTCAGTGTTGGTTCACTATCTGTAATCTCAGTTCAGTGTTGTTCCTCTGCCTGTACTCACAGTTCAGTATTGTTTCTCTATCTGTAATCTCAATTCAGTGTTGTTTCTCAATCTGGATTTACAGTTCAGTGTGTTGTTCCTAGATCTGTCCTCTCAGTTCAGTGTTGTTCCCTTCTGTCTGTGCTCAGTTCAGTGTTGTCTGTCTGCTTGTACTCACAGTTCAGTGTTGTTTTGCACTCTGTTTTTACTGTTCAGTGTTGTTTCTCTATCTGTATTCACTGTTCAGTGCTCTTTCTCTATCTGTACTCACAGTTCACAGTTGTTTCTCTATCTGTACTCACAGTTCACAGTTGTTTCTCTATCTGTACTCACTGTTCAGAGTTGTTTCCCTACCTGTACTCACATTTCAATTTTTTTTTGTACTCAGAGTTCAGTGTTGTTTCAGTATCTGTAATCTCAGTTCAGTGTTGTTCCTCTCTGTCTGTATTCACAGATCAAGTATTGTTTATCTGTCATCTCAGTTCAGTGCTGTTTCTCTATCTGGACACTCAGTTCAGTGTTGTTTCTCTGTCTGAACTCTAGCTGTATTCTTCTTTCTCTGTCTGTACTCTCAGTTCAGGTTTGTTTCTCAATCTGTACTCACTGTTCAGTGTTGCTTTACTAACTGTACTCACAGTTCAGTTCTGCTTCTCTATCTGGACTTTCAGCTCAGTGTTTTGTTTCTCTATCTGTACTCTCAGTTCTGTGTTGGTTATTTATCTGTGCTCCCAGTTCAGTCTGTTTTTAACTATGTGTATTCGCAGTTCAGTGTTGTTTCACTATTTGTAACCTCAGTTCAGTGTTGTTCCTCTGCCTGTACTCACAGTTCAGTATTGTTTCTCTGTCTGTAATCTCAGTTCAGTGTTGTTTCTCAATCTGGATTTACAGTTCAGTGTGTTGTTTCGAGCTCTGTCCTCTCAGTTCAGTGTTGTTCCTCTCTGTCTGTGCTCAGTTCAGTGTTGTCTGTCTGCCTGTACTCACAGTTCAGTGTTGTTTTGCACTCTGTTTTTACTGTTCAGTGTTGTTTCTCTATCTGTATTCACTGTTCAGTGCTCTTTCTCTATCTGTACTCACAGTTCACAGTTGTTTCTCTATCTGTACTCACAGTTCACAGTTGTTTCTCTATCTGTACTCACTGTTCAGAGTTGTTTCTCTATCTGTACTCATTGTTCAGTGTTGTTTCTCTATCTGTATTCACTGTTCAGTGTTGTTTCTCTATCTGTACTCACAGTTCACAGTTGTTTCTCTATCTGTACTCACAGTTTACAGTTGTTTCTCTATCTGTACTCACTGTTCAGAGTTGTTTCTCTATCTGTACTCATTGTTCAGTGTTGTTTCTCTATCGATATTCACTGTTCAGTGTTGTTTCTCTATCTGTACTCACAGTTCACAGTTGTTTCTCAATCTGTACTCACAGTTCAATGTTTTCTTTGTACTCAGAGTTCAGTGTTGTTTCAGTATCTGTAATCTCAGTTCAGTGTTTTTCCTCTGCCTGTACTCACAGATCAAGTATTGTTTATCTGTAATCTCAGTTCAGTGCTGTTTCTCGATCTGTACACTCAGTTCAGTGTTGTTCCTCTGCCTGTACTCACAGTTCAGTATTGTTTCTCTATCTGTAATCTCAATTCAGTGTTGTTTCTCAATCTGGATTTACAGTTCAGTGTGTTGTTCCTAGATCTGTCCTCTCAGTTCAGTGTTGTTCCCTTCTGTCTGTGCTCAGTTCAGTATTGTCTGTCTGCTTGTACTCACAGTTCAGTGTTGTTTTGCACTCTGTTTTTACTGTTCAGTGTTGTTTCTCTATCTGTATTCACTGTTCAGTGCTCTTTCTCTATCTGTACTCACAGTTCACAGTTGTTTCTCTATCTGTACTCACAGTTCAGAGTTGTTTCTCTATCTGTACTCATTGTTCAGTGTTGTTTCTCTATCGGTATTCACTGTTCAGTGTTGTTTCTCTATCTGTACTCACAGTTCACAGTTGTTTCTCTATCTGTACTCACAGTTCAATGTTTTTTTTGTACTCAGAGTTCAGTGTTGTTTCACTATCTGTAATCTCAGTTCAGTGTTGTTCCTCTGCCTGTACTCACAGTTCAGTATTGTTTCTCTATCTGTAATCTCAATTCAGTGTTGTTTCTCAATCTGGATTTACAGTTCAGTGTGTTGTTCCTAGATCTGTCCTCTCAGTTCAGTGTTGTTCCCTTCTGTCTGTGCTCAGTTCAGTGTTGTCTGTCTGCTTGTACTCACAGTTCAGTGTTGTTTTGCACTCTGTTTTTACTGTTCAGTGTTGTTTCTCTATCTGTATTCACTGTTCAGTGCTCTTTCTCTATCTGTACTCACAGTTCACAGTTGTTTCTCTATCTGTACTCACAGTTCACAGTTGTTTCTCTATCTGTACTCACTGTTCACAGTTGTTTCTCTATCTGTACTCACAGTTCAATGTTTTTTTTGTACTCAGAGTTCAGTGTTGTTTCAGTATCTGTAATCTCAGTTCAGTGTTTTTCCTCTGCAGATCAAGTATTGTTTATCTGAAATCTCAGTTCAGTGCTGTTTCTCGATCTGTACACTCAGTTCGGTGTTGTTTCTCTGTCTGTACTCACAATTGAATGTTGTTTCACTATCAGTCCTCTCAGTTCAGTGTTGTTTCAATATCTGTACTCTAGCTGTATTCTTCTTTCTCTGTCTGTACTCTCAGATCAGGTTTGTTTCTCAATCTGTACTCACAGTTCAGTGCTGCTTCTCTATCTGGACTTTCAGCTCAGTGTTTTGTTTCTCTATCTGTACTCTCAGTTCTGTGTTGGTTATTTATCTGTGCTCCCTGTTCAGTCTGTTTTTATCTATGTGTATTCGCAGTTCAGTGTTGTTTCACTATCTGTAACCTCAGTTCAGTGTTGTTCCTCTGCCTGTACTCACAGTTCAGTATTGTTTCTCTGTCTGTAATCTCAGTTCAGTGTTGTTTCTCAATCTGGATTTACAGTTCAGTGTGTTGTTTCTAGATCTGTCCTCTCAGTTCAGTGTTGTTCCTCTCTGTCTGTGCTCAGTTCAGTGTTGTCTGTCTGCCTGTACTCACAGTTCACAGTTGTTTCTCTATCTGTACTCACAGTTCACAGTTGTTTCTCTATCTGTACTCACAGTTAACAGTTGTTTCTCTATCTGTACTCACTGTTCAGAGTTGTTTCCCTACCTGTACTCACATTTCAATTTTTTTTTGTACTCAGAGTTCAGTGTTGTTTCAGTATCTGTAATCTCAGTTCAGTGTTATTCCTCTCTGTCTGTACTCACAGATCAAGTATTGTTTATCTGTCATCTCAGTTCAGTGCTGTTTCTCTATCTGTACACTCAGTTCAGTGTTGTTTCTCTGTCTGTACTCTAGCTGTATTCTTCTATCTCTGTCTGTACTCTCAGTTCAGGTTTGTTTCTCAATCTATATTCACAGTTCAGTGTTGCTTTACTAACTGTACTCACAGTTCAGTGCTGCTTCTCTATCTGGACTTTCAGCTCAGAGTTTTGTTTCTCTATCTGTACTTTCAGTTCTGTGTTGGTTATTTATCTGTGCTCCCAGTTCAGTCTATTTTTATCTATGTGTATTCGCAGTTCAGTGTTGTTTCACTATCTGTAATCTCAGTTCAGTGTTGTTCCTCTGCCTGTACTCACAGTTCAGTATTGTTTCTCTGTCTGTAATCTCAGTTCAGTGTTGTTTCTCAATCTGGATTTACAGTTCAGTGTGTTGTTTCTAGCTCTGTCCTCTCAGTTCAGTGTTGTTCCTCTCTGTCTGTGCTCAGTTCAGTGTTGTCTGTCTGCCTGTACTCACAGTTCAGTGTTGTTTTGCACTCTGTTTTTACTGTTCAGTGTTGTTTCTCTATCTGTATTCACTGTTGAGAGTTGTTTCTCTATCTGTACTCACAGTTCACAGTTGTTTCTCTATCTGTACTCACAGTTCACAGTTGTTTCTCTATCTGTACTCACTGTTCAGAGTTGTTTCTCTATCTGTACTCATTGTTCAGTGTTGTTTCTCTATCTGTATTCACTGTTCAGTGTTGTTTCTCTATCTGTACTCACAGTTCACAGTTGTTTCTCTATCTGTACTCACAGTTCACAGTTGTTTCTCTATATGTCCTCACTGTTCAGAGTTGTTTCTCTATCTGTACTCATTGTTCAGTGTTGTTTCTCTATCTGTACTCACAGTTCACAGTTGTTTCTCTATCTGTACTCACAGTTCAATGTTTTCTTTGTACTCAGAGTTCAGTGTTGTTTCAGTATCTGTAATCTCAGTTCAGTGTTTTTCCTCTGCCTGTACTCACAGATCAAGTATTGTTTATCTGTAATCTCAGTTCAGTGCTGTTTCTCGATCTCTACACTCAGTTCAGTGTTGTTTCTCTGTCTGTACTCACAATTGAATGTTGTTTCACTATCAGTCCTCTCAGTTCAGTGTTGTTTAAATATCTGTACTCTAGCTGTATTCTTCTTTCTCTTTCTGTACTCTCAGATCAGGTTTGTTTCTCAATCTGTACTCACACTTCAGTGCTGCTTCTCTATCTGGACTTTCAGCTCAGTGTGTTGTTTCTCTATCTGTACTTTCAGTTCTGTGTTGGTTATTTATCTGTGCTCCCAGTTCAGTCTGTTTTTATCTATGTGTATTCGCAGGTCAGTGTTGTTTCACTCTCTGTAATCTCAGTTCAGTGTTGTTCCTCTGCCTGTACTCACAGTTCAGTATTGTTTCTCTGTCTGTAATCTCAGTTCAGTGTTGTTTCTCAATCTGGACTAACAGTTCAGTGTGTTGTTTCTAGATCTGTCCTCTCAGTTCAGGGTTGTTCCTCTCTGTCTGTGCTCAGTTCAGTGTTGTCTGTCTGCCTGTAATCACAGTTCAGTGTTGTTTTGCACTCTGTTATTACTGTTCAGTGTTGTTTCTCTATCTGTATTCACTGTTGAGTGTTGTTTCTCTATCTGTACTCACATTTCAATGTTTGTTTTGTATTCAGAGTTCAGTGTTGTTTCAGTATCTGTAATCTCAGTTCAGTGTTGTTCCTCTCTGTCTGTAATCATAGTTCAAGTATTGTTTATCTGTAATCTCAGTTCAGTGCTCTTTCTCTATCTGTACTCACAGTTCACAGTTGTTTCTCTATCTGTACTCACAGTTCACAGTTGTTTCTCTATCTGTACTCACTGTTCAGTGTTGTTTCTCTATCTGTACTCATTGTTCAGTGTTGTTTCTCTATCGGTATTCACTGTTCAGTGTTGTTTCTCTATCTGTACTCACAGTTCACAGTTGTTTCTCTATCTGTACTCACAGTTCAATGTTTTTTTTGTACTCAGAGTTCAGTGTTGTTTCAGTATCTGTAATCTCAGTTCAGTGTTTTTCCTCTGCCTGTACTCACAGATCAAGTATTGATTATCTGTAATCTCAGTTCAGTGCTGTTTCTCGATCTGTACACTCAGTTCAGTGTTGTTTCTCTGTCTGTACTCACAATTGAATGTTGTTTCACTATCAGTCCTCTCAGTTCAGTGTTGTTTCAATATCTGTACTCTTGCTGTATTCTTCTTTCTCTGTCTGTACTCTCAGATCAGGTTTGTTTCTCAATCTGTACTCACAGTTCAGTGCTGCTTCTCTATCTGGACTTTCAGCTCAGAGTTTTGTTTCTCTATCTGTACTTTCAGTTCTGTGTTGGTTATTTATCTGTGCTCCCAGTTCAGTCTATTTTTATCTATGTGTATTCGCAGTTCAGTGTTGTTTCACTATCTGTAATCTCAGTTCAGTGTTGTTCCTCTGCCTGTACTCACAGTTCAGTATTGTTTCTCTGTCTGTAATCTCAGTTCAGTGTTGTTTCTCAATCTGGATTTACAGTTCAGTGTGTTGTTTCTAGCTCTGTCCTCTCAGTTCAGTGTTGTTCCTCTCTGTCTGTGCTCAGTTCAGTGTTGTCTGTCTGCCTGTACTCACAGTTCAGTGTTGTTTTGCACTCTGTTTTTACTGTTCAGTGTTGTTTCTCTATCTGTATTCACTGTTGAGAGTTGTTTCTCTATCTGTACTCACAGTTCACAGTTGTTTCTCTATCTGTACTCACAGTTCACAGTTGTTTCTCTATCTGTACTCACTGTTCAGAGTTGTTTCTCTATCTGTACTCATTGTTCAGTGTTGTTTCTCTATCTGTATTCACTGTTCAGTGTTGTTTCTCTATCTGTACTCACAGTTCACAGTTGTTTCTCTATCTGTACTCACAGTTCACAGTTGTTTCTCTATATGTCCTCACTGTTCAGAGTTGTTTCTCTATCTGTACTCATTGTTCAGTGTTGTTTCTCTATCTGTACTCACAGTTCACAGTTGTTTCTCTATCTGTACTCACAGTTCAATGTTTTCTTTGTACTCAGAGTTCAGTGTTGTTTCAGTATCTGTAATCTCAGTTCAGTGTTTTTCCTCTGCCTGTACTCACAGATCAAGTATTGTTTATCTGTAATCTCAGTTCAGTGCTGTTTCTCGATCTGTACACTCAGTTCAGTGTTGTTTCTCTGTCTGTACTCACAATTGAATGTTGTTTCACTATCAGTCCTCTCAGTTCAGTGTTGTTTCAATATCTGTACTCTAGCTGTATTCTTCTTTCTCTTTCTGTACTCTCAGATCAGGTTTGTTTCTCAATCTGTACTCACACTTCAGTGCTGCTTCTCTATCTGGACTTTCAGCTCAGTGTGTTGTTTCTCTATCTGTACTTTCAGTTCTGTGTTGGTTATTTATCTGTGCTCCCAGTTCAGTCTGTTTTTATCTATGTGTATTCGCAGTTCAGTGTTGTTTCACTCTCTGTAATCTCAGTTCAGTGTTGTTCCTCTGCCTGTACTCACAGTTCAGTATTGTTTCTCTGTCTGTAATCTCAGTTCAGTGTTGTTTCTCAATCTGGACTAACAGTTCAGTGTGTTGTTTCTAGATCTGTCCTCTCAGTTCAGGGTTGTTCCTCTCTGTCTGTGCTCAGTTCAGTGTTGTCTGTCTGCCTGTAATCACAGTTCAGTGTTGTTTTGCACTCTGTTATTACTGTTCAGTGTTGTTTCTCTATCTGTATTCACTGTTGAGTGTTGTTTCTCTATCTGTACTCACATTTCAATGTTTGTTTTGTATTCAGAGTTCAGTGTTGTTTCAGTATCTGTAATCTCAGTTCAGTGTTGTTCCTCTCTGTCTGTAATCATAGTTCAAGTATTGTTTATCTGTAATCTCAGTTCAGTGCTCTTTCTCTATCTGTACTCACAGTTCACAGTTGTTTCTCTATCTGTACTCACAGTTCACAGTTGTTTCTCTATCTGTACTCACTGTTCAGTGTTGTTTCTCTATCTGTACTCATTGTTCAGTGTTGTTTCTCTATCGGTATTCACTGTTCAGTGTTGTTTCTCTATCTGTACTCACAGTTCACAGTTGTTTCTCTATCTGTACTCACAGTTCAATGTTTTTTTTGTACTCAGAGTTCAGTGTTGTTTCAGTATCTGTAATCTCAGTTCAGTGTTTTTCCTCTGCCTGTACTCACAGATCAAGTATTGATTATCTGTAATCTCAGTTCAGTGCTGTTTCTCGATCTGTACACTCAGTTCAGTGTTGTTTCTCTGTCTGTACTCACAATTGAATGTTGTTTCACTATCAGTCCTCTCAGTTCAGTGTTGTTTCAATATCTGTACTCTTGCTGTATTCTTCTTTCTCTGTCTGTACTCTCAGATCAGGTTTGTTTCTCAATCTGTACTCACAGTTCAGTGCTGCTTCTCTATCTGGACTTTCAGCTCAGTGTGTTGTTTCTCTATCTGTACTCTCAGTTCTGTGTTGGTTATTTATCTGTGCTCCCAGTTCAGTCTGTTTTTATCTATGTGTATTCGCAGTTCAGTGTTGGTTCACTATCTGTAATCTCAGTTCAGTGTTGTTCCTCTGCCTGTACTCACAGTTCAGTATTGTTTCTCTCTGTGTAATCTCAATTCAGTGTTGTTTCTCAATCTGGATTTACAGTTCAGTGTGTTGTTCCTAGATCTGTCCTCTCAGTTCAGTGTTGTTCCCTTCTGTCTGTGCTCAGTTCAGTGTTGTCTGTCTGCTTGTACTCACAGTTCAGTGTTGTTTTGCACTCTGTTTTTACTGTTCAGTGTTGTTTCTCTATCTGTATTCACTGTTCAGTGCTCTTTCTCTATCTGTACTCACAGTTCACAGTTGTTTCTCTATCTGTACTCACAGTTCACAGTTGTTTCTCTATCTGTACTCACTGTTCAGAGTTGTTTCCCTACCTGTACTCACATTTCAATTTTTTTTTGTACTCAGAGTTCAGTGTTGTTTCAGTATCTGTAATCTCAGTTCAGTGTTGTTCCTCTCTGTCTGTATTCACAGATCAAGTATTGTTTATCTGTCATCTCAGTTCAGTGCTGTTTCTCTATCTGTACACTCAGTTCAGTGTTGTTTCTCTGTCTGTACTCTAGCTGTATTCTTCTTTCTCTGTCTGTACTCTCAGTTCAGGTTTGTTTCTCAATCTGTACTCACAGTTCAGTGTTGCTTTACTAACTGTACTCACAATTCAGTTCTGCTTCTCTATCTGGACTTTCAGCTCAGTGTTTTGTTTCTCTATCTGTACTCTCAGTTCTGTGTTGGTTATTTATCTGTGCTCCCAGTTCAGTCTGTTTTTAACTATGTGTATTCGCAGTTCAGTGTTGTTTCACTATTTGTAACCTCAGTTCAGTGTTGTTCCTCTGCCTGTACTCACGGTTCAGTATTGTTTCTCTGTCTGTAATCTCAGTTCAGTGTTGTTTCTCAATCTGGATTTACAGTTCAGTGTGTTGTTTCTAGCTCTGTCCTCTCAGTTCAGTGTTGTTCCTCTCTGTCTGTGCTCAGTTCAGTGTTGTCTGTCTGCCTGTACTCACAGTTCAGTGTTGTTTTGCACTCTGTTTTTACTGTTCAGTGTTGTTTCTCTATCTGTATTCACTGTTCAGTGCTCTTTCTCTATCTGTACTCACAGTTCACAGTTGTTTCTCTATCTGTACTCACAGTTCACAGTTGTTTCTCTATCTGTACTCACTGTTCAGAGTTGTTTCTCTATCTGTACTCATTGTTCAGTGTTGTTTCTCTATCTGTATTCACTGTTCAGTGTTGTTTCTCTATCTGTACTCACAGTCCACAGTTGTTTCTCTATCTGTACTCACAGTTCACAGTTGTTTCTCTATATGTCCTCACTGTTCAGAGTTGTTTCTCTATCTGTACTCATTGTTCAGTGTTGTTTCTCTATCTGTACTCACAGTTCACAGTTGTTTCTCTATCTGTACTCACAGTTCAATGTTTTCTTTGTACTCAGAGTTCAGTGTTGTTTCAGTATCTGTAATCTCAGTTCAGTGTTTTTCCTCTGCCTGTACTCACAGATCCAGTATTGTTTATCTGTAATCTCAGTTCAGTGCTGTTTCTCGATCTGTACACTCAGTTCAGTGTTGTTTCTCTGTCTGTACTCACAATTGAATGTTGTTTCACTATCAGTCCTCTCAGTTCAGTGTTGTTTCAATATCTGTACTCTAGCTGTATTCTTCTTTCTCTTTCTGTACTCTCAGATCAGGTTTGTTTCTCAATCTGTACTCACACTTCAGTGCTGCTTCTCTATCTGGACTTTCAGCTCAGTGTGTTGTTTCTCTATCTGTACTTTCAGTTCTGTGTTGGTTATTTATCTGTGCTCCCAGTTCAGTCTGTTTTTATCTATGTGTATTCGCAGTTCAGTGTTGTTTCACTCTCTGTAATCTCAGTTCAGTGTTGTTCCTCTGCCTGTACTCACAGTTCAGTATTGTTTCTCTGTCTGTAATCTCAGTTCAGTGTTGTTTCTCAATCTGGACTAACAGTTCAGTGTGTTGTTTCTAGATCTGTCCTCTCAGTTCAGGGTTGTTCCTCTCTGTCTGTGCTCAGTTCAGTGTTGTCTGTCTGCCTGTAATCACAGTTCAGTGTTGTTTTGCACTCTGTTATTACTGTTCAGTGTTGTTTCTCTATCTGTATTCACTGTTGAGTGTTGTTTCTCTATCTGTACTCACATTTCAATGTTTGTTTTGTATTCAGAGTTCAGTGTTGTTTCAGTATCTGTAATCTCAGTTCAGTGTTGTTCCTCTCGGTCTGTAATCATAGTTCAAGTATTGTTTATCTGTAATCTCAGTTCAGTGCTCTTTCTCTATCTGTACTCACAGTTCACAGTTGTTTCTCTATCTGTACTCACAGTTCACAGTTGTTTCTCTATCTGTACTCACTGTTCAGTGTTGTTTCTCTATCTGTACTCATTGTTCAGTGTTGTTTCTCTATCGGTATTCACTGTTCAGTGTTGTTTCTCTATCTGTACTCACAGTTCACAGTTGTTTCTCTATCTGTACTCACAGTTCAATGTTTTTTTTGTACTCAGAGTTCAGTGTTGTTTCAGTATCTGTAATCTCAGTTCAGTGTTTTTCCTCTGCCTGTACTCACAGATCAAGTATTGATTATCTGTAATCTCAGTTCAGTGCTGTTTCTCGATCTGTACACTCAGTTCAGTGTTGTTTCTCTGTCTGTACTCACAATTGAATGTTGTTTCACTATCAGTCCTCTCAGTTCAGTGTTGTTTCAATATCTGTACTCTTGCTGTATTCTTCTTTCTCTGTCTGTACTCTCAGATCAGGTTTGTTTCTCAATCTGTACTCACAGTTCAGTGCTGCTTCTCTATCTGGACTTTCAGCTCAGTGTGTTGTTTCTCTATCTGTACTCTCAGTTCTGTGTTGGTTATTTATCTGTGCTCCCAGTTCAGTCTGTTTTTATCTATGTGTATTCGCAGTTCAGTGTTGGTTCACTATCTGTAATCTCAGTTCAGTTTTGTTCCTCTGCCTGTACTCACAGTTCAGTATTGTTTCTCTATCTGTAATCTCAATTCAGTGTTGTTTCTCAATCTGGATTTACAGTTCAGTGTGTTGTTCCTAGATCTGTCCTCTCAGTTCAGTGTTGTTCCCTTCTGTCTGTGCTCAGTTCAGTGTTGTCTGTCTGCTTGTACTCACAGTTCAGTGTTGTTTTGCACTCTGTTTTTACTGTTCAGTGTTGTTTCTCTATCTGTATTCACTGTTCAGTGCTCTTTCTCTATCTGTACTCACAGTTCACAGTTGTTCCTCTATCTGTACTCACAGTTCACAGTTGTTTCTCTATCTGTACTCACTGTTCAGAGTTGTTTCCCTACCCGTACTCACATTTCAATTTTTTTTTGTACTCAGAGTTCAGTGTTGTTTCAGTATCTGTAATCTCAGTTCAGTGTTGTTCCTCTCTGTCTGTATTCACAGATCAAGTATTGTTTATCTGTCATCTCAGTTCAGTGCTGTTTCTCTATCTGGACACTCAGTTCAGTGTTGTTTCTCTGTCTGTACTCTAGCTGTATTCTTCTTTCTCTGTCTGTACTCTCAGTTCAGGTTTGTTTCTCAATCTGTACTCACAGTTCAGTGTTGCTTTACTAACTGTACTCACAGTTCAGTTCTGCTTCTCTATCTGGACTTTCAGCTCAGTGTTTTGTTTCTCTATCTGTACTCTCAGTTCTGTGTTGGTTATTTATCTGTGCTCCCAGTTCAGTCTGTTTTTAACTATGTGTATTCGCAGTTCAGTGTTGTTTCACTATTTGTAACCTCAGTTCAGTGTTGTTCCTCTGCCTGTACTCACAGTTCAGTATTGTTTCTCTGTCTGTAATCTCAGTTCAGTGTTGTTTCTCAATCTGGATTTACAGTTCAGTGTGTTGTTTCGAGCTCTGTCCTCTCAGTTCAGTGTTGTTCCTCTCTGTCTGTGCTCAGTTCAGTGTTGTCTGTCTGCCTGTACTCACAGTTCAGTGTTGTTTTGCACTCTGTTTTTACTGTTCAGTGTTGTTTCTCTATCTGTATTCACTGTTCAGTGCTCTTTCTCTATCTGTACTCACAGTTCACAGTTGTTTCTCTATCTGTACTCACAGTTCACAGTTGTTTCTCTATCTGTACTCACTGTTCAGAGTTGTTTCTCTATCTGTACTCATTGTTCAGTGTTGTTTCTCTATCTGTATTCACTGTTCAGTGTTGTTTCTCTATCTGTACTCACAGTTCACAGTTGTTTCTCTATCTGTACTCACAGTTTATAGTTGTTTCTCTATCTGTACTCACTGTTCAGATTTGTTTCTCTATCTGTACTCATTGTTCAGTGTTGTTTCTCTATCGGTATTCACTGTTCAGTGTTGTTTCTCTATCTGTACTCACAGTTCACAGTTGTTTCTCTATCTGTACTCACAGTTCAATGTTTTCTTTGTACTCAGAGTTCAGTGTTGTTTCAGTATCTGTAATCTCAGTTCAGTGTTTTTCCTCTGCCTGTACTCACAGATCAAGTATTGTTTATCTGTAATCTCAGTTCAGTGCTGTTTCTCGATCTGTACACTCAGTTCAGTGTTGTTCCTCTGCCTGTACTCACAGTTCAGTATTGTTTCTCTATCTGTAATCTCAATTCAGTGTTGTTTCTCAATCTGGATTTACAGTTCAGTGTGTTGTTCCTAGATCTGTCCTCTCAGTTCAGTGATGTTCCCTTCTGTCTGTGCTCAGTTCAGTATTGTCTGTCTGCTTGTACTCACAGTTCAGTGTTGTTTTGCACTCTGTTTTTACTGTTCAGTGTTGTTTCTCTATCTGTATTCACTGTTCAGTGCTCTTTCTCTATCTGTACTCACAGTTCACAGTTGTTTCTCTATCTGTACTCACAGTTCACAGTTGTTTCTCTCTGTACTCACTGTTCACAGTTGTTTCTCTATCTGTACTCACAGTTCAATTTGTTTTTTGTACTCAGAGTTCAGTGTTGTTTCAGTATCTGTAATCTCAGTTCAGTGTTTTTCCTCTGCAGATCAAGTATTGTTTATCTGAAATCTTAGTTCAGTGTTGTTTCTCGATCTGTACACTCAGTTCGGTGTTGTTTCTCTGTCTGTACTCACAATTGAATGTTGTTTCACTATCAGTCCTCTCAGTTCAGTGTTGTTTCAATATCTGTACTCTAGCTGTATTCTTCTTTCTCTGTCTGTACTCTCAGATCAGGTTTGTTTCTCAATCTGTACTCACAGTTCAGTGCTGCTTCTCTATCTGGACTTTCAGCTCAGTGTGTTGTTTCTCTATCTGTACTCTATGTTCTGTGTTGGTTACTTATCTGTGCTCCCAGTTCAGTCTGTTTTTATCTATGTGTATTCGCAGTTCAGTGTTGTTTCACTATCTGTAATCTCAGTTCAGTGTTGTTCCTCTCTGTCTGTATTCACAGATCAAGTATTGTTTATCTGTCATCTCAGTTCAGTGCTGTTTCTCTATCTGGACACTCAGTTCAGTGTTGTTTCTCTGTCTGTACTCAAGCTGTATTCTTCTTTCTCTGTCTGTCCTCTCAGTTCAGGTTTGTTTCTCAATCTGTACTCACAGTTCAGTGTTGCTTTACTAACTGTACTCACAGTTCAGTTCTGCTTCTCTATCTGGACTTTCAGCTCAGTGTTTTGTTTCTCTATCTGTACTCTCAGTTCTGTGTTGGTTATTTATCTGTGCTCCCAGTTCAGTCTGTTTTTATCTATGTGTATTCGCAGTTCAGTGTTCTTTCACTATCTGTAACCTCAGTTCAGTGTTGTTCCTCTGCCTGTACTCACAGTTCAGTATTGTTTCTCTGTCTGTAATCTCAGTTCAGTGTTGTTTCTCAATATGGATTTACAGTTCAGTGTGTTGTTTCTAGATCTGTCCTCTCAGTTCAGTGTTGTTCCTCTCTGTCTGTGCTCAGTTCAGTGTTGTCTGTCTGCCTGTACTCACAGTTCAGTGTTGTTTTGCACTCTGTTTTTACTGTTCAGTGTTGTTTCTCTATCTGTATTCACTGTTTAGTGCTGTTTCTCTATCTGTACTCACAGTTCACAGTTGTTTCTCTATCTGTACTCACAGTTCACAGTTGTTTCTCTCTGTACTCACTGTTAACAGTTGTTTCTCTATCTGTACTCACTGTTCAGAGTTGTTTCTCTACCTGTACTCACATTTCAATTTTTTTTGTACTCAGAGTTCAGTGTTGTTTCAGTATCTGTAATCTCAGTTCAGTGTTATTCCTCTCTGTCTGTACTCACAGATCAAGTATTGTTTATCTGTCATCTCAGTTCAGTGCTGTTTCTCTATCTGTACTCACAGATCACAGTTGTTTCTCTATCTGTACTCACAGTTCACAGTTGTTTCTCTATCTGTACTCACAGTTCACAGTTGTTTCTCTATCTGTACTCACTGTTCAGAGTTGTTTCTCTATCTGTACTCATTGTTCAGTGTTGTTTCTCTATCTGTATTCACTGTTCAGTGTTGTTTCTCTATCTGTACTCACAGTTCACAGTTGTTTCTCTATCTGTACTCACAGTTCACAGTTGTTTCTCTATCTGTCCTCACTGTTCAGAGTTGTTTCTCTATCTGTACTCATTGTTCAGTGTTGTTTCTCTATCGGTATTCACTGTTCAGTGTTGTTTCTCTATCTGTACTCACAGTTCACAGTTGTTTCTCTATCTGTACTCACAGTTCAATGTTTTCTTTGTACTCAGAGTTCAGTGTTGTTTCAGTATCTGTAATCTCAGTTCAGTGTTTTTCCTCTGCCTGTACTCACAGATCAAGTATTGTTTATCTGTAATCTCAGTTCAGTGCTGTTTCTCGATCTGTACACTCAGTTCAGTGTTGTTTCTCTGTCTGTACTCACAATTGAATGTTGTTTCACTATCAGTCCTCTCAGTTCAGTGTTGTTTCAATATCTGTACTCTAGCTGTATTCTTCTTTCTCTGTCTGTACTCTCAGATCAGGTTTGTTTCTCAATCTGTACTCACAGTTCAGTGCTGCTTCTCTATCTGGACTTTCAGCTCAGTGTGTTGTTTCTCTATCTGTACTCTCAGTTCTGTGTTGGTTATTTATCTGTGCTCCCAGTTCATTCTGTTTTTATCTACGTGTATTCGCAGTTCAGTGTCGTTTCACTATCTGTAATCTCAGTTCAGTGTTGTTCCTCTGCCTGTACTCACAGTTCAGTCTTGTTTCTCTGTCGGTCATCTCAGTTCAGTGTTGTTTCTCAATCTGGACTAACAGTTCAGTGTGTTGTTTCTAGATCTGTCCTCTCAGTTCAGTGTTGTTCCTCTCTGTCTGTGCTCAGTTCAGTGTTGTCTGTCTACCTGAACTCACAGTTCAGTGTTGTTTTGCACTCTGTTTTTACTGTTCAGAGTTGTTTCTCTATCTGTATTCACTGTTGAGTGTTGTTTCTCTATCTGTACTCACATTTAAAGTTTGTTTTGTACTCAGAGTTCAGTGTTGTTTCAGTATCTGTAATCTCAGTTCAGTGTTGTTCCTCTCTGTCTGTAATCTTATTTCAAGTATTGTTTATCTGTAATCTCAGTTCAGTGCTGTTTCTCTATCTGTACACTCAGTTCAGTGTTGTTTCTCTGTCTGTCCTTACGATTGAATGTTGTTTCACTATCAGTCCTCTCAGTTCAGTGTTGTTCCTCTCTGTCTGTGCTCAGTTCAGTGTTGTCTGTCTGCCTGTACTCACAGTTCAGTGTTGTTTTGCACTCTGTTTTTACTGTTCAGTGTTGTTTCTCTATCTGTATTCACTGTTGAGAGTTGTTTCTCTATCTGTACTCACAGTTCACAGTTGTTTCTCTATATGTACTCACAGTTCACAGTTGTTTCTCTGTCTGTATTCACTGTTCAGTGTTGTTTCTCTATCTGTACTCACAGTTCACAGTTGTTTCTCTATCTGTACTCACAGTTCACAGTTGTTTCTCTATCTGTACTCAGTGTTCAGAGTTGTTTCCCTATCTGTACTCACATTTCAATGTTTTTTTTGTACTCAGAGTTCAGTGTTGTTTCAGTATCTGTAATCTCAGTTCAGTGTTTTCCCTCTGCCTGTACTCACAGATCAAGTATTGTTTATCTGTAATCTCAGCTCAGTGCTGTTTCTCTATCTGTACACTCAGTTCAGTGTTGTTTCTCTGTCTGTACTCACAATTGAATGTTGTTTCACTATCAGTCCTCTCAGTTCAGTGTTGTTTCAATATCTGTACTCTAGCTGTATTCTTCTTTCTCTGTCTGTACTCTCAGTTCAGGTTTGTTTCTCAATCTGTACTCACAGTTCAGTGTTGCTTTACTAACTGTACTCACAGTTCAGTGCTGCTACTCTATCTGGACTTTCAGCTCAGTGTGTTGTTTCTCTATCTGTACTCTCAGTTCTGTGTTGGTTATTTATCTGTGCTCCCAGATCAGTCTGTTTTTATCTATGTGGACTCGCAGTTGAGTGTTGTTTCACTATCTGTAATCTCAGTTCAGTGTTGTTTCTCAATTTGGACTTACAGTTCAGTGTGTTGTTTCTAGATCTGTCCTCTCAGTTCAGTGTTGTTCCTCTCTGTCTGTGCTCAGTTCAGTATTGTCTGTCTGCCTGTACTCACAGTTCAGTGTTGTTTTGCACTCCGTTTTTACTGTTCAGTGTTGTTTCTCTATCTGTATTCACTGTTCAGTGTTGTTTCTCTATCTGTACTCACAGTTCACAGTTGTTTCTCTCTCTGTACTCACAGTTCACAGTTGTTTCTCTATCTGTACTCACTGTTCAGAGTTGTTTCTCTATCTGTACTCATTGTTCAGTGTTGTTTCTCTATCTGTACTCACATTTCAATGTTTTTTTTGTACTCAGAGTTCAGTGTTGTTTCAGTATCTGTAATCTCAGTTCAGTGTTGTTCCTCTGCCTGTAGTCACAGTTCAAGTATTGTTTATCTGCAATCTCAGTTCAGTGCTGTTTCTGTATCTGGACTTACAGTTCAGTGTGTTGTTTCTAGATCTGTCCTCTCAGTTCAGTGTTGTTCCTCTCTGTCTGTGCTCAGATCAGTGTTGTCTGTCTGCCTGTACTCACAGTTCAGGGTTGTTTTGCACTCTGTTTTTACTGTTCAGTGTTGTTTTTCGATCTGTTTTCACTGTTCAGTGTTGTTTCTCTATCTGTACTCACAGTTCACAGTTGTTTCTCTATCTGTACTCACAGTTCACAGTTGTTTCTCTATCTGTACTCACTGTTCAGAGTTGTTTCTCTATCTGTACTCACTGTTCAGTGTTCTTTCTCTATCTGCACTCACAGTTCACAGTTGTTTCTCTATCTGTACTCACAGTTCGTTGTTGTTTCTTTAACTGTACTCTCAGTTTAGTCTTGTTTGTCTATTTGTACTCACAGTTCAGTGTTGTTCCTCAATCTGTACACTCAGTTCAGTGTTGTTTCTCTATCTGTAAATTCAGTTCACTGTTGTTTCTCTGCCTGTACTCAAAATTGAATGTTGTTTCACGATCAGTCCTCTCAGTTCAGTGTTGTTTCAATATCTGTACTCTAGCTGTAGTCTTCTTTTTCTGTCTGTCCTCTCAGTTCTGGTTTGTTTCTCTATCTGTACTCACAGTTCACAGTTGTTTCTCTATCTGTACTCACAGTTCGTTGTTGTTTCTTTAACTGTACTCTCAGTTTAGTCTTGTTTGTCTATCTGTACTCACAGTTCAGTGTTGTTTCTCAATCTGTACTCTCAGTTCTGTGTTGGTTCTTTATCTGTGCTCCCAGTTCAGTGTGTTTTTCTCTATGTGTACTCTCAGTTCTCTGTTGTTTCTCTATCTGTGCACCCAGTTCAGTGTGTTTTTCTCTATGTGTACTCGCAGTTCAGTGTTATTTCTCTGTCTGGACTTACAGTTCAGTGTGTTGTTTCTAGATCAGTCCTCTCAGTTCAGTGTTCTTCCTCTCTGTCTGTGCTCAGTTCAGTGTTGACTGTGATGCCTGTACTCACAGTTCATTGTTGTTTTGCAATCTGTTTTTACTGTTCAGTGTTGTTTCTCTATCTGTACTCACTGTTCAGTGTTCTTTCTCTCTCTGTACTCACATTTCAATGTTGTTTCTCTCTCTGTACTCACAAATCGCAGTTGTTTCTCTATCTGTACTCTCGGTTTAGTCTTGTTTGTCTCTCTGTAATCTCAGTTCAGTGTGTAGTTACTCTATCTGTACTCACTGTTCAGTGTTGTTTCTCTGTCTGTACACTCAGTTCAGTGTTGTTTCTCTGTCTGTACTCAAAATTGAATGTTGTTTCACTATCAGTCCTCTCAGTTCAGTGTTGTTTCAATATCTGTACTCGAGCTGGAGACTTCTTTCTCTGTCTGTACTCTGAGTTCAGGTTTGTTTCTCTATCTGTACTCACAGTTCAGTGTTGTTTTACTATCTGTACTCACAGTTCAGTGTTGCTTCTCTATCTGGACTCTCAGCTCAGTGTGTTGTTTCTCTATCTGTACTCTCAGTTCTGTGTTGGTTCTTTATCTGTGCTCCCAGTTCAGTGTGTTTTTCACTATGTGTTCTCGCAGTTCAATGTTGTTTCACTATCTGTAATCTCAGTTCAGTGTTGTTCCTCTGCCTGTACTCACAGTTCAGTATTGTTTCTCTATCTGTAATCTCAGTTCTGTGTTGGTTCTCTATCTGGACTTACTGTTCAGTGTTGTTTCTCTATCTGTACTCACTGTTCAGTGTTCTTTCTCTATCTGTACTCACAGTTCACAGTTGTTTCTCTATCTGTTCTCTCAGTTTAGTCTTGTTTCTCTATCTGTAATCTCAGTTCAGTGTGTTGTTTCTCTATATGTACTCACTGTACAATGTTGTTTCACTATCTGTCCTCACAGTTCAATGTTGTTTCACTATCTGTACTTACTGTTCAGTGTTGTTTCTCTATCTGTACTCATAGTTCAGTGTTGTTTCTCTATCTGTACACTCAGTTCACTGTTGTTTCTCTGTCTGCACTCACAATTAAATGTTGTTTCACTATCAGTTCTCTCAGTTCAGTGTTGTTTCAATATCTGTACTGTGGCTGTAGTCTTCTTTCTCTGTCTGTACTCTCAGTTCAGGTTTGTTTCTCTATCTGTACTCACAGTTCAGTGTTGTTCCTCTCTGTCTGTGCTCTGTTCAGTGTTGTCTGTCTGCCTGTACTCACAGTTCATTGTTGTTTTGCAATCTGTTTTTACTGTGCAGTACTGTTTCTCTATCTGTACTCACTGTTCAGTGTTCTTTCTCTATCTGCACTCACAGTTCACAGTTGTTTCTCTATCTGTACTCACAGTTCGTTGTTGTTTCTTTAACTGTACTCTCAGTTTAGTCTTGTTTGTCTATTTGTACTCACAGTTCAGTGTTGTTCCTCAATCTGTACACTCAGTTCAGTGTTGTTTCTCTATCTGTAAATTCAGTTCACTGTTGTTTCTCTGCCTGTACTCAAAATTGAATGTTGTTTCACGATCAGTCCTCTCAGTTCAGTGTTGTTTCAATATCTGTACTCTAGCTGTAGTCTTCTTTTTCTGTCTGTCCTCTCAGTTCTGGTTTGTTTCTCTATCTGTACTCACAGTTCTGTGTTAGTTCTTTATCTGTGCTCCCAGTTCAGTGTGTGTTTCTCTACGTGGACTCGCAGTTCAGTGTTGTTTCACTATCTGTAATCTCAGTTCAGTGTTGGTTCTCTATCTGGACTTACAGTTCAGTGTGTTGTTTCTAGATCTGTCCTCTCAGTTCAGTGTTGTTCCTCTATGTCTGTGCTCAGTTCAGTGCTGTATCTCTGCCTATACTCACAGTTCAGTGTTGTGTTGCAATCTGTTTTTACTATTCAGTGTTGTTTCTCTATCTGCCATCACAGTTCACAGTTGTTTCTCTATCTGTTCTCTCAGTTTAGTCTTTTTTCTCTATCTGTAATCTCAGTTCAGTGTGTTGTTTCTCTATCTGTACTCTCAGTTCTGTGTTGGTTCTTTATCTGTGTCCCAGTTCAGTGTGTTTTTCTCGATGTGTACTCGCAGTTCAGTGGTATTTCTCTGTCTGGACTTACAGTTCAGTGTGTTGTTTCTAGATCTGTCCTCTCAGTTCAGTGTTGTTCCTCTCTGTCTGTGCTCTGTTCAGTGTTGTCTGTCTGCCTGTACTCACAGTTCAGTGTTGTTTCTCAATCTGTACACTCAGTTCACTGTTGTTTCTCTGCCTGTACTCAAAATTGAATGTTGTTTCACTATCAGTCCTCTCAGTTCAGTGTTGTTTCAATATATGTAATCTCAGTTCAGTGTTGTTCCTCTGCCTGTACTCACAGTTCAGTATTGTTTCTCTATCTGTAATCTCAGTTCAGTGTTGTTTCTCAATCTGGACTTACAGTTCAGTGTGTTGTTTCTAGATCTGTCGTCTTAGTTCAGTGTTGTTCCTCTCTGTCTGTGCTCAGTTCAGTGTTGTCTGTCTGCCTGTACTCACAGTTCAGTATTGTTTCTCTATCTGTAATCTCAGTTCAGTGTTGTTTCTCAATCTGGAATAACAGTTTAGTGTGTTGTTTCTAGATCTGTCCTCTCAGTTCAGTGTTGTTCCTCTCTGTCTGTGCTCAGTTCAGTGTTGTCTGTCTGCCTGTACTCACAGATCAGTGTTGTTTTGCACTCTGTTTTACTGTTCAGTGTTGTTTCTCTATCTGTATTCACTGTTGAGTGTTGTTTCTCGATCTGTACTCACAGTTCACAGTTGTTTCTCTATCTGTACTCACAGTTCACAGTTGTTTCTCTATCTGTCCTCACATTTCAATTTTTTTTTGTACTCAGAGTTCAGTGTTGTTTCAGTATCTGTAATCTCAGTTCACTGTTGTTCGTCTGCCTGTACTCACAGTTCAAGTATTGTTTATCTCTAATCTCAGTTCAGTGCTGTTTCACTATCAGTCCTCTCAGTTCAGTGTTGTTTCACTATCTGTAATCTCGGTACAGTGTTGTTCCTCTGCCTGTACTCACAGTTCAGTATTGTTTCCCTATCTGTAATCTCAGTTCAGTGTTGTTTCTCAATCTGGATTTACAGTTCAGTGTGTTGTTTCTAGATCTGTCCTCTCAGTTCAGTGTTGTTCCTCTCTGTCTGTGCTCAGTTCAGTGTTGTCTGCCTGCCTGTACTCACAGTTCAGTGTTGTTTTGCACTCCGTTTTTACTGTTCAGTGTTGTTTCTCTATCTGTATTCACTGTTGAGTGTTGTTTCTCTATCTGTACTCACAGTTCACAGTTGTTTCTCTATCTGTACTCACAGTTCACAGTTGTTTCTCAATCTGTACTCACTGTTCAGAGTTGTTTCTCTATCTGTACTCATTGTTCAGTGTTGTTTCTCTATCTGTATTCAATGTTCAGTGTTGTTTCTCTATCTGTACTCACAGTTCACAGTTGTTTCTCTATCTGTACTCACAGTCCACAGTTGTTTCTCTGTCTGTATTCACTGTTCAGTGTTGTTTCTCTATCTGTACTCACAGTTCACAGTTGTTTCTCTATCTGTACTCACAGTTCACAGTTGTTTCTCTATCTGTACTCAGTGTTCAGAGTTGTTTCCCTATCTGTACTCACATTTCAATGTTTTTTTTGTACTCAGAGTTCAGTGAATGTTTCAGTATCTGTAATCTCAGTTCAGTGTTTTTCCTCTGCCTGTACTCACAGATCAAGTATTGTTTATCTGTAATCTCAGCTCAGTGCTGTTTCTCTATCTGTACACTCTGTTCAGTGTTGTTTCAATATCTGTACTCACAATTGAATGTTGTTTCACTATCAGTCCTCTCAGTTCAGTGTTGTTTCAATATCTGTACTCTAGCTGTATTCTTCTTTCTCTGTCTGTACTCTCAGTTCAGGTTTGTTTCTCAATCTGTACTCACAGTTCAGTGTTGCTTTACTAACTGTACTCACAGTTCAGTGCTGCTACTCTATCTGGACTTTCAGCTCAGTGTGTTGTTTCTCTATCTGTACTCTCAGTTCTGTGTTGGTTATTTATCTGTGCTCCCAGATCAGTCTGTTTTTATCTATGTGGACTCGCAGTTGAGTGTTGTTTCACTATCTGTAATCTCAGTTCAGTGTTGTTTCTCAATTTGGACTTACAGTTCAGTGTGTTGTTTCTAGATCTGTCCTCTCAGTTCAGTGTTGTTCCTCTCTGTCTGTGCTCAGTTCAGTATTGTCTGTCTGCCTGTACTCACAGTTCAGTGTTGTTTTGCACTCCGTTTTTACTGTTCAGTGTTGTTTCTCTATCTGTATTCACTGTTCAGTGTTGTTTCTCTATCTGTACTCACAGTTCACAGTTGTTTCTCTCTCTGTACTCACAGTTCACAGTTGTTTCTCTATCTGTACTCACTGTTCAGAGTTGTTTCTCTATCTGTACTCATTGTTCAGTGTTGTTTCTCTATCTGTACTCACATTTCAATGTTTTTTTTGTACTCAGAGTTCAGTGTTGTTTCAGTATCTGTAATCTCAGTTCAGTGTTGTTCCTCTGCCTGTAGTCACAGTTCAAGTATTGTTTATCTGCAATCTCAGTTCAGTGCTGTTTCTGTATCTGGACTTACAGTTCAGTGTGTTGTTTCTAGATCTGTCCTCTCAGTTCAGAGTTGTTCCTCTCTGTCTGTGCTCAGATCAGTGTTGTCTGTCTGCCTGTACTCACAGTTCAGGGTTGTTTTGCACTCTGTTTTTACTGTTCAGTGTTGTTTTTCGATCTGTTTTCACTGTTCAGTGTTGTTTCTCTATCTGTACTCACAGTTCACAGTTGTTTCTCTATCTGTACTCACAGTTCACAGTTGTTTCTCTATCTGTACTCACTGTTCAGAGTTGTTTCTCTATCTGTACTCACTGTTCAGTGTTCTTTCTCTATCTGCACTCACAGTTCACAGTTGTTTCTCTATCTGTACTCACAGTTCGTTGTTGTTTCTTTAACTGTACTCTCAGTTTAGTCTTGTTTGTCTATTTGTACTCACAGTTCAGTGTTGTTCCTCAATCTGTACACTCAGTTCAGTGTTGTTTCTCTATCTGTAAATTCAGTTCACTGTTGTTTCTCTGCCTGTACTCAAAATTGAATGTTGTTTCACGATCAGTCCTCTCAGTTCAGTGTTGTTTCAATATCTGTACTCTAGCTGTAGTCTTCTTTTTCTGTCTGTCCTCTCAGTTCTGGTTTGTTTCTCTATCTGTACTCACAGTTCACAGTTGTTTCTCTATCTGTACTCACAGTTCGTTGTTGTTTCTTTAACTGTACTCTCAGTTTAGTCTTGTTTGTCTATCTGTACTCACAGTTCAGTGTTGTTTCTCAATCTGTACACTCAGTTCAGTGTTTTTTTGTACTCAGAGTTCAGTGTTGTTTCAGTATCTGTAATCTCAGTTCAGTGTTGTTCCTCTGCCTGTACCCACAGTTCAAGTATTGTTTACCTGTAATCTCAGTTCAGTGCTGTTTCTGTATCTGGACTTACAGTTCAGTGTGTTGTTGCTAGATCTGTCCTCTCAGTTCAGTGTTGTTCCTCTCTGGCTGTGCTCAGTCCAGTGTTGTCTGTCTGCCTGTACTCACAGTTCAGTGTTATTTTGCAATTTGTTTTTAGTGTTTAGTGTTGTTTCTCTATCTGCCATCACAGTTCACAATTGTTTCTCCATCTGTTCTCTCAGTTTGGTCTTGTTTCTCTATCTGTAATCTCAGTTCAGTGTGTTGTTTCCTTATCTGTACTCTCAGTTCTGTGTTGGTTCTTTATCTGTGCTCCCAGTTCAGTGTGTTTTTCTCTATGTGTACTCTCAGTTCTCTGTTGTTTCTCTATCTGTGCACCCAGTTCAGTGTGTTTTTCTCTATGTGTACTCGCAGTTCAGTGTTATTTCTCTGTCTGGACTTACAGTTCAGTGTGTTGTTTCTAGATCAGTCCTCTCAGTTCAGTGTTCTTCCTCTCTGTCTGTGCTCAGTTCAGTGTTGTCTGTGATGCCTGTACTCACAGTTCATTGTTGTTTTGCAATCTGTTTTTACTGTTCAGTGTTGTTTCTCTATCTGTACTCACTGTTCAGTGTTCTTTCTCTCTCTGTACTCACATTTCAATGTTGTTTCTCTCTCTGTACTCACAAATCGCAGTTGTTTCTCTATCTGTACTCTCGGTTTAGTCTTGTTTGTCTCTCTGTAATCTCAGTTCAGTGTGTAGTTACTCTATCTGTACTCACTGTTCAGTGTTGTTTCTCTGTCTGTACACTCAGTTCAGTGTTGTTTCTCTGTCTGTACTCAAAATTGAATGTTGTTTCACTATCAGTCCTCTCAGTTCAGTGTTGTTTCAATATCTGTACTCGAGCTGGAGACTTCTTTCTCTGTCTGTACTCTGAGTTCAGGTTTGTTTCTCTATCTGTACTCACAGTTCAGTGTTGTTTTACTATCTGTACTCACAGTTCAGTGTTGCTTCTCTATCTGGACTCTCAGCTCAGTGTGTTGTTTCTCTATCTGTACTCTCAGTTCTGTGTTGGTTCTTTATCTGTGCTCCCAGTTCAGTGTGTTTTTCACTATGTGTTCTCGCAGTTCAATGTTGTTTCATTATCTGTAATCTCAGTTCAGTGTTGTTCCTCTGCCTGTACTCACAGTTCAGTATTGTTTCTCTATCTGTAATCTCAGTTCTGTGTTGGTTCTCTATCTGGACTTACTGTTCAGTGTTGTTTCTCTATCTGTACTCACTGTTCAGTGTTCTTTCTCTATCTGTACTCACAGTTCACAGTTGTTTCTCTATCTGTTCTCTCAGTTTAGTCTTGTTTCTCTATCTGTAATCTCAGTTCAGTGTGTTGTTTCTCTATATGTACTCACTGTACAATGTTGTTTCACTATCTGTCCTCACAGTTCAATGTTGTTTCACTATCTGTACTTACTGTTCAGTGTTGTTTCTCTATCTGTACTCATAGTTCAGTGTTGTTTCTCTATCTGTACACTCAGTTCACTGTTGTTTCTCTGTCTGCACTCACAATTAAATGTTGTTTCACTATCAGTTCTCTCAGTTCAGTGTTGTTTCAATATCTGTACTGTGGCTGTAGTCTTCTTTCTCTGTCTGTACTCTCAGTTCAGGTTTGTTTCTCTATCTGTACTCACAGTTCAGTGTTGTTCCTCTCTGTCTGTGCTCTGTTCAGTGTTGTCTGTCTGCCTGTACTCACAGTTCATTGTTGTTTTGCAATCTGTTTTTACTGTGCAGTACTGTTTCTCTATCTGTACTCACTGTTCAGTGTTCTTTCTCTATCTGCACTCACAGTTCACAGTTGTTTCTCTATCTGTACTCACAGTTCGTTGTTGTTTCTTTAACTGTACTCTCAGTTTAGTCTTGTTTGTCTATTTGTACTCACAGTTCAGTGTTGTTCCTCAATCTGTACACTCAGTTCAGTGTTGTTTCTCTATCTGTAAATTCAGTTCACTGTTGTTTCTCTGCCTGTACTCAAAATTGAATGTTGTTTCACGATCAGTCCTCTCAGTTCAGTGTTGTTTCAATATCTGTACTCTAGCTGTAGTCTTCTTTTTCTGTCTGTCCTCTCAGTTCTGGTTTGTTTCTCTATCTGTACTCACAGTTCTGTGTTAGTTCTTTATCTGTGCTCCCAGTTCAGTGTGTGTTTCTCTACGTGGACTCGCAGTTCAGTGTTGTTTCACTATCTGTAATCTCAGTTCAGTGTTGGTTCTCTATCTGGACTTACAGTTCAGTGTGTTGTTTCTAGATCTGTCCTCTCAGTTCAGTGTTGTTCCTCTATGTCTGTGCTCAGTTCAGTGCTGTATCTCTGCCTATACTCACAGTTCAGTGTTGTGTTGCAATCTGTTTTTACTATTCAGTGTTGTTTCTCTATCTGCCATCACAGTTCACAGTTGTTTCTCTATCTGTTCTCTCAGTTTAGTCTTTTTTCTCTATCTGTAATCTCAGTTCAGTGTGTTGTTTCTCTATCTGTACTCTCAGTTCTGTGTTGTTCCTCTCTGTCTGTGCTCTGTTCAGTGTTGTCTGTCTGCCTGTACTCACAGTTCAGTGTTGTTTTGCAATCTGTTTTTTCTGTTAAGTGTAGTTTCTCTATCTGTACTCACTGTTCAGTGTTCTTTCTCTATCTGTACTCACAGTTAACAGTTGTTTCTCTATCTGTACTCACAGTTCGTTGTTGTTTCTTTAACTGTACTCTCAGTTTAGTCTTGTTTGTCTATCTGTACTCACAGTTCAGTGTTGTTTCTCAATCTGTACACTCAGTTCACTGTTGTTTCTCTGCCTGTACTCAAAATTGAATGTTGTTTCACTATCAGTCCTCTCAGTTCAGTGTTGTTTCAATATATGTAATCTCAGTTCAGTGTTGTTCCTCTGCCTGTACTCACAGTTCAGTATTGTTTCTCTATCTGTAATCTCAGTTCACTGTTGTTCGTCTGCCTGTACTCACAGTTCAAGTATTGTTTATCTGTAATCTCAGTTCAGTGCTGTTTCACTATCAGTCCTCTCAGTTCAGTGTTGTTTCACTATCTGTAATCTCGGTACAGTGTTGTTCCTCTGCCTGTACTCACAGTTCAGTATTGTTTCTCTATCTGTAATCTCAGTTCAGTGTTGTTTCTCAATCTGGATTTACAGTTCAGTGTGTTGTTTCTAGATCTGTCCTCTCAGTTCAGTGTTGTTCCTCTCTGTCTGTGCTCAGTTCAGTGTTGTCTGTCTGCCTGTACTCACAGTTCAGTGTTGTTTTGCACTCTGTTTTTACTGTTCAGTGTTGTTTCTCTATCTGTATTCACTGTTGAGTGTTGTTTCTCTATCTGTACTCACAGTTCACAGTTGTTTCTCTATCTGTACTCACAGTTCACAGTTGTTTCTCAATCTGTACTCACTGTTCAGAGTTGTTTCTCTATCTGTACTCATTGTTCAGTGTTGTTTCTCTATCTGTATTCACTGGTCAGTGTTGTTTCTCTATCTGTACTCACAGTTCACAGTTGTTTCTCTATCTGTACTCACAGTTCACAGTTGTTTCTCTATCTGTACTCAGTGTTCAGAGTTGTTTCCCTATCTGTACTCACATTTCAATGTTTTTTTTGTACTCAGAGTTCAGTGTTGTTTCAGTATCTGTAATCTCAGTTCAGTGTTTTTCCTCTGCCTGTACTCACAGATCAAGTATTGTTTATCTGTAATCTCAGCTCAGTGCTGTTTCTCTATCTGTACACTCAGTTCAGTGTTGTTTCTCTGTCTGCACTCACAATTGAATGTTGTTTCACTATCAGTCCTCTCAGTTCAGTGTTGTTTCAATATCTGTAATCTAGCTGTATTCTTCTTTCTCTGTCTGTACTCTCAGTTCAGGTTTGTTTCTCAATCTGTACTCACAGTTCAGTGTTGCTTTACTAACTGTACTCACAGTTCAGTGCTGCTACTCTATCTGGACTTTCAGCTCAGTGTGTTGTTTCTCTATCTGTACTCTCAGTTCTGTGTTGGTTATTTTTCTGTGCTCCCAGATCAGTCTGTTTTTATCTATGTGGACTCGCAGTTGAGTGTTGTTTCACTATCTGTAATCTCAGTTCAGTGTTGTTTCTCAATCTGGACTTACAGTTCAGTGTGTTGTTTCTAGATCTGTCCTCTCAGTTCAGTGTTGTTCCTCTCTGTCTGTGCTCAGTTCAGTGTTGTCTGTCTGCCTGTAATCACAGTTCAGTGTTGTTTTGCACTCCGTTTTTACTGTTCAGTGTTGTTTCTCTATCTGTATTCACTGTTCAGTGTTGTTTCTCTATCTGTACTCACAGTTCACAGTTGTTTCTCTCTCTGTACTCACAGTTCACAGTTGTTTCTCTATCTGTACTCACTGTTCAGAGTTGTTTCTCTATCTGTACTCATTGTTCAGTGTTGTTTCTCTATCTGTACTCACATTTCAATGTTTTTTTTGTACTCAGAGTTCAGTGTTGTTTCAGTATCTGTAATCTCAGTTCAGTGTTGTTCCTCTGCCTGTAGTCACAGTTCAAGTATTGTTTATCTGCAATCTCAGTTCAGTGCTGTTTCTGTATCTGGACTTACAGTTCAGTGTGTTGTTTCTAGATCTGTCCTCTCAGTTCAGTGTTGTTCCTCTCTGTCTGTGCTCAGATCAGTGTTGTCTGTCTGCCTGTACTCACAGTTCAGGGTTGTTTTGCACTCTGTTTTTACTGTTCAGTGTTGTTTTTCAATCTGTTTTCACTGTTCAGTGTTGTTTCTCTATCTGTACTCACAGTTCACAGTTGTTTCTCTATCTGTACTCACAGTTCACAGTTGTTTCTCTATCTGTACTCACTGTTCAGAGTTGTTTCTCTATCTGTACTCAATGTTCAGTGTTGTTTCTCTATCTGTATTCACTGTTCAGTGTTGTTTCTCTATCTGTACTCACAGTTCACAGTTGTTTCTCTATCTGTACTCACAGTTCACAGTTGTTTCTCTGTCTGTTCTCACAGTTCACAGTTGTTTCTCTATCTGTACTCATTGTTCCTTGTTGTTTCTCTATCTGTATTCACTGTTCAGTGTTGTTTCTCTATCTGTACTCACAGTTCACAATTGTTTCTCTATCTGTACTCACAGTTCACAGTTGTTTCTCTATCTGTACTCAGTGTTTAGAGATGTTTCCCTATCTGTACTCACGTTTCAATGTTTTTTTTGTACTCAGAGTTCAGTGTTGTTTCAGTATCTGTAATCTCAGTTCAGTGTTTTTCCTCTGCCTGTACTCACAGATCAAGTATTGTTTATCTGTAATCTCAGTTCAGTGCTGTTTCTCTATCAGTCCTCTCAGTTCTGTGTTGTTTCAATATCTGTACTCTAGCTGTATTCTTCTTTCTCTGTCTGTACTCTCAGTTCAGGTTTGCTTCTCAATCTGTACTCACAGTGCAGTGCTGCTTCTCTATCTGGACTTTCAGCTCCGTGTGTTGTTTCTCTATCTGTACTCTCAGTTCTGTGTTGGTTATTTATCTGTGCTCCCAGTTCATTCTATTTTTATCTACGTGTATTCGCAGTTCAGTGTTGTTTCACTATCTGTAATCTCAGTTCAGTGTTGTTCCTCTGCCTTTACTCACAGTTCAGTATTGTTTCTCTGTCTGTAATCTCAGTTCAGTGTTGTTTCTCAATCTGGACTAACAGTTCAGTGTGTTGTTTCTAGATCTGTCCTCTCAGTTCAGTGTTGTTCCTCTCTGTCTGTGCTCAGTTCAGTGTTGTCTGTCTACCTGTACTCACAGTTCAGTGTTGTTTTGCACTCTGTTTTTACTGTTCAGTGTTTTTTCTCTATCTGTATTCACTGTTCAGTGTTGTTTCTCTATCTGTACTCACAGTCACAGTTGTTTCTCTATCTGTACTCACAGTTCGTTGTTGTTTCTTTAACTGTACTCTCAGTTTAGTCTTGTTGTCTATCTGTACTCACAGTTCAGTGTTGTTTCTCAATCTGTACTCACATTTCAATTTTTTTTTGTACTCAGAGTTCAGTGTTGTTTCAGTATCTGTAATGTCAGTTCAGTGTTGTTCCTCTCTGTCTGTACTCACAGATCAAGTATTGTTTATCTGTCATCTCAGTTCAGTGCTGTTTCTCTATCTGTACACAGTTAAGTGTTCTTTCTCTGTCTGTACTCTAGCTGTATTCTTCTTTCTCTGTCTGTACTCTCAGTTCATATTTGTTTCTCAATCTATATTCACAGTTCAGTGTTGCTTTACTAACTGTACTCACAGTTCAGTGCTGCTTCTCTATCTGAACTTTCAGCTCAGTGTTTTGTTTCACTATCTGTACTCTCAGTTCTGTGTTGGTTATTTATCTGTGCTCCCAGTTCAGTCTGTTTTTATCTATGTGTATTCGCAGTTCAGTGTTCTTTCACTATCTGTAATCTCAGTTCAGTGTTGTTCCTCTGCCTGTACTCACAGTTCAGTATTGTTTCTCTGTCTGTAATCTCAGTTCAGTGTTGTTTCTCACTCTGGATTTACAGTTCAGTGTGTTGTTTCTAGATCTGTCCTCTCAGTTCAGTGTTGTTCCTCTCTGTCTGTGCTCAGTTCAGTGTTGTCTGTCTGCCTGTACTCACAGTTCAGTGTTGTTTTGCACTCTGTTTTTACTGTTCAGTGTTGTTTCTCTATCTGTATTCACTGTTCAGTGCTGTTTCTCTATCTGTACTCACAGTTCACAGTTGTTTCTCTATCTGTACTCACAGTTCACAGTTGTTTCTCAATCTGTATTCACAGTTAACAGTTGTTTCTCTATCTGTACTCACTGTTCAGAGTTGTTTCCCTACCTGTACTCACATTTCAATTTTTTTTTATACTCAGAGTTCAGTGTTGATTCAGTATCTGTACTCTCAGTTCTGTGTTGGTTATTTATCTGTGCTCCCAGTTTAGTCTGTTTTTATCTATGTGTATTCGCAGTTCAGTGTTGTTTCATTATCTGTAATCTCAGTTCAGTGTTGTTCCTCTGCCTGTACTCATAGTTCAGTATTGTTTCTCTGTCTGTAATCTCAGTTCAGTGTTGTTTCTCAATCTGGACTTACAGTTCAGTGTGTTGTTTCTAGATCTGTCCTCTCAGTTCAGTGTTGTTCCTCTCTGTCTGTGCTCAGTTCAGTGTTGTCTGTCTGCCTGTACTCACAGTTCAGTGTTGTTTTGCACTCTGTTTTTACTGTTCAGTGTTGTTTCTCTTTCTGTATTCACTGTTGAGTGTTGTTTCTCTATCTGTACTCACAGTTCACAGTTGTTTCTCTATCTGTACTCACAGTTCACAGTTGTTTCTCTATCTGTACTCACTGTTCAGAGTTGTTTCTCTATCTGTACTCATTGTTCAGTGTTGTTTCTCTATCTGTATTCACTGTTCAGTGTTTTTTCTCTATCTGTACTCACAGTTCACAGTTGTTTCTCTATCTGTACTCACAGTTCACAGTTGTTTCTCTATCTGTACTCACTGTTCAGAGTTGTTTCTATATCTGTACTCATTGTTCAGTGTTGTTTCTCTATCGGTATTCACTGTTCAGTGTTGTTTCTCTATCTGTACTCACAGTTCACAGTTGTTTCTCTATCTGTACTCACAGTTCACAGTTGTTTCTCTATCTGTACTCACACTTCAATGTTATTTTTTGTACTCAGAGTTCAGTGTTGTTTCAGTATCTGTAATCTCAGTTCAGTGTTGTTCCTCTCTGTCTGTAATCATAGCTCAAGTATTGTTTATCTGTAATCTCAGTTCAGTGCTGTTTCTCGATCGGTACACTCAGTTCAGTGTTGTTTCTCTGTCTGTACTCACAATTGAATGTTGTTTCACTGTCAGTCCTCTCAGATCAGTGTTGTTTCAATATCTGTACTCCAGCTGTATTCTTCTTTCTCTGTCTGTACTCTCAGATCAGGTTTGTTCCTCAATCTGTACTCACAGTTCAGTGTTGTTTTGCACTCTGTTTTTACTGTTCAGTGTTGTTTCTCTATCTGTATTCACTGTTCAGTGCTCTTTCTCTATCTGTACTCACAGTTCACAGTTGTTTCTCTATCTGTACTCACAGTTCACAGTTGTTTCTCTATCTTTACTCACACTTCAATGGTTTTTTTGTACTCAGAGTTCAGTGTTGTTTCAGTATGTGTAATCTCAGTTCAGTGTTGTTCCTCTCTGTCTGTAATCATAGCTCAAGTATTGTTTATCTGTAATCTCAGTTCAGTGCTGTTTCTCGATCTTTACACTCAGTTCAGTGTTGTTTCTCTGTCTGTAATCTCAGTTCAGTGTTGTTTCACTATCAGTGCTCTCAGATCAGTGTTGTTTCAATATCTGTACTCCAGCTGTATTCTTCTTTCTCTGTCGGTACTCTCAGATCAGGTTTGTTCCTCAATCTGTACTCCCAGTTCAGTGTTGTTTTGCACTCTGTTTTTACTGTTCAGTGTTGTTTCTCTATCTGTATTCACTGTTCAGTGCTCTTTCTCTATCTGTACTCACAGTTCACAGTTGTTTCTCTGTCTGTACTCACAGTTCACATTTGTTTCTCTATCTGTACTCACAGTTCACAGTTGTTTCTCTATCTGTACTCACTGTTCAGAGTTGTTTCCCTACCTGTACTCACATTTCAATTTTTTTTTGTACTCAGAGTTCAGTGTTGTTTCAGTATCTGTAATCTCAGTTCAGTGTTGTTCCTCTGTCTGTACGCACAATTGAATGTTGTTTCACTATCAGTCCTCTCAGTTCAGTGTTATTTCAATATCTGTACTCTAGCTGTATTCTTCTTTCTCTGTCTGTACTCTCAGATCAGGTTTGTTTCTCAATCTGTAATCTCAGTTCAGTGCTGTTTCTCTATCTGGACTTTCAGCTCAGTGTGTTTATTCTCTGTCTGTCCTCTCAGTTGTTTGTTGGTTATTTATCTTTGCTCCCAGTTTAGTCTGTTTTTAGCTATGTGGACTCGCAGTTCAGTGTTGTTTCACTGTCTGTAATCTCAGTTCAGAGTTGTTCCTCTGCCTGTACTCACAGTTCAGTATTGTTTCTCTATCTGTAATCTCAGTTCAGTGTTGTTTCTCAATCTGGATTTACAGTTCAGTGTGTTGTTTCTAGATCTGTCCTCTCAGTTCAGTGTTGTTCCTCTCTGTCTGTGCTCAGTTCAGTGTTGTCTGTCTGCCTGTACTCACAGTTCAGTGTTGTTTTGCCCTCTGTTTTTACTGTTCAGTGCTGTTTCTCTATCTGTACTCACAGTTCACAGTTGTTTCTCTATCTGTACTCACTGTTCACAGTTGTTTCTCTATCTGTACTCACAGTTCACAGTTGTTTCTCTATCTGTACTCACTGTTCAGAGTTGTTTCCCTACCTGTAATCACATTTCAATTTTTTTTTGTCCTCAGAGTTCAGTGTTGTTTCAGTATCTGTAATCTCAGTTCAGTGTTATTCCTCTCTGTCTGTATTCACAGATCAAGCATTGTTTATCTGTCATCTCAGTTCAGTGCTGTTTCTCTATCTGTACACTCAGTTCAGTGTTGTTTCTCTGTCTGTACTCTAGCTGTATTCTTCTTTCTTTGTCTGTACTTTCAGTTCACGTTTGTTTCTCAATCTGTACTCACAGTTCAGTGTTGCTTTACTAACTGTACTCACAGTTCAGTTCTGCTTCTCTATCTGGACTTTCAGCTCAGTGTTTTGTTTCACTATCTGTACTCTCAGTTCTGTGTTGGTTATTTATCTGTGCTCCCAGTTCAGTCTGTTTTTATCTATGTGTATTCGCAGTTCAGTGTTGTTTCACTATCTGTAATCTCAGTTCAGTGTTGTTCCTCTGCCTGTACTCACAGTTCAGTATTGTTTCTCTGTCTGTAATCTCAGTTCAGTGTTGTTTCTCAATCTGGACTAACAGTTCAGTGTGTTGTTTCTAGATCTGTCCTCTCAGTTCAGGGTTGTTCCCCTCTGTCTGTGCTCAGTTCAGTGTTGTCTGTCTGCCTGTAATCACAGTTCAGTGTTGTTTTGCACTCTGTTTTTACTGTTCAGTGTTGTTTCTCTATCTGTATTCACTGTTGAGTGTTGTTTCTCTATCTGTTCTCACATTTCAATGTTTGTTTTGTATTCAGAGTTCAGTGTTGTTTCAGTATCTGTAATCTCAGTTCAGTGTTGTTCCTCTCTGTCTGTAATCATAGTTCAAGTATTGTTTATCTGTACACTCAGTACAGTGTTGTTTCTCTGTCTGTACTCACAATTGAATGTTGTTTCACTAACAGTCCTCTCAGTTCAGTGTTGTTTCAATATCTGTACTCTAGCTGTATTCTTCTTTCTCTGTCTGTACTCTCAGATCAGGTTTGTTTCTCAATCTATACTCACAGTTCAGTGCTGCTTCTCTATCTGGACTTTCAGCTCAGTGTGTTGTTTCTCTATCTGTACTCACTGTTCAGAGTTGTTTCTCTATCTGTACTCATTGTTCAGTGTTGTTTCTCTATCGGTATTCACTGTTCAGTGTTGTTTCTCTATCTTTACTCACAGTTCACAGTTGTTTCTCTATCTGTACTCACAGTTCAATGTTTTTTTTGTACTCAGAGTTCAGTGTTGTTGCAGTATCTGTAATCTCAGTTCAGTGTTTTTCCTCTGCCTGTACTCACAGATTAAGTATTGTTTATCTGTAATCTCAGTTCAGTGCTGTTTCTCGATCAGTACACTCAGTTCAGTGTTGTTTCTCTGTCTGTACTCACAATTGAATGTTGTTTCACTATCAGTCCTCTTAGTTCAGTGTTGTTTCAATATCTGTACTCTAGCTGTATTCTTCTTTCTCTGTCTGTACTCTCAGATCAGGTTTGTTTCTCAATCTGTACTCACAGTTCATTGCTGCTTCTCTATCTGGACTTTCAGCTCAGTGTGTTGTTTCTCTATCTGTACTCTATGTTCTGTGTTGGTTACTTATCTGTGCTCCCAGTTCAGTCTGTTTTTATCTATGTGTATTCGCAGTTCAGTGTTGTTTCACTATCTGTAATCTCAGTTCAGTGTTGTTCCTCTGCCTGTACTCACAGTTCAGTATTGTTTCTCTATCTGTAATCTCAGTTCAGTGTTGTTTCTCAATCTGGATTTACAGTTCAGTGTGTTGTTCCTAGATCTGTCCTCTCAGGTCAGTGTTGTTCCTCTCTGTCTGTGCTCAGTTCAGTGTTGTCTGTCTGCCTGTACTCACAGTTCAGTGTTGTTTTGCACTCTGTTTTTACTGTTCAGTGTTGTTTCTCTATCTGTATTCACTGTTCAGTGCTCTTTCTCTATCTGTACTCACAGTTCACAGTTGTTTCTCTATCTGTACTCACAGTTCACAGTTGTTTCTCTATCAGTACTCACAGTTCACAGTTGTTTCTCTATCTGTACTCACTGTTCAGAGTTGTTTCCCTACCTGTACTCACATTTCAATTTTTTTTTGTACTCAGAGTTCAGTGTTGTTTCAGTATCTGTAAGCTCAGTTCAGTGTTGTTCCTCTCTGTCTCTATTCACAGATCAAGTATTGTTTATCTGTCATCTCAGTTCAGTGCTGTTTCTCTATCTGTACACTCAGATCAGTGTTGTTTCTCTGTCTGTACTCTAGCTGTATTCTTCTTTCTGTGTCTGTACTCTCAGTTCAGGTTTGTTTCTCAATCTGTACTCACAGTTGAGTGCTGCTTCTCTATCTGGACTTTCAGCTCAGTGTGTTGTTTCTCTATCTGTACTCTCAGTTCTGTGTTGGTTATTTATCTGTGCTCCCAGTTCAGTCTGTTTTTATCTATGTGTATTCGCAGTTCAGTGTTGTTTCAGTATCTGTAATCTCTGTTCAGTGTTGTTCCTCTCTGTCTGTACTCACAGATCAAGTATTGTTTATCTGTAATCTCAGTTCAGTGTTGTTTCTCTGTCTGTACTCACAACTGAATGTTGTTTCACTATCAGTCCTCTCAGTTCAGTGTTGTTTCATTATCTGTACTCTAGCTGTATTCTTCTTTCTCTGTCTGTACTCTCAGATCAGGTTTGTTTCTCAATCTGTAATCTCGGTTCAGTGCTGTTTCTCTATCTGGACTGTCAGCTCAGTGTGTTGGTTCTCTATCTGTCCTCTCAGTTCTTTGTTGGTTATTTATCTGTGCTCCCCGTTTAGTCTGTTTTTATCTGTGTGGACTCGCAGTTCAGTGTTGTTTCACTGTCTGCAATCTCAGTTCAGAGTTGTTTCTCAATCTGGATTTACAGTTCAGTGTGTTGTTTCTAGATCTGTCCTCTCAGTTCAGTGTTGTTCCTCTCTGTCTGTGCTCAGTTCAGTGTTGTCTGTCTGCCTGTAATCACAGTTCAGTGTTGTTTTGCACTCTGTTTTTACTGTTCAGTGTTGTTTCTCTATCTGTATTCACTGTTGAGAGTTGTTTCTCTATCTGTACTCACAGTTCACAGTTTTTTCTCTATCTGTACTCACAGTTCACAGTTGTTTCTCTATCTATACTCACTGTTCAGAGGTGTTTCTCTATCTGTACTCATTGTTCAGTGTTGTTTCTCTATCTGTATTCACTGTTCAGTGTTGTTTCTCTATCTGTACTCACAGTTCACAGTTGTTTCTCTATCTGTACTCACATTTCACAGTTGTTTCTCTATCTGTACTCACTGTTCAGAGTTGTTTCTCTATCTGTACTCATTGTTCAGTGTTGTTTCTCTATCGGTATTCACTGTTCAGTGTTGTTTCTCTATCTGTACTCACAGTTCAGAGTTGTTTCTCTATCTGTACTCACAGTTCAATGTTTTTTTTGTACTCAGAGTTCAGTGTTGTTACAGTATCTGTAATCTCAGTTCAGTGTTTTTCGTCTGCCTGTACTCACAGATCAAGTATTGTTTATCTGTAATCTCAGTTCAGTGCTGTTTCTCGATCTCTACACTCAGTTCAGTGTTGTTTCTCTGTCTGTACTCACAATTGAATGTTGTTTCACTATCAGTCCTCTCAGTTCAGTGTTGTTTCAATATCTGTAACCTCAGTTCAGTGTTGTTCCTCTGCCTGTACTCACAGTTCAGTATTGTTTCTCTATCTGTATTCTCAGTTCAGTGTTGTTTCTCAATCTGGATTTACAGTTCAGTGTGTTGTTTCTAGATCTGTCCTCTCAGTTCAGTGTTGTTCCTCTCTGTCTGTGCTCAGTTCAGTGTTGTCTGTCTGCCTGTACTCACAGTTCAGTGTTGTATTGCACTCTGTTTTTACTGTTCAGTGTTGTGTCTCTATCTGTATTCACTGTTGAGAGTTGTTTCTCTATCTGTACTCACAGTTCACAGTTGTTTCTCTATCGGTACTCACAGTTCACAGTTGTTTCTCTATCTGTACTCACTGTTCAGAGTTGTTTCTCTTCTGTACTCATTGTTCAGTGTTGTTTCTCTATCTGTATTCACTGGTCAGTGTTGTTTCTCTATCTGTACTCACAGTTCGCAGTTGTTTCTCTCTGTGTTCTCACAGTTCACAGTTGTTTCTCTCTCTGTACTCACAGTTCACAGTTGTTTCTCTATCTGTACTCACTGTTCAGAGTTGTTTCTCTATCTGTACTCATTGTTCAGTGTTGTTTCTCTATCGATATTCACTGTTCAGTGTTGTTTCTTTATCTGTACTCACAGTTCACAGTTGTTTCTCTATCTGTACTCACAGTTCACAGTTGTTTCTCTTTCTGTACTCCCAGTTCAATGTTTTTTTTGTACTCAGAGTTCAGTGTTGTTTCAGTATCTGTAATCTCAGTTCAGTGTTTTTCCTCTGCCTTTACTCACAGATCAAGTATTGTTTATCTGTCATCTCAGTTCAGTGCTGTTTCTCTATCTGTACACTCAGTTCAGTGTTGTTTCTCTGTCTGTACTCTAGCTGTATTCTTCTTTCTCTGTCTGTACTCTCAGTTCAGGTTTGTTTCTCAATCTGTACTCACAGTTCAGTGTAGCTTTACTAACTGTACTCACAGTTCAGTTCTGCTTCTCTATCTGGACTTTCAGCTCAGTGTTTTGTTTCTCTATCTGTACTCTCAGTTCTGTGTTGGTTATTTATCTGTGCTCCCAGTTCAGTCTGTTTTTATCTATGTGTATTCGCAGTTCAGTGTTGTTTCACTATCTGTAATCTCAGTTCAGTGTTGTTCCTCTGCCTGTACTCACAGTTCAGTATTGTTTCTCTGTCTGTAATCTCAGTTCAGTGTTGTTTCTCAATCTGGATTTACAGTTCAGTGTGTTGTTTCTAGATCTGTCCTCTCAGTTCAGTGTTGTTCCTCTCTGTCTGTGCTCAGTTCAGTGTTGTCTGTCTGCCTGTACTCACAGTTCAGTGTTGTTTTGCACTCTGTTTTTACTGTTCAGTGTTGTTTCTCTATCTGTCTTCACTGTTCAGTGTTGTTTCTCTATCTGTACTCACAGTTCACAGTTGATTCTCTATCTGTTCTCACAGTTCACAGTTGTTTCTCTATCTGTACTCACTGTTCAGAGCTGTTTCTCTATCTGTACTCATTGTTCAGTGTTGTTTCTCTATCTGTATTCACTGTTCAGTGTTGTTTCTCTATCTGTACTCACAGTTCACAGTTGTTTCTCTATCTGTACTCACAGTTCACAGTTGTTTCTCTATCTGTACTCACAGTTCAATGTTTTTTTTGTACTCAGAGTTCAGTGTTGTTTCAGTATGTGTAATCTCAGTTCAGTATTTTTCCTCTGCCTTTACTCACAGATCAAGTATTGTTTATCTGTCATCTCCGTTCAGTGCTGATTCTCTATCTGTACACTCAGTTCAGTGTTGTTTCTCTGTCTGTACTCTAGCTGTATTCTTCTTTCTCTGTCTGTACTCTCAGTTCAGGTTTGTTTCTCAATCTGTACTCACAGTTCAGTGTTGCTTTACTGTCTGTACTCACAGTTCAGTTCTGCTTCTCTATCTGGACTTTCAGCTCAGTGTTTTGTTTCTCTATCTGTACTCTCAGTTCTGTGTTGGTTATTTATCTGTGCTCCCAGTTCAGTCTGTTTTTATCTATGTGTATTCGCAGTTCAGTGTTGTTTCACTATCTGTAATCTCAGTTCAGTGTTGTTCCTCTGCCTGTACTCACAGTTCAGTATTGTTTCTCTGTCTGTAATCTCAGTTCAGTGTTGTTTATCAATCTGGACTAACAGTTCAGTGTGTTGTTTCTAGATCTGTCCTCTCAGTTCAGGGTTGTTCCTCTCTGTCTGTGCTCAGTTCAGTGTTGTCTGTCTGCCTGTAATCACAGTTCAGTGTTGTTTTGCACTCTGTTATTACTGTTCAGTGTTGTTTCTCTATCTGTATTCACTGTTGAGTGTTGTTTCTCTATCTGTACTCACATTTCAATGTTTGTTTTGTATTCAGAGTTCAGTGTTGTTTCAGTATCTGTAATCTCAGTTCAGTGTTGTTCCTCTCTGTCTGTAATCATAGTTCAAGTATTGTTTATCTGTAATCTCAGTTCAGTGCTGTTTCTCTATCTGTACACTCAGTACAGTGTTGTTTCTCTGTCTGTACTCACAATTGAATGTTGTTTCACTAACAGTCCTCTCAGTTCAGTGTTGTTTCAATATCTGTACTCTAGCTGTATTCTTCTTTCTCTGTCTGTACTCTCAGATCAGGTTTGTTTCTCAATCTATACTCACAGTTCAGTGCTGCTTCTCTATCTGGACTTTCAGCTCAGTGTGTTGTTTCTCTATCTGTACTCACTGTTCAGAGTTGTTTCTCTATCTGTACTCATTGTTCAGTGTTGTTTCTCTATCGGTATTCACTGTTCAGTGTTGTTTCTCTATCTGTACTCACAGTTCACAGTTGTTTCTCTATCTGTACTCACAGTTCAATGTTTTTTTTGTACTCAGAGTTCAGTGTTGTTGCAGTATCTGTAATCTCAGTTCAGTGTTTTTCCTCTGCCTGTACTCACAGATTAAGTATTGTTTATCTGTAATCTCAGTTCAGTGCTGTTTCTCGATCTGTACACTCAGTTCAGTGTTGTTTCTCTGTCTGTAGTCACAATTGAATGTTGTTTCACTTTCAGTCCTCTTAGTTCAGTGTTGTTTCAATATCTGTACTCTAGCTGTATTCTTCTTTCTCTGTCTGTACTCTCAGATCAGGTTTGTTTCTCAATCTGTACTTACAGTTCATTGCTGCTTCTCTATCTGGACTTTCAGCTCAGTGTGTTGTTTCTCTATCTGTACTCTATGTTCTGTGTTGGTTACTTATCTCTGCTCCCAGTTCAGTCTGTTTTTATCTATGTGTATTCGCAGTTCAGTGTTGTTTCACTATCTGTAATCTCAGTTCAGTGTTGTTCCTCTGCCTGTACTCACAGTTCAGTATTGTTTCTCTATCTGTAATCTCAGTTCAGTGTTGTTTCTCAATATGGATTTACAGTTCAGTGTGTTGTTCCTAGATCTGTCCTCTCAGGTCAGTGTTGTTCCTCTCTGTCTGTGCTCAGTTCAGTGTTGTCTGTCTGCCTGTACTCACAGTTCAGTGTTGTTTTGCACTCTGTTTTTACTGTTCAGTGTTGTTTCTCTATCTGTATTCACTGTTCAGTGCTCTTTCTCTATCTGTACTCACAGTTCACAGTTGTTTCTCTATCTGTACTCACAGTTCACAGTTGTTTCTCTATCAGTACTCACAGTTCACAGTTGTTTCTCTATCTGTACTCACTGTTCAGAGTTGTTTCCCTACCTGTACTCACATTTCAATTTTTTTTTGTACTCAGAGTTCAGTGTTGTTTCAGTATCTGTAAGCTCAGTTCAGTGTTGTTCCTCTCTGTCTCTATTCACAGATCAAGTATTGTTTATCTGTCATCTCAGTTCAGTGCTGTTTCTCTATCTGTACACTCAGATCAGTGTTGTTTCTCTGTCTGTACTCTAGCTGTATTCTTCTTTCTGTGTCTGTACTCTCAGTTCAGGTTTGTTTCTCAATCTGTACTCACAGTTGAGTGCTGCTTCTCTATCTGGACTTTCAGCTCAGTGTGTTGTTTCTCTATCTGTACTCTCAGTTCTGTGTTGGTTATTTATCTGTGCTCCCAGTTCAGTCTGTTTTTATCTATGTGTATTCGCAGTTCAGTGTTGTTTCACTATCTGTAATCTCAGTTCAGTGTTGTTCCTCTCTGTCTGTACTCACAGATCAAGTATTGTTTATCTGTAATCTCAGTTCAGTGTTGTTTCTCTGTCTGTACTCACAACTAAATGTTGTTTCACTATCAGTCCTCTCAGTTCAGTGTTGTTTCATTATCTGTACTCTAGCTGTATTCTTCTTTCTCTGTCTGTACTCTCAGATCAGGTTTGTTTCTCAATCTGTAATCTCGGTTCAGTGCTGTTTCTCTATCTGGACTGTCAGCTCAGTGTGTTGGTTCTCTATCTGTCCTCTCAGTTCTTTGTTGGTTATTTATCTGTGCTCCCCGTTTAGTCTGTTTTTATCTGTGTGGACTCGCAGTTCAGTGTTGTTTCACTGTCTGCAATCTCAGTTCAGAGTTGTTTCTCAATCTGGATTTACAGTTCAGTGTGTTGTTTCTAGATCTGTCCTCTCAGTTCAGTGTTGTTCCTCTCTGTCTGTGCTCAGTTCAGTGTTGTCTGTCTGCCTGTAATCACAGTTCAGTGTTGTTTTGCACTCTGTTTTTACTGTTCAGTGTTGTTTCTCTATCTGTATTCACTGTTGAGAGTTGTTTCTCTATCTGTACTCACAGTTCACAGTTTTTTCTCTATCTGTACTCACAGTTCACAGTTGTTTCTCTATCTATACTCACTGTTCAGAGGTGTTTCTCTATCTGTACTCATTGTTCAGTGTTGTTTCTCTATCTGTATTCACTGTTCAGTGTTGTTTCTCTATCTGTACTCACAGTTCACAGTTGTTTCTCTATCTGTACTCACATTTCACAGTTGTTTCTCTATCTGTACTCACTGTTCAGAGTTGTTTCTCTATCTGTACTCATTGTTCAGTGTTGTTTCTCTATCGGTATTCACTGTTCAGTGTTGTTTCTCTATCTGTACTCACAGTTCACAGTTGTTTCTCTATCTGTACTCACAGTTCAATGTTTTCTTTGTACTCAGAGTTCAGTGTTGTTACAGTATCTGTAATCTCAGTTCAGTGTTTTTCCTCTGCCTGTACTCACAGATCAAGTATTGTTTATCTGTAATCTCAGTTCAGTGCTGTTTCTCGATCTCTACACTCAGTTCAGTGTTGTTTCTCTGTCTGTACTCACAATTGAATGTTGTTTCACTATCAGTCCTCTCAGTTCAGTGTTGTTTCAATATCTGTAATCTCAGTTCAGTGTTGTTCCTCTGCCTGTACTCACAGTTCAGTATTGTTTCTCTATCTGTATTCTCAGTTCAGTGTTGTTTCTCAATCTGGATTTACAGTTCAGTGTGTTGTTTCTAGATCTGTCCTCTCAGTTCAGTGTTGTTCCTCTCTGTCTGTGCTCAGTTCAGTGTTGTCTGTCTGCCTGTACTCACAGTTCAGTGTTGTATTGCACTCTGTTTTTACTGTTCAGTGTTGTGTCTCTATCTGTATTCACTGTTGAGAGTTGTTTCTCTATCTGTACTCACAGTTCACAGTTGTTTCTCTATCGGTACTCACAGTTCACAGTTGTTTCTCTATCTGTACTCACTGTTCAGAGTTGTTTCTCTTCTGTACTCATTGTTCAGTGTTGTTTCTCTATCTGTATTCACTGGTCAGTGTTGTTTCTCTATCTGTACTCACAGTTCGCAGATGTTTCTCTCTGTGTTCTCACAGTTCACAGTTGTTTCTCTCTCTGTACTCACAGTTCACAGTTGTTTCTCTATCTGTACTCACTGTTCAGAGTTGTTTCTCTATCTGTACTCATTGTTCAGTGTTGTTTCTCTATCGATATTCACTGTTCAGTGTTGTTTCTTTATCTGTACTCACAGTTCACAGTTGTTTCTCTATCTGTACTCACAGTTCACAGTTGTTTCTCTATCTGTACTCCCAGTTCAATGTTTTTTTTGTACTCAGAGTTCAGTGTTGTTTCAGTATCTGTAATCTCAGTTCAGTGTTTTTCCTCTGCCTTTACTCACAGATCAAGTATTGTTTATCTGTCATCTCAGTTCAGTGCTGTTTCTCTATCTGTACACTCAGTTCAGTGTTGTTTCTCTGTCTGTACTCTAGCTGTATTCTTCTTTCTCTGTCTGTACTCTCAGTTCAGGTTTGTTTCTCAATCTGTACTCACAGTTCAGTGTAGCTTTACTAACTGTACTCACAGTTCAGTTCTGCTTCTCTATCTGGACTTTCAGCTCAGTGTTTTGTTTCTCTATCTGTACTCTCAGTTCTGTGTTGGTTATTTATCTGTGCTCCCAGTTCAGTCTGTTTTTATCTATGTGTATTCGCAGTTCAGTGTTGTTTCACTATCTGTAATCTCAGTTCAGTGTTGTTCCTCTGCCTGTACTCACAGTTCAGTATTGTTTCTCTGTCTGTAATCTCAGTTCAGTGTTGTTTCTCAATCTGGATTTACAGTTCAGTGTGTTGTTTCTAGATCTGTCCTCTCAGTTCAGTGTTGTTCCTCTCTGTCTGTGCTCAGTTCAGTGTTGTCTGTCTGCCTGTACTCACAGTTCAGTGTTGTTTTGCACTCTGTTTTTACTGTTCAGTGTTGTTTCTCTATCTGTCTTCACTGTTCAGTGTTGTTTCTCTATCTGTACTCACAGTTCACAGTTGATTCTCTATCTGTTCTCACAGTTCACAGTTGTTTCTCTATCTGTACTCACTGTTCAGAGCTGTTTCTCTATCTGTACTCATTGTTCAGTGTTGTTTCTCTATCTGTATTCACTGTTCAGTGTTGTTTCTCTATCTGTACTCACAGTTCACAGTTGTTTCTCTATCTGTACTCACAGTTCACAGTTGTTTCTCTATCTGTACTCACAGTTCACAGTTGTTTCTCTATCTGTACTCACAGTTCAATGTTTTTTTTGTACTCAGAGTTCAGTGTTGTTTCAGTATGTGTAATCTCAGTTCAGTGTTTTTCCTCTGCCTTTACTCACAGATCAAGTATTGTTTATCTGTCATCTCCGTTCAGTGCTGATTCTCTATCTGTACACTCAGTTCAGTGTTGTTTCTCTGTCTGTACTCTAGCTGTATTCTTCTTTCTCTGTCTGTACTCTCAGTTCAGGTTTGTTTCTCAATCTGTACTCACAGTTCAGTGTTGCTTTACTGTCTGTACTCACAGTTCAGTTCTGCTTCTCTATCTGGACTTTCAGCTCAGTGTTTTGTTTCTCTATCTGTACTCTCAGTTCTGTGTTGGTTATTTATCTGTGCTCCCAGTTCAGTCTGTTTTTATCTATGTGTATTCGCAGTTCAGTGTTGTTTCACTATCTGTAATCTCAGTTCAGTGTTGTTCCTCTGCCTGTACTCACAGTTCAGTATTGTTTCTCTGTCTGTAATCTCAGTTCAGTGTTGTTTATCAATCTGGACTAACAGTTCAGTGTGTTGTTTCTAGATCTGTCCTCTCAGTTCAGGGTTGTTCCTCTCTGTCTGTGCTCAGTTCAGTGTTGTCTGTCTGCCTGTAATCACAGTTCAGTGTTGTTTTGCACTCTGTTATTACTGTTCAGTGTTGTTTCTCTATCTGTATTCACTGTTGAGTGTTGTTTCTCTATCTGTACTCACATTTCAATGTTTGTTTTGTATTCAGAGTTCAGTGTTGTTTCAGTATCTGTAATCTCAGTTCAGTGTTGTTCCTTTCTGTCAGTAATCATAGTTCAAGTATTGTTTATCTGTAATCTCAGTTCAGTGCTGTTTCTCTATCTGTACACTCAGTTCAGTGTTGTTTCTCTGTCTGTACTCACAATTGAATGTTGTTTCACTATCAGTCCTCTCAGTTCAGTGTTGTTTCAATATCTGTACTCTAGCTGTATTCTTCTTTCGCTGTCTGTACTCTCAGATCAGGTTTGTTTCTCAATCAGTACTCACAGTTCAGTGCTGCTTCTCTGTCTGGACTTTCAGCTCAGTGTGTTGTCTCTCTTATCTGTACTCTCAGTTCTGTGTTGGTTATTTATCTGTGCTCCCAGTTCAGTCTGTTTTTATCTATGTGTATTCGCAGTTCAGTGTTGTTTCACTATCTGTAATCTCAGTTCAGTGTTGTTCCTCTGCCTGTACTCACAGTTCAATATTGTTTCTCTATCTGTAATCTCAGTTCAGTGTTGTTTCTCAATCTGGATTTACAGTTCAGTGTGTTGTTCCTAGATCTGTCCTCTCAGTTCAGTGTTGTTCCTCTCTGTCTGTGCTCAGTTCAGTGTTGTCTGTCTGCTTGTACTCACAGTTCAGTGTTGTTTTGCACTCTGTTTTTACTGTTCAGTGTTGTTTCTCTATCTGTATTCACTGTTCAGTGCTCTTTCTCTATCTGTACTCACAGTTCACAGTTGTTTCTCTATCTGTACTCACAGTTCACAGTTGTTTCTCTATCTGTCCTCACTGTTCAGAGTTGTTTCTCTATCTGTACTCACTGTTCAGAGTTGTTTCCCTACCTGTACTCACATTTGAATTTTTTTTTGTACTCAGAGTTCAGTGTTGTTTCAGTATCTGTAATCTCAGTTCAGTGTTGTTCCTCTCTGTTTGTATTCACAGATCAAGTATTGTAAATCTGTCATCTCAGTTCAGTGCTGTTTCTCTATCTGTACACTCAGTTCAGTGTTGTTTCTCTGTCTGTACTCTAGCTGTATTATTCTTTCTCTGTCTGTACTCTCAGTTCAGGTTTGTTTCTCAATCTGTACTCACAGTTCAGTGTAGCTTTACTAACTGTACTCACAGTTCAGTTCTGCTTCTCTATCTGGACTTTCAGCTCAGTGTTTTGTTTCTCTATCTGTACTCTCAGTTCTGTGTTGGTTATTGATCTGTGCTCCCAGTTCAGTCTGTTTTTATCTATGTGTATTCGCAGTTCAGTGTTGTTTCACTATCTGTAATCTCAGTTCAGTGTTGTTCCTCTGCCTGTACTCACAGTTCAGTATTGTTTCTCTATCTGTAATCTCAGTTCAGTGTTGTTTCTCAATCTGGATTTACAGTTCAGCGTGTTGTTTCTAGATCTGTCCTCTCAGTTCAGTGTTGTTCCTCTCTGTCTGTGCTCAGTTCAGTGTTGTCTGTCTGCCTGTACTCACAGTTCAGTGTTGTTTTGCACTCTGTTTTTACTGTTCAGTGTTGTTTCTCTATCTGTATTCACTGTTCAATGCTCTTTCTCTATCTGTACTCACAGTTCACAGTTGTTTCTCTATCTGTACTCACAGTTAACAGTTGTTTCTCTATCTGTACTCACTGTTCAGAGTTGTTTCCCTACATGTACTCACATTTCAATTTTTCTTTGTCCTCAGAGTTCAGTGTTGTTTCAGTATCTGTAATCTCAGTTCAGTGTTATTCCTCTCTGTCTGTACTCACAGATCAAGTATTGTTTATCTGTCATCTCAGTTCAGTGCTGTTTCTCTATCTGTACACTCAGTTCAGTGTTGGTTCTCTGTCTGTACTCTAGCTGTATTCTTCTTTCCCTGTCTGTAATCTCAGTTCAGGTTTGTTTCTCAATCTATATTCAGCGTTCAGTGTTGCTTTTATAACTGTACTCACAGTTCAGTGCTTCTTCTCTATCTGGACTTTCAGCTCAGTGTTTTGTTTCTCTATCTGTACTTTCAGTTCTGTGTTGGTTATTTATCTGTGCTCCCAGTTCAGTCTGTTTTTATCTATGTGTATCCGCAGTTCAGTGTTGTTTCACTATCTGTAACCTCAGTTCAGTGTTGTTCCTCTGCCTGTACTCACAGTTCAGTATTGTTTCTCTATCTGTATTCTCAGTTCAGTGTTGTTTCTCAATCTGGATTTACAGTTCAGTGTGTTGTTTCTAGATGTGTCCTCTCTGTTCAGTGTTGTTCCTCTCTGTCTGTGCTCAGTTCAGTGTTGTCTGTCTGCCTGTACTCACAGTTCAGTGTTGTATTGCACTCTGTTTTTACTGTTCAGTGTTGTGTCTCTATCTGTATTCACTGTTGAGAGTTGTTTCTCTATCTGTACTCACAGTTCACAGTTGTTTCTCTATCGGTACTCACAGTTCACAGTTGTTTCTCTATCTATACTCACTGTTCAGAGTTGTTTCTCTTCTGTACTCATTGTTCAGTGTTGTTTCTCTATCTGTATTCACTGGTCAGTGTTGTTTCTCTATCTGTACTCACAGTTCGCAGTTGTTTCTCTCTGTGTTCTCACAGTTCACAGTTGTTTCTCTCTCTGTACTCACAGTTCACAGTTGTTTCTCTATCTGTACTCACTGTTCAGAGTTGTTTCTCTATCTGTACTCATTGTTCAGTGTTGTTTCTCTATCGATATTCACTGTTCAGTGTTGTTTCTTTATCTGTACTCACAGTTCACAGTTGTTTCTCTATCTGTACTCACAGTTCACAGTTGTTTCTCTATCTGTACTCCCAGTTCAATGTTTTTTTTGTACTCAGAGTTCAGTGTTGTTTCAGTATCTGTAATCTCAGTTCAGTGTTTTTCCTCTGCCTTTACTCACAGATCAAGTATTGTTTATCTGTCATCTCAGTTCAGTGCTGTTTCTCTATCTGTACACTCAGTTCAGTGTTGTTTCTCTGTCTGTACTCTAGCTGTATTCTTCTTTCTCTGTCTGTACTCTCAGTTCAGGTTTGTTTCTCAATCTGTACTCACAGTTCAGTGTAGCTTTACTAACTGTACTCACAGTTCAGTTCTGCTTCTCTATCTGGACTTTCAGCTCAGTGTTTTGTTTCTCTATCTGTACTCTCAGTTCTGTGTTGGTTATTTATCTGTGCTCCCAGTTCAGTCTGTTTTTATCTATGTGTATTCGCAGTTCAGTGTTGTTTCACTATCTGTAATCTCAGTTCAGTGTTGTTCCTCTGCCTGTACTCACAGTTCAGTATTGTTTCTCTGTCTGTAATCTCAGTTCAGTCTTGTTCCTCTCTGTCTGTGCTCAGTTCAGTGTTGTCTGTCTGCCTGTACTCACAGTTCAGTGTTGTTTTGCACTCTGTTTTTACTGTTCAGTGTTGTTTCTCTATCTGTCTTCACTGTTCAGTGTTGTTTCTCTATCTGTACTCACAGTTCACAGTTGATTCTCTATCTGTTCTCACAGTTCACAGTTGTTTCTCTATCTGTACTCACTGTTCAGAGCTGTTTCTCTATCTGTACTCATTGTTCAGTGTTGTTTCTCTATCTGTATTCACTGTTCAGTGTTGTTTCTCTATCTGTACTCACAGTTCACAGTTGTTTCTCTATCTGTACTCACAGTTCACAGTTGTTTCTCTATCTGTACTCACAGTTCACAGTTGTTTCTCTATCTGTACTCACAGTTCAATGTTTTTTTTGTACTCAGAGTTCAGTGTTGTTTCAGTATGTGTAATCTCAGTTCAGTATTTTTCCTCTGCCTTTACTCACAGATCAAGTATTGTTTATCTGTCATCTCCGTTCAGTGCTGATTCTCTATCTGTACACTCAGTTCAGTGTTGTTTCTCTGTCTGTACTCTAGCTGTATTCTTCTTTCTCTGTCTGTACTCTCAGTTCAGGTTTGTTTCTCAATCTGTACTCACAGTTCAGTGTTGCTTTACTGTCTGTACTCACAGTTCAGTTCTGCTTCTCTATCTGGACTTTCAGCTCAGTGTTTTGTTTCTCTATCTGTACTCTCAGTTCTGTGTTGTTTATTTATCTGTGCTCCCAGTTCAGTCTGTTTTTATCTATGTGTATTCGCAGTTCAGTGTTGTTTCACTATCTGTAATCTCAGTTCAGTGTTGTTCCTCTGCCTGTACTCACAGTTCAGTATTGTTTCTCTATCTGTAATCTCAGTTCAGTGTGGTTTCTCAATCTGGATTTACAGTTCAGTGTGTTGTTTCTAGATCTGTCCTCTCAGTTCAGTGTTGTTCCTCTCTGTCTGTGCTCAGTTCAGTGTTGTCTGTCTGCCTGTAATCACAGTTCAGTGTTGTTTTGCACTCTGTTTTTACTGTTCAGTGTTGTTTCTCTATCTGTATTCACTGTTGAGAGTTGTTTCTCTAACTGTACTCACAGTTCACAGTTGTTTCTCTATCTGTACTCACAGTTCACAGTTGTTTCTCTATCTATACTCACTGTTCAGAGGTGTTTCTCTATCTGTACTCATTGTTCAGTGTTGTTTCTCTATCTGTATTCACTGTTCAGTGTTGTTTCTCTATCTGTACTCACAGTTCACAGTTGTTTCTCTATCTGTACTCACATTTCACAGTTGTTTCTCTATCTGTACTCACTGTTCAGAGTTGTTTCTCTATCTGTACTCATTGTTCAGTGTTGTTTCTCTATCGGTATTCACTGTTCAGTGTTGTTTCTCTATCTGTACTCACAGTTCACAGTTGTTTCTCTATCTGTACTCACAGTTCAATGTTTTCTTTGTACTCAGAGTTCAGTGTTGTTACAGTATCTGTAATCTCAGTTCAGTGTTTTTCCTCTGCCTGTACTCACAGATCAAGTATTGATTATCTGTAATCTCAGTTCAGTGCTGTTTCTCGATCTCTACACTCAGTTCAGTGTTGTTTCTCTGTCTGTACTCACAATTGAATGTTGTTTCACTATCAGTCCTCTCAGTTCAGTGTTGTTTCAATATCTGTACTCTAGCTGTATTCTTCTTTCTCTGTCTGTACTCTCAGTTCAGGTTTGTTTCTCAATCTGTACTCACAGTTTAGTGCTGCTTCTCTATCTGGACTTTCAGCTCAGTGTGTTGTTTCTCTATCTGTACTCTCAGTTCTGTGTTGGTTATTTATCTGTGCTCCCAGTTCAGTCTGTTTTTATCTACGTGTATTCGCAGTTCAGTGTTGTTTCACTATCTGTAATCTCAGTTCAGTGTTGTTCCTCTGCCTGTACTCACAGTTCAGTATTGTTTCTCTGTCTGTAATCTCAGTTCAGTGTTGTTCCTCAATCTGGACTAACAGTTCAGTGTGTTGTTTCTAGATCTGTCCTCTCAGTTCAGTGTTGTTCCTCTCTGTCTGTGCTCAGTTCAGTGTTGTCTGTCTGCCTGTACTCACAGTTCAGTGTTGTTTTGCACTCTGTTTTTACTGTTCAGAGTTGTTTCTCTCTCGGTATTCACTGTTGAGTGTTGTTTCTCTATCTGTACTCACATTTCAATGTTTGTTTTGTACTCATAGTTCAGTGTTGTTTCAGTATCTGTAATCTCAGTTCAGTGTTGTTTCTCTCTGTCTGTACTCACAGATCAAGTATTGTTTATCTGTAATCTCAGTTCAGTGTTGTTTCTCTGTCTGTACTCACAATTGAATGTTGTTTCACTATCAGTCCTCTCAGTTCAGTGTTGTTTCAATATCTGTACTCTAGCTGTATTCATCTTTCTCTGTCTGTACTCTCAGATCAGGTTTGTTTCTCAATCTGTAATCTCAGTTCAGTGCTGTTTCTCTATCTGGACTGTCAGCTCAGTGTGTTGTTTCTCTATCTGTCCTCTCAGTTCTTTGTTGGTCATTTATCTGTGCTCCCAGTTTAGTCTGTTTTTATCTATGTGGACTCGCAGTCCAGTGTTGTTTCACTGTCTGTAATCTCAGTTCAGAGTTGTTCCTCAGCCTGTACTCACAGTTCAGTATTGTTTCTCTATCTGTAATCTCAGTTCAGTGTTGTTTCTCAATCTGGATTTACAGTTCAGTGTGTTGTTTCTAGATCTGTCCTCTCAGTTCAGTGTTGTTCCTCTCTGTCTGTGCTCAGTTCAGGGTTGTCTGTCTGCCTGTACTCACAGTTCAGTGTTGTTTTGCACTCTGTTTTTACTGTTCAGTGTTGTTTCTCTATCTGTATTCACTGTTCAGTGCTCTTTCTCTATCTGTACTCACAGTTCACAGTTGTTTCTCTATCTGTACTCACAGTTAACAGTTGTTTCTCTATCTGTACTCACTGTTCAGAGTTGTTTCCCTACATGTACTCACATTTCAATTTTTCTTTGTACTCAGAGTTCAGTGTTGTTTCAGTATCTGTAATCTCAGTTCAGTGTTATTCCTCTCTGTCTGTACTCACAGATCAAGTATTGTTTATCTGTCATCTCAGTTCAGTGCTGTTTCTCTATCTGTACACTCAGTTCAGTGTTGTTTCTCTGTCTGTACTCTAGCTGTATTCTTCTTTCCCTGTCTGTAATCTCAGTTCAGGTTTGTTTCTCAATCTATATTCAGCGTTCAGTGTTGCTTTTATAACTGTACTCACAGTTCAGTGCTTCTTCTCTATCTGGACTTTCAGCTCAGTGTTTTGTTTCTCTATCTGTACTTTCAGTTCTGTGTTGGTTATTTATCTGTGCTCCCAGTTCAGTCTGTTTTTATCTATGTGTATTCGCAGTTCAGTGTTGTTTCTCTATCTGTACACTCAGTTCAGTGTTGTTTCTCTGTCTGTACTCTAGCTGTATTCTTCTTTCTCTGTCTGTACTCTCAGTTGAGGTTTGTTTCTCAATCTGTACTCACAGTTCAGTGCTGCTTCTCTATCTGGACTTTCAGCTCAGTGTGTTGTTTCTCTATCTGTATTCTCAGTTCTGTTTTGGTTATTTATCTATGCTCCCAGTTCAGTCTGTTTTTATCTATGTGTATTCGCAGTTCAGTGTTGTTTCACTATCTGTAATCTCAGTTCAGTGTTGTTTCTCTGTCTGTACTCTAGCTGTATTCTTCTTTCTCTGTCTGTAATCTCAGTTCAGGTTTGTTTCTCAATCTATATTCAGAGTTCAGTGTTGCTTTAATAACTGTACTCTTAGTTCAGTGCTTCTTCGCTATCTGGACTTTCAGCTCATTGTTTTGTTTCTCTATCTGTACTTTCAGTTCAGTGTTGGTTATTTATCTGTGCTCCCAGTTCAGTCTGTTTTTATCTATGTGTATTCGCAGTTCAGTGTTGTTTCACTATCTGTAATCTCAGTTCAGTGTTGTTCCTCTGCCTGTACTCACAGTTCAGTATTGTTTCTCTATCTGTATTCTCAGTTCAGTGTTGTTTCTCAGTCTGGATTTACAGTTCAGTGTGTTGTTTCTAGATGTGTCCTCTCTGTTCAGTGTTGTTCCTCTCTGTCTGTGCTCAGTTCAGTGTTGTCTGTCTGCCTGTACTCACAGTTCAGTGTTGTATTGCACTCTGTTTTTACTGTTCAGTGTTGTGTCTCTATCTGTATTCACTGTTGAGAGTTGTTTCTCTATCTGTACTCACAGTTCACAGTTGTTTCTCTATCTGTACTCACAGTTCACAGTTGTTTCTCTATCTGTACTCACTGTTCCGAGTTGTTTCTCTATCTGTACTCATTGTTCAGTGTTGTTTCGCTATCTGTATTCACTGTTCAGTGCTGTTTCTCTATCTGTACTCACAGTTCACAGTTGTTTCTCTATCTGTACTCACAGTTCACAGTTGTTTCTCTATCTGTACTCACATTTCAATGTTTGTTTTGTACTCAGAGTTCAGTGTTGTTTCAGTATCTGTAATCTCAGTTCAGTGTTGTTCCTCTCTGTCTGTACTCACAGATCAACTATTGTTTATCTGTAATCTCAGTTCAGTGTTGTTTCTCTGTCTGTACTCACAATTGAATGTTTTTTTCACTATCAGTCCACTCAGTTCAGTGTTGTTTCAATATCTGTACTCTCGCTGTATTCTTCTTTGTCTGTCTGTACTCTCAGATCAGGTTTGTTTCTCAATCTGTAATCTCAGTTCAGTGCTGTTTCTCTATCTGGACTGTCAGCTCAGTGTGTTGTTTCTCTACCTGTCCTCTCAGTTCTTGTTGGTTATTTATCTGTGCTCCCAGTTTAGTCTGTTTTTATCTATGTGGACTCGCAGTTCAGTGTTGTTTCACTGTCTGTAATCTCAGTTCAGAGTTGTTCCTCAGCCTGTACTCACAGTTCAGTATTGTTTCTCTATCTGTAATCTCAGTTCAGTGTTGTTTCTCAATCTGGATTTACAGTTCAGTGTGTTGTTTCTAGATCTGTCCTTTCAGTTCAGTGCTGTTCCTCTCTGTCTGTGCTCAGTTCAGTGTTGTCTGTCTGCCTGTACTCACAGTTCAGTGTTGTTTTGCACTCTGTTTTTACTGTTCAGTGTTGTTTCTCTATCTGTATTCACTGTTCATTGCTGTTTCTCTATCTGTACTCACAGTTCACAGTTGTTTCTCTATCTGTACTCACAGTTCACAGTTGTTTCTCTATCTGTACTCACAGTTAACAGTTGTTTCTCTAACTGTACTCACTGTTCAGAGTTGTTTCCCTACATGTACTCACATTTCAATTTTTTTTTGTACTCAGAATTCAGTGTTGTTTCAGTATCTGTAATCTCAGTTCAGTGTTGTTCCTCTGCCTGTACTCACAGTTCAGTATTGTTTCTCTGTCTGTAATCTCAGTTCAGTGTTGTTCCTCAATCTGGACTAACAGTTCAGTGTGTTGTTTCTAGATCTGTCCTCTCAGTTCAGGGTTGTTCCTCTCTGTCTGTGCTCAGTTCAGTGTTGTCTGTCTGCCTGTAATCACAGGTCAGTGTTGTTTTGCACTCTGTTTTTACTGTTCAGTGTTGTTTCTCTATCTGTATTCACTGTTGAGTGTTGTTTCTCTATCTGTACTCACATTTCAATGTTTGTTTTGTATTCAGAGTTCAGTGTTGTTTCAGTATCTGTAATCTCAGTTCAGTGTTGTTCCTCTCTGTCTGTAATCATAGTTCAAGTATTGTTTATCTGTAATCTCAGTTCAGTGCTGTTTCTCTATCTGTACACTCAGTACAGTGTTGTTTCTCTGTCTGTACTCACAATTGAATGTTGTTTCACTAACAGTCCTCTCAGTTCAGTGTTGTTTCAATATCTGTACTCTAGCTGTATTCTTCTTTCTCTGTCTGTACTCTCAGATCAGGTTTGTTTCTCAATCTATACTCACAGTTCAGTGCTGCTTCTCTATCTGGACTTTCAGCTCAGTGTGTTGTTTCTCTATCTGTACTCACTGTTCAGAGTTGTTTCTCTATCTGTACTGATTGTTCAGTGTTGTTTCTCTATCGGTATTCACTGTTCAGTGTTGTTTCTCTATCTGTACTCACAGTTCACAGTTGTTTCTCTATCTATACTCACAGTTCAATGTTTTTTTTGTACTCAGAGTTCAGTGTTGTTGCAGTATCTGTAATCTCAGTTCAGTGTTTTTACTCTGCCTGTACTCACAGATTAAGTATTGTTTATCTGTAATCTCAGTTCAGTGCTGTTTCTCGATCTGTACACTCAGTTCAGTGTTGTTTCTCTGTCTGTACTCACAATTGAATGTTGTTTCACTATCAGTCCTCTTAGTTCAGTGTTGTTTCAATATCTGTACTCTAGCTGTATTCTTCTTTCTCTGTCTGTACTCTTAGATCAGGTTTGTTTCTCAATCTGTACTCACAGTTCAGTGCTGCTTCTCTATCTGGACTTTCAGCTCAGTGTGTTGTTTCTCTATCTGTACTCTATGTTCTGTGTTGGTTACTTATCTGTGCTCCCAGTTCAGTCTGTTTTTATCTATGTGTATTCGCAGTTCAGTGTTGTTTCACTATCTGTAATCTCAGTTCAGTGTTGTTCCTCTGCCTGTACTCACAGTTCAGTATTGTTTCTCGATCTGTAATCTCAGTTCAGTGTTGTTTCTCAATCTGGATTTACAGTTCAGTGTGTTGTTCCTAGATCTGTCCTCTCAGGTCAGTGTTGTTCCTCTCTGTCTGTGCTCAGTTCAGTGTTGTCTGTCTGCCTGTACTCACAGTTCAGTGTTGTTTTGCACTCTGTTTTTACTGTTCAGTGTTGTTTCTCTATCTGTATTCACTGTTCAGTGCTCTTTCTCTATCTGTACTCACAGTTCACAGTTGTTTCTCTATCTGTACTCACAGTTCACAGTTGTTTCTCTATCAGTACTCACAGTTCACAGTTGTTTCTCTATCTGTACTCACTGTTCAGAGTTGTTTCCCTACCTGTACTCACATTTCAATTTTTTTTTGTACTCAGAGTTCAGTGTTGTTTCAGTATCTGTAAGCTCAGTTCAGTGTTGTTCCTCTCTGTCTCTATTCACAGATCAAGTATTGTTTATCTGTCATCTCAGTTCAGTGCTGTTTCTCTATCTGTACACTCAGATCAGTGTTGTTTCTCTGTCTGTACTCTAGCTGTATTCTTCTTTCTCTGTCTGTACTCTCAGTTCAGGTTTGTTTCTCAATCTGTACTCACAGTTGAGTGCTGCTTCTCTATCTGGACTTTCAGCTCAGTGTGTTGTTTCTCTATCTGTACTCTCAGTTCTGTGTTGGTTATTTATCTGTGCTCCCAGTTCAGTCTGTTTTTATCTATGTGTATTCGCAGTTCAGTGTTGTTTCAGTATCTGTAATCTCAGTTCAGTGTTGTTCCTCTCTGTCTGTACTCACAGATCAAGTATTGTTTATCTGTAATCTCAGTTCAGTGTTGTTTCTCTGTCTGTACTCACAACTGAATGTTGTTTCACTATCAGTCCTCTCAGTTCAGTGTTGTTTCATTATCTGTACTCTAGCTGTATTCTTCTTTCTCTGTCTGTACTCTCAGATCAGGTTTGTTTCTCAATCTGTAATCTCGGTTCAGTGCTGTTTCTCTATCTGGACTGTCAGCTCAGTGTGTTGGTTCTCTATCTGTCCTCTCAGTTCTTTGTTGGTTATTTATCTGTGCTCCCCGTTTAGTCTGTTTTTATCTGTGTGGACTCGCAGTTCAGTGTTGTTTCACTGTCTGCAATCTCAGTTCAGAGTTGTTTCTCAATCTGGATTTACAGTTCAGTGTGTTGTTTCTAGATCTGTCCTCTCAGTTCAGTGTTGTTCCTCTCTGTCTGTGCTCAGTTCAGTGTTGTTTCACTATCTGTAACCTCAGTTCAGTGTTGTTCCTCTGCCTGTACTCACAGTTCAGTATTGTTTCTCTATCTGTATTCTCAGTTCAGTGTTGTTTCTCAGTCTGGATTTACAGTTCAGTGTGTTGTTTCTAGATGTGTCCTCTCTGTTCAGTGTTGTTCCTCTCTGTCTGTGCTCAGTTCAGTGTTGTCTGTCTGCCTGTACTCACAGTTCAGTGTTGTATTGCACTCTGTTTTTACTGTTCAGTGTTGTGTCTCTATCTGTATTCACTGTTGAGAGTTGTTTCTCTATCTGTACTCACAGTTCACAGTTGTTTCTCTATCGGTACTCACAGTTCACAGTTGTTTCTCTATCTGTACTCACTGTTCAGAGTTGTTTCTCTTCTGTACTCATTGTTCAGTGTTGTTTCTCTATCTGTATTCACTGGTCAGTGTTGTTTCTCTATCTGTACTCACAGTTCGCAGTTGTTTCTCTCTGTGTTCTCACAGTTCACAGTTGTTTCTCTCTCTGTACTCACAGTTCACAGTTGTTTCTCTATCTGTACTCACTGTTCAGAGTTGTTTCTCTATCTGTACTCATTGTTCAGTGTTGTTTCTCTATCGATATTCACTGTTCAGTGTTGTTTCTTTATCTGTACTCACAGTTCACAGTTGTTTCTCTATCTGTACTCACAGTTCACAGTTGTTTCTCTATCTGTACTCCCAGTTCAATGTTTTTTTTGTACTCAGAGTTCAGTGTTGTTTCAGTATCTGTAATCTCAGTTCAGTGTTTTTCCTCTGCCTTTACTCACAGATCAAGTATTGTTTATCTGTCATCTCAGTTCAGTGCTGTTTCTCTATCTGTACACTCAGTTCAGTGTTGTTTCTCTGTCTGTACTCTAGCTGTATTCTTCTTTCTCTGTCTGTACTCTCAGTTCAGGTTTGTTTCTCAATCTGTACTCACAGTTCAGTGTTGCTTTACTAACTGTACTCACAGTTCAGTTCTGCTTCTCGATCTGGACTTTCAGCTCAGTGTTTTGTTTCTCTATCTGTACTCTCAGTTCTGTGTTGGTTATTTATCTGTGCTCCCAGTTCAGTCTGTTTTTATCTATGTGTATTCGCAGTTCAGTGTTGTTTCACTATCTGTAATCTCAGTTCAGTGTTGTTCCTCTGCCTGTACTCACAGTTCAGTATTGTTTCTCTGTCTGTAATCTCAGTTCAGTGTTGTTTCTCAATCTGGATTTACAGTTCAGTGTGTTGTTTCTAGATCTGTCCTCTCAGTTCAGTGTTGTTCCTCTCTGTCTGTGCTCAGTTCAGTGTTGTCTGTCTGCCTGTACTCACAGTTCAGTGTTGTTTTGCACTCTGTTTTTACTGTTCAGTGTTGTTTCTCTATCTGTCTTCACTGTTCAGTGTTGTTTCTCTATCTGTACTCACAGTTCACAGTTGATTCTCTATCTGTTCTCACAGTTCACAGTTGTTTCTCTATCTGTACTCACTGTTCAGAGCTGTTTCTCTATCTGTACTCATTGTTCAGTGTTGTTTCTCTATCTGTATTCACTGTTCAGTGTTGTTTCTCTATCTGTACTCACAGTTCACAGTTGTTTCTCTGTCTGTACTCACAGTTCACAGTTGTTTCTCTATCTGTACTCACAGTTCACAGTTGTTTCTCTATCTGTACTCACAGTTCAATGTTTTTTTTGTACTCAGAGTTCAGTGTTGTTTCAGTATGTGTAATCTCAGTTCAGTATTTTTCCTCTGCCTTTACTCACAGATCAAGTATTGTTTATCTGTCATCTCCGTTCAGTGCTGATTCTCTATCTGTACACTCAGTTCAGTGTTGTTTCTCTGTCTGTACTCTAGCTGTATTCTTCTTTCTCTGTCTGTACTCTCAGTTCAGGTTTGTTTCTCAATCTGTACTCACAGTTCAGTGTTGCTTTACAGTCTGTACTCACAGTTCAGTTCTGCTTCTCTATCTGGACTTTCAGCTCAGTGTTTTGTTTCTCTATCTGTACTCTCAGTTCTGTGTTGGTTATTTATCTGTGCTCCCAGTTCAGTCTGTTTTTATCTAAGTGTATTCGCAGTTCAGTGTTGTTTCACTATCTGTAATCTCAGTTCAGTGTTGTTCCTCTGCCTGTACTCACAGTTCAGTATTGTTTCTCTGTCTGTAAAGTCAGTTCAGTGTTGTTTATCAATCTGGACTAACAGTTCAGTGTGTTGTTTCTAGATCTGTCCTCTCAGTTCAGGGTTGTTCCTCTCTGTCTGTGCTCAGTTCAGTGTTGTCTGTCTGCCTGTAATCACAGTTCAGTGTTGTTTTGCACTCTGTTATTACTGTTCAGTGTTGTTTCTCTATCTGTATTCACTGTTGAGTGTTGTTTCTCTATCTGTACTCACATTTCAATGTTTGTTTTGTATTCAGAGTTCAGTGTTGTTTCAGTATCTGTAATCTCAGTTCAGTGTTGTTCCTTTCTGTCTGTAATCATAGTTCAAGTATTGTTTATCTGTAATCTCAGTTCAGTGCTGTTTCTCTATCTGTACACTCAGTTCAGTGTTGTTTCTCTGTCTGTACTCACAATTGAATGTTGTTTCACTATCAGTCCTCTCAGTTCAGTGTTGTTTCAATATCTGTACTCTAGCTGTATTCTTCTTTCGCTGTCTGTACTCTCAGATCAGGTTTGTTTCTCAATCAGTACTCACAGTTCAGTGCTGCTTCTCTGTCTGGACTTTCAGCTCAGTGTGTTGTCTCTCTTATCTGTACTCTCAGTTCTGTGTTGGTTATTTATCTGTGCTCCCAGTTCAGTCTGTTTTTATCTATGTGTATTCGCAGTTCAGTGTTGTTTCACTATCTGTAATCTCAGTTCAGTGTTGTTCCTCTGCCTGTACTCACAGTTCAATATTGTTTCTCTATCTGTAATCTCAGTTCAGTGTTGTTTCTCAATCTGGATTTACAGTTCAGTGTGTTGTTCCTAGATCTGTCCTCTCAGTTCAGTGTTGTTCCTCTCTGTCTGTGCTCAGTTCAGTGTTGTCTGTCTGCTTGTACTCACAGTTCAGTGTTGTTTTGCACTCTGTTTTTACTGTTCAGTGTTGTTTCTCTATCTGTATTCACTGTTCAGTGCTCTTTCTCTATCTGTACTCACAGTTCACAGTTGTTTCTCTATCTGTACTCACAGTTCACAGTTGTTTCTCTATCTGTCCTCACTGTTCAGAGTTGTTTCTCTATCTGTACTCACTGTTCAGAGTTGTTTCCCTACCTGTACTCACATTTCAATTTTTTTTTGTACTCAGAGTTCAGTGTTGTTTCAGTATCTGTAATCTCAGTTCAGTGTTGTTCCTCTCTGTTTGTATTCACAGATCAAGTATTGTTAATCTGTCATCTCAGTTCAGTGCTGTTTCTCTATCTGTACACTCAGTTCAGTGTTGTTTCTCTGTCTGTACTCTAGCTGTATTCTTCTTTCTCTGTCTGTACTCTCAGTTCAGGTTTGTTTCTCAATCTGTACTCACAGTTCAGTGTAGCTTTACTAACTGTACTCACAGTTGAGTTCTGCTTCTCTATCTGGACTTTCAGCTCAGTGTTTTGTTTCTCTATCTGTACTCTCAGTTCTGTGTTGGTTTTTGATCTGTGCTCCCAGTTCAGTCTGTTTTTATCTATGTGTATTCGCAGTTCAGTGTTGTTTCACTATCTGTAATCTCAGTTCAGTGTTGTTCCTCTGCCTGTACTCACAGTTCAGTATTGTTTCTCTATCTGTAATCTCAGTTCAGTGTTGTTTCTCAATCTGGATTTACAGTTCAGCGTGTTGTTTCTAGATCTGTCCTCTCAGTTCAGTGTTGTTCCTCTCTGTCTGTGCTCAGTTCAGTGTTGTCTGTCTGCCTGTACTCACAGTTCAGTGTTGTTTTGCACTCTGTTTTTACTGTTCAGTGTTGTTTCTCTATCTGTATTCACTGTTGAGTGTTGTTTCTCTATCTGTACTCACAGATCACAGTTGTTTCTCTATCTGTACTCACAGTTCACAGTAGTTTCTCTATTTGTACTCATTGTTCAGTGTTGTTTCTCTGTCGGTATTCACTGTTCAGTGTTGTTTCTCTATCTGTACTCACAGTTCACAGTTGTTTCTCTATCTGTACTCACAGTTCAATGTTTTTTTTGTACTCAGAGTTCAGTGTTGTTTCAGTATGTGTAATCTCAGTTCAGTGTTTTTCCTCTGCCTGTACTCACAGATCAAGTATTGTTTATCTGTAATCTCAGTTCAGTGCTGTTTCTCGATCTGTACACTCAGTTCAGTGTTGTTTCTCTGTCTGTACTCACACTTGCATGTTGTTTCACTATCAGTCCTCTCAGTTCAGTGTTGTTTCAATATCTGTACTCTAGCTGTATTCTTCTTTCTCTGTCTGTACTCTCAGTTCAGGTTTGTTTCTCAATATGTACTCACAGTTCAGTTCTGCTTCTCTATCTGGACTTTCAGCTCAGTGTTTTGTTTCTCTGTCTGTACTCTCAGTTCTGTGTTGGTTATTTATCTGTGCTCCCAGTTCAGTCTGTTTTTATCTATGTGTATTCGCAGTTCAGTGTTGTTTCACCATCTGTAATCTCAGTTCAGTGTTGTTCCTCTGCCTATACTCACAGTTCAGTATTGTTTCTCTGTCTGTAATCTCAGTTCAGTGTTGCTTCTCAATCTGGACTAACAGTTCAGTGTGTTGTTTCTAGATCTGTCCTCTCAGTTCAGGGTTGTTCCTCTCTGTCTGTGCTCAGTTCAGTGTTGTCTGTCTGCCTGTAATCACAGTTCAGTGTTGTTTTGCACTCTGTTTTTACTGTTCAGTGTTGTTTCTCTATCTGTATTCACTGTTGAGTGTTGTTTCTCTATCTGTACTCACATTTCAATGTTTGTTTTGTATTCAGAGTTCAGTGTTGTTTCAGTATCTGTAATCTCAGTTCAGTGTTGTTCCTCTCTGTCTGTAATCATAGTTCAAGTATTGTTTATCTGTAATCTCAGTTCAGTGCTGTTTCTCTATCTGTACACTCAGTTCAGTGTTGTTTCTCTGTCTGTACTCACAATTGAATGTTGTTTCACTATCAGTCCTCTCAGTTCAGTGTTGTTTCAATATCTGTACTCTAGCTGTATTCTTCTTTCTCTGTCTGTACTCTCAGATCAGGTTTGTTTCTCAATCTGTACTCACAGTTCAGTGCTGCTTTTCTATCTGGACTTTCAGCTCAGTGTGTTGTTTCTCTTATCTGTACTCTCAGTTGTTTGTTGGTTTTTTATCTGTGCTCCCAGTTCAGTCTGTTTTTATCTATGTGTATTCGCAGTTCAGTGTTGTTTCACTATCTGTAATCTCAGTTCAGTGTTGTTTCTCTGCCTGTACTCACAGTTCAGTATTGTTTCTCTATCTGTAATCTCAGTTCAGTGTTGTTTCTCAATCTGGATTTACAGTTCAGTGTGTTGTTCCTAGATCTGTCCTCTCAGTTCAATGTTGTTCCTCTCTGTCTGTGCTCAGTTCAGTGTTGTCTGTCTGCTTGTACTCACAGTTCAGTGTTGTTTTGCACTCTGTTTTTACTGTTCAGTGTTGTTTCTCTATCTGTATTCACTGTTGAGTGTTTTTTCTCTACCTGTACTCACAGTTCACAGTTGTTTCTCTATCTGTACTCACTGTTCACAGTTGTTTCTCTATCTGTACTCACTGTTCAGAGTTGTTTCCCTACCTGTACTCACATTTCAATTTTTTTTTGTACTCAGAGTTCAGTGTTGTTTCAGTATCTGTAATCTCAGTTCAGTGTTGTTCCTCTCTGTCTGTATTCACAGATCAAGTATTGTTTATCTGTCATCTCAGTTCAGTGCTGTTTCTCTATCTGTACACTCAGTTCAGTGTTGTTTCTCTGTCTGTACTCACAATTGAATGTTGTTTCACTATCAGTCCTCTCAGTTCAGTGTTGTTTCAATATCTGTACTCTAGCTGTATTCTTCTTTCTCTGTCTGTAATCTCAGTTCAGTGTTGTTTCTCAATCTGTACTCACAGTTCAGTGCTGCTTCTCTATCTGGACTTTCAGCTCAGTGTTTTGTTTCTCTATCTGTACTCTCAGTTCTGTGTTGGTTATTTATCTGTGCTCCCAGTTCAGTCTGTTTTTATCTATGTGTATTCGCAGTTCAGATTTGTTTCACTATCTGTAATCTCAGTTCAGTGTTGTTCCTCTGCCTGTACTCACAGTTCAGTATTGTTTCTCTGTCTGTAATCTCAGTTCAGTGTTGTTTCTCAATCTGGACTAACTGTTCAGTGTGTTGTTTCTAGATCTGTCCTCTCAGTTCAGGGTTGTTCCTCTCTGTCTGTGCTCAGTTCAGTGTTGTCTGTCTGCCTGTAATCACAGTTCAGTGTTGTTTTGCACTCTGTTTTTACTGTTCAGTGTTGTTTCTCTATCTGTATTCACTGTTGAGTGTTGTTTCTCTATCTGTACTCACATTTCAATGTTTGTTTTGTACTCAGAGTTCAGTGTTGTTTCAGTATCTGTAATCTCAGTTCAGTGTTGTTCCTCTCTGTCTGTACTCACACATCAAGTATTGTTTATCTGTAATCTCAGTTCAGTGTTGTTTCTCTGTCTGTACTCACAATTGAATGTTGTTTCACTATCAGTCCTCTCAGTTCAGTGTTGTTTCAATATCTGTACTCTAGCTGTATTCTTCTTTCTCTGTCTGTAATCTCAGTTCAGTGTTGTTTCTCAATCTGGACTAACAGTTCAGTGTGTTGTTTCTAGATCTGTCCTCTCAGTTCAGGGTTGTTCCTCTCTGTCTGTGCTCAGTTCAGTGTTGTCTGTCTGCCTGTAATCACAGTTCAGTGTTGTTTTGCACTCTGTTTTTACTGTTCAGTGTTGTTTCTCTATCTGTATTCACTGTTGAGTGTTGTTTCTCTATCTGTACTCACAGTTCACAGTTGTTTCTCTATCTGTACTCACAGTTCACAGTTGTTTCTCTATCTGTACTCACAGTTCACAGTTGTTTCTCTATCTGTACTCACTGTTCAGAGTTGTTTCCCTACATGTACTCACATTTCAATTTTTTTTTGTACTCAGAGTTCAGTGTTGTTTCAGTATCTGTAATCTCAGTTCAGTGTTATCCCACTCTGTCTGTACTCACAGATCAAGTATTGTTTATCTGTCATCTCAGTTCAGTGCTGTTTCTCTATCTGTACACTCAGTTCAGTGTTGTTTCTCTGTCTGTACTCTAGCTGTATTCTTCTTTCTCTGTCTGTACTCTCAGTTGAGGTTTGTTTCTCAATCTGTACTCACAGTTCAGTGCTGCTTCTCTATCTGGACTTTCAGCTCAGTGTGTTGTTTCTCTATCTGTATTCTCAGTTCTGTTTTGGTTATTTATCTATGCTCCCAGTTCAGTCTGTTTTTATCTATGTGTATTCGCAGTTCAGTGTTGTTTCACTATCTGTAATCTCAGTTCAGTGTTGTTTCTCTGTCTGTACTCTAGCTGTATTCTTCTTTCTCTGTCTGTAATCTCAGTTCAGGTTTGTTTCTCAATCTATATTCAGAGTTCAGTGTTGCTTTAATAACTGTACTCTTAGTTCAGTGCTTCTTCGCTATCTGGACTTTCAGCTCAGTGTTTTGTTTCTCTATCTGTACTTTCAGTTCAGTGTTGGTTATTTATCTGTGCTCCCAGTTCAGTCTGTTTTTATCTATGTGTATTCGCAGTTCAGTGTTGTTTCACTATCTGTAATCTCAGTTCAGTGTTGTTCCTCTGCCTGTACTCACAGTTCAGTCTTTTTTCTCTATCTGTATTCTCAGTTCAGTGTTGTTTCTCAGTCTGGATTTACAGTTCAGTGTGTTGTTTCTAGATGTGTCCTCTCTGTTCAGTGTTGTTCCTCTCTGTCTGTGCTCAGATCAGTGTTGTCTGTCTGCCTGTACTCACAGTTCAGTGTTGTATTGCACTCTGTTTTTACTGTTCAGTGTTGTGTCTCTATCTGTATTCACTGTTGAGAGTTGTTTCTCTATCTGTACTCACAGTTCACAGTTGTTTCTCTATCTGTACTCACAGTTCACAGTTGTTTCTCTATCTGTACTCACTGTTCCGAGTTGTTTCTCTATCTGTACTCATTGTTCAGTGTTGTTTCGCTATCTGTATTCAATGTTCAGTGCTGTTTCTCTATCTGTACTCACAGTTCACAGTTGTTTCTCTATCTGTACTCACAGTTCACAGTTGTTTCTCTATCTGTACTCACAGTTCAATGTTTTTTTTGTACTCAGAGTTCAGTGTTGTTTCAGTATGTGTAATCTCAGTTCAGTGTTTTTCCTCTGCCTGTACTCACAGATCAAGTATTGTTTATCTGTAATCTCAGTTCAGTGCTGTTTCTCGATCTGTACACTCAGTTCAGTGTTGTTTCTCTGTCTGTACTCACACTTGCATGTTGTTTCACTATCAGTCCTCTCAGTTCAGTGTTGTTTCAATATCTGTACTCTAGCTGTATTCTTCTTTCTCTGTCTGTACTCTCAGTTCAGGTTTGTTTCTCAATATGTACTCACAGTTCAGTTCTGCTTCTCTATCTGGACTTTCAGCTCAGTGTTTTGTTTCTCTGTCTGTACTCTCAGTTCTGTGTTGGTTATTTATCTGTGCTCCCAGTTCAGTCTGTTTTTATCTATGTGTATTCGCAGTTCAGTGTTGTTTCACCATCTGTAATCTCAGTTCAGTGTTGTTCCTCTGCCTATACTCACAGTTCAGTATTGTTTCTCTGTCTGTAATCTCAGTTCAGTGTTGCTTCTCAATCTGGACTAACAGTTCAGTGTGTTGTTTCTAGATCTGTCCTCTCAGTTCAGGGTTGTTCCTCTCTGTCTGTGCTCAGTTCAGTGTTGTCTGTCTGCCTGTAATCACAGTTCAGTGTTGTTTTGCACTCTGTTTTTACTGTTCAGTGTTGTTTCTCTATCTGTATTCACTGTTGAGTGTTGTTTCTCTATCTGTACTCACATTTCAATGTTTGTTTTGTATTCAGAGTTCAGTGTTGTTTCAGTATCTGTAATCTCAGTTCAGTGTTGTTCCTCTCTGTCTGTAATCATAGTTCAAGTATTGTTTATCTGTAATCTCAGTTCAGTGCTGTTTCTCTATCTGTACACTCAGTTCAGTGTTGTTTCTCTGTCTGTACTCACAATTGAATGTTGTTTCACTATCAGTCCTCTCAGTTCAGTGTTGTTTCAATATCTGTACTCTAGCTGTATTCTTCTTTCTCTGTCTGTACTCTCAGATCAGGTTTGTTTCTCAATCTGTACTCACAGTTCAGTGCTGCTTTTCTATCTGGACTTTCAGCTCAGTGTGTTGTTTCTCTTATCTGTACTCTCAGTTGTTTGTTGGTTTTTTATCTGTGCTCCCAGTTCAGTCTGTTTTTATCTATGTGTATTCGCAGTTCAGTGTTGTTTCACTATCTGTAATCTCAGTTCAGTGTTGTTTCTCTGCCTGTACTCACAGTTCAGTATTGTTTCTCTATCTGTAATCTCAGTTCAGTGTTGTTTCTCAATCTGGATTTACAGTTCAGTGTGTTGTTCCTAGATCTGTCCTCTCAGTTCAATGTTGTTCCTCTCTGTCTGTGCTCAGTTCAGTGTTGTCTGTCTGCTTGTACTCACAGTTCAGTGTTGTTTTGCACTCTGTTTTTACTGTTCAGTGTTGTTTCTCTATCTGTATTCACTGTTGAGTGTTTTTTCTCTACCTGTACTCACAGTTCACAGTTGTTTCTCTATCTGTACTCACTGTTCACAGTTGTTTCTCTATCTGTACTCACTGTTCAGAGTTGTTTCCCTACCTGTACTCACATTTCAATTTTTTTTTGTACTCAGAGTTCAGTGTTGTTTCAGTATCTGTAATCTCAGTTCAGTGTTGTTCCTCTCTGTCTGTATTCACAGATCAAGTATTGTTTATCTGTCATCTCAGTTCAGTGCTGTTTCTCTATCTGTACACTCAGTTCAGTGTTGTTTCTCTGTCTGTACTCACAATTGAATGTTGTTTCACTATCAGTCCTCTCAGTTCAGTGTTGTTTCAATATCTGTACTCTAGCTGTATTCTTCTTTCTCTGTCTGTAATCTCAGTTCAGTGTTGTTTCTCAATCTGTACTCACAGTTCAGTGCTGCTTCTCTATCTGGACTTTCAGCTCAGTGTTTTGTTTCTCTATCTGTACTCTCAGTTCTGTGTTGGTTATTTATCTGTGCTCCCAGTTCAGTCTGTTTTTATCTATGTGTATTCGCAGTTCAGATTTGTTTCACTATCTGTAATCTCAGTTCAGTGTTGTTCCTCTGCCTGTACTCACAGTTCAGTATTGTTTCTCTGTCTGTAATCTCAGTTCAGTGTTGTTTCTCAATCTGGACTAACTGTTCAGTGTGTTGTTTCTAGATCTGTCCTCTCAGTTCAGGGTTGTTCCTCTCTGTCTGTGCTCAGTTCAGTGTTGTCTGTCTGCCTGTAATCACAGTTCAGTGTTGTTTTGCACTCTGTTTTTACTGTTCAGTGTTGTTTCTCTATCTGTATTCACTGTTGAGTGTTGTTTCTCTATCTGTACTCACATTTCAATGTTTGTTTTGTACTCAGAGTTCAGTGTTGTTTCAGTATCTGTAATCTCAGTTCAGTGTTGTTCCTCTCTGTCTGTACTCACACATCAAGTATTGTTTATCTGTAATCTCAGTTCAGTGTTGTTTCTCTGTCTGTACTCACAATTGAATGTTGTTTCACTATCAGTCCTCTCAGTTCAGTGTTGTTTCAATATCTGTACTCTAGCTGTATTCTTCTTTCTCTGTCTGTAATCTCAGTTCAGTGTTGTTTCTCAATCTGGACTAACAGTTCAGTGTGTTGTTTCTAGATCTGTCCTCTCAGTTCAGGGTTGTTCCTCTCTGTCTGTGCTCAGTTCAGTGTTGTCTGTCTGCCTGTAATCACAGTTCAGTGTTGTTTTGCACTCTGTTTTTACTGTTCAGTGTTGTTTCTCTATCTGTATTCACTGTTGAGTGTTGTTTCTCTATCTGTACTCACAGTTCACAGTTGTTTCTCTATCTGTACTCACAGTTCACAGTTGTTTCTCTATCTGTACTCACAGTTCACAGTTGTTTCTCTATCTGTACTCACTGTTCAGAGTTGTTTCCCTACATGTACTCACATTTCAATTTTTTTTTGTACTCAGAGTTCAGTGTTGTTTCAGTATCTGTAATCTCAGTTCAGTGTTATCCCACTCTGTCTGTACTCACAGATCAAGTATTGTTTATCTGTCATCTCAGTTCAGTGCTGTTTCTCTATCTGTACACTCAGTTCAGTGTTGTTTCTCTGTCTGTACTCTAGCTGTATTCTTCTTTCTCTGTCTGTACTCTCAGTTGAGGTTTGTTTCTCAATCTGTACTCACAGTTCAGTGCTGCTTCTCTATCTGGACTTTCAGCTCAGTGTGTTGTTTCTCTATCTGTATTCTCAGTTCTGTTTTGGTTATTTATCTATGCTCCCAGTTCAGTCTGTTTTTATCTATGTGTATTCGCAGTTCAGTGTTGTTTCACTATCTGTAATCTCAGTTCAGTGTTGTTTCTCTGTCTGTACTCTAGCTGTATTCTTCTTTCTCTGTCTGTAATCTCAGTTCAGGTTTGTTTCTCAATCTATATTCAGAGTTCAGTGTTGCTTTAATAACTGTACTCTTAGTTCAGTGCTTCTTCGCTATCTGGACTTTCAGCTCAGTGTTTTGTTTCTCTATCTGTACTTTCAGTTCAGTGTTGGTTATTTATCTGTGCTCCCAGTTCAGTCTGTTTTTATCTATGTGTATTCGCAGTTCAGTGTTGTTTCACTATCTGTAATCTCAGTTCAGTGTTGTTCCTCTGCCTGTACTCACAGTTCAGTCTTTTTTCTCTATCTGTATTCTCAGTTCAGTGTTGTTTCTCAGTCTGGATTTACAGTTCAGTGTGTTGTTTCTAGATGTGTCCTCTCTGTTCAGTGTTGTTCCTCTCTGTCTGTGCTCAGATCAGTGTTGTCTGTCTGCCTGTACTCACAGTTCAGTGTTGTATTGCACTCTGTTTTTACTGTTCAGTGTTGTGTCTCTATCTGTATTCACTGTTGAGAGTTGTTTCTCTATCTGTACTCACAGTTCACAGTTGTTTCTCTATCTGTACTCACAGTTCACAGTTGTTTCTCTATCTGTACTCACTGTTCCGAGTTGTTTCTCTATCTGTACTCATTGTTCAGTGTTGTTTCGCTATCTGTATTCAATGTTCAGTGCTGTTTCTCTATCTGTACTCACAGTTCACAGTTGTTTCTCTATCTGTACTCACAGTTCACAGTTGTTTCTCTATCTGTACTCACAGTTCAATGTTTTTTTTGTACTCAGAGTTCAGTGTTGTTTCAGTATGTGTAATCTCAGTTCAGTGTTTTTCCTCTGCCTGTACTCACAGATCAAGTATTGTTTATCTGTAATCTCAGTTCAGTGCTGTTTCTCGATCTGTACACTCAGTTCAGTGTTGTTTCTCTGTCTGTACTCACACTTGCATGTTGTTTCACTATCAGTCCTCTCAGTTCAGTGTTGTTTCAATATCTGTACTCTAGCTGTATTCTTCTTTCTCTGTCTGTACTCTCAGTTCAGGTTTGTTTCTCAATATGTACTCACAGTTCAGTTCTGCTTCTCTATCTGGACTTTCAGCTCAGTGTTTTGTTTCTCTGTCTGTACTCTCAGTTCTGTGTTGGTTATTTATCTGTGCTCCCAGTTCAGTCTGTTTTTATCTATGTGTATTCGCAGTTCAGTGTTGTTTCACCATCTGTAATCTCAGTTCAGTGTTGTTCCTCTGCCTATACTCACAGTTCAGTATTGTTTCTCTGTCTGTAATCTCAGTTCAGTGTTGCTTCTCAATCTGGACTAACAGTTCAGTGTGTTGTTTCTAGATCTGTCCTCTCAGTTCAGGGTTGTTCCTCTCTGTCTGTGCTCAGTTCAGTGTTGTCTGTCTGCCTGTAATCACAGTTCAGTGTTGTTTTGCACTCTGTTTTTACTGTTCAGTGTTGTTTCTCTATCTGTATTCACTGTTGAGTGTTGTTTCTCTATCTGTACTCACATTTCAATGTTTGTTTTGTATTCAGAGTTCAGTGTTGTTTCAGTATCTGTAATCTCAGTTCAGTGTTGTTCCTCTCTGTCTGTAATCATAGTTCAAGTATTGTTTATCTGTAATCTCAGTTCAGTGCTGTTTCTCTATCTGTACACTCAGTTCAGTGTTGTTTCTCTGTCTGTACTCACAATTGAATGTTGTTTCACTATCAGTCCTCTCAGTTCAGTGTTGTTTCAATATCTGTACTCTAGCTGTATTCTTCTTTCTCTGTCTGTACTCTCAGATCAGGTTTGTTTCTCAATCTGTACTCACAGTTCAGTGCTGCTTTTCTATCTGGACTTTCAGCTCAGTGTGTTGTTTCTCTTATCTGTACTCTCAGTTGTTTGTTGGTTTTTTATCTGTGCTCCCAGTTCAGTCTGTTTTTATCTATGTGTATTCGCAGTTCAGTGTTGTTTCACTATCTGTAATCTCAGTTCAGTGTTGTTTCTCTGCCTGTACTCACAGTTCAGTATTGTTTCTCTATCTGTAATCTCAGTTCAGTGTTGTTTCTCAATCTGGATTTACAGTTCAGTGTGTTGTTCCTAGATCTGTCCTCTCAGTTCAATGTTGTTCCTCTCTGTCTGTGCTCAGTTCAGTGTTGTCTGTCTGCTTGTACTCACAGTTCAGTGTTGTTTTGCACTCTGTTTTTACTGTTCAGTGTTGTTTCTCTATCTGTATTCACTGTTGAGTGTTTTTTCTCTACCTGTACTCACAGTTCACAGTTGTTTCTCTATCTGTACTCACTGTTCACAGTTGTTTCTCTATCTGTACTCACTGTTCAGAGTTGTTTCCCTACCTGTACTCACATTTCAATTTTTTTTTGTACTCAGAGTTCAGTGTTGTTTCAGTATCTGTAATCTCAGTTCAGTGTTGTTCCTCTCTGTCTGTATTCACAGATCAAGTATTGTTTATCTGTCATCTCAGTTCAGTGCTGTTTCTCTATCTGTACACTCAGTTCAGTGTTGTTTCTCTGTCTGTACTCACAATTGAATGTTGTTTCACTATCAGTCCTCTCAGTTCAGTGTTGTTTCAATATCTGTACTCTAGCTGTATTCTTCTTTCTCTGTCTGTAATCTCAGTTCAGTGTTGTTTCTCAATCTGTACTCACAGTTCAGTGCTGCTTCTCTATCTGGACTTTCAGCTCAGTGTTTTGTTTCTCTATCTGTACTCTCAGTTCTGTGTTGGTTATTTATCTGTGCTCCCAGTTCAGTCTGTTTTTATCTATGTGTATTCGCAGTTCAGATTTGTTTCACTATCTGTAATCTCAGTTCAGTGTTGTTCCTCTGCCTGTACTCACAGTTCAGTATTGTTTCTCTGTCTGTAATCTCAGTTCAGTGTTGTTTCTCAATCTGGACTAACTGTTCAGTGTGTTGTTTCTAGATCTGTCCTCTCAGTTCAGGGTTGTTCCTCTCTGTCTGTGCTCAGTTCAGTGTTGTCTGTCTGCCTGTAATCACAGTTCAGTGTTGTTTTGCACTCTGTTTTTACTGTTCAGTGTTGTTTCTCTATCTGTATTCACTGTTGAGTGTTGTTTCTCTATCTGTACTCACATTTCAATGTTTGTTTTGTACTCAGAGTTCAGTGTTGTTTCAGTATCTGTAATCTCAGTTCAGTGTTGTTCCTCTCTGTCTGTACTCACACATCAAGTATTGTTTATCTGTAATCTCAGTTCAGTGTTGTTTCTCTGTCTGTACTCACAATTGAATGTTGTTTCACTATCAGTCCTCTCAGTTCAGTGTTGTTTCAATATCTGTACTCTAGCTGTATTCTTCTTTCTCTGTCTGTAATCTCAGTTCAGTGTTGTTTCTCAATCTGGACTAACAGTTCAGTGTGTTGTTTCTAGATCTGTCCTCTCAGTTCAGGGTTGTTCCTCTCTGTCTGTGCTCAGTTCAGTGTTGTCTGTCTGCCTGTAATCACAGTTCAGTGTTGTTTTGCACTCTGTTTTTACTGTTCAGTGTTGTTTCTCTATCTGTATTCACTGTTGAGTGTTGTTTCTCTATCTGTACTCACAGTTCACAGTTGTTTCTCTATCTGTACTCACAGTTCACAGTTGTTTCTCTATCTGTACTCACAGTTCACAGTTGTTTCTCTATCTGTACTCACTGTTCAGAGTTGTTTCCCTACATGTACTCACATTTCAATTTTTTTTTGTACTCAGAGTTCAGTGTTGTTTCAGTATCTGTAATCTCAGTTCAGTGTTATCCCACTCTGTCTGTACTCACAGATCAAGTATTGTTTATCTGTCATCTCAGTTCAGTGCTGTTTCTCTATCTGTACACTCAGTTCAGTGTTGTTTCTCTGTCTGTACTCTAGCTGTATTCTTCTTTCTCTGTCTGTACTCTCAGTTGAGGTTTGTTTCTCAATCTGTACTCACAGTTCAGTGCTGCTTCTCTATCTGGACTTTCAGCTCAGTGTGTTGTTTCTCTATCTGTATTCTCAGTTCTGTTTTGGTTATTTATCTATGCTCCCAGTTCAGTCTGTTTTTATCTATGTGTATTCGCAGTTCAGTGTTGTTTCACTATCTGTAATCTCAGTTCAGTGTTGTTTCTCTGTCTGTACTCTAGCTGTATTCTTCTTTCTCTGTCTGTAATCTCAGTTCAGGTTTGTTTCTCAATCTATATTCAGAGTTCAGTGTTGCTTTAATAACTGTACTCTTAGTTCAGTGCTTCTTCGCTATCTGGACTTTCAGCTCAGTGTTTTGTTTCTCTATCTGTACTTTCAGTTCAGTGTTGGTTATTTATCTGTGCTCCCAGTTCAGTCTGTTTTTATCTATGTGTATTCGCAGTTCAGTGTTGTTTCACTATCTGTAATCTCAGTTCAGTGTTGTTCCTCTGCCTGTACTCACAGTTCAGTCTTTTTTCTCTATCTGTATTCTCAGTTCAGTGTTGTTTCTCAGTCTGGATTTACAGTTCAGTGTGTTGTTTCTAGATGTGTCCTCTCTGTTCAGTGTTGTTCCTCTCTGTCTGTGCTCAGATCAGTGTTGTCTGTCTGCCTGTACTCACAGTTCAGTGTTGTATTGCACTCTGTTTTTACTGTTCAGTGTTGTGTCTCTATCTGTATTCACTGTTGAGAGTTGTTTCTCTATCTGTACTCACAGTTCACAGTTGTTTCTCTATCTGTACTCACAGTTCACAGTTGTTTCTCTATCTGTACTCACTGTTCCGAGTTGTTTCTCTATCTGTACTCATTGTTCAGTGTTGTTTCGCTATCTGTATTCAATGTTCAGTGCTGTTTCTCTATCTGTACTCACAGTTCACAGTTGTTTCTCTATCTGTACTCACAGTTCACAGTTGTTTCTCTATCTGTACTCACATTTCAATGTTTGTTTTGTACTCAGAGTTCAGTGTTGTTTCAGTATCTGTAATCTCAGTTCAGTGTTGTTCCTCTCTGTCTGTACTCACAGATCAAGTATTGTTTATCTGTAATCTCAGTTCAGTGTTGTTTCTCTGTCTGTACTCACAATTGAATGTTTTTTTCACTATCAGTCCACTCAGTTCAGTGTTGTTTCAATATCTGTACTCTCGCTGTATTCTTCTTTGTCTGTCTGTACTCTCAGATCAGGTTTGTTTCTCAATCTGTAATCTCAGTTCAGTGCTGTTTCTCTATCTGGACTGTCAGCTCAGTGTGTTGTTTCTCTACCTGTCCTCTCAGTTCTTGTTGGTTATTTATCTGTGCTCCCAGTTTAGTCTGTTTTTATCTATGTGGACTCGCAGTTCAGTGTTGTTTCACTGTCTGTAATCTCAGTTCAGAGTTGTTCCTCAGCCTGTACTCACAGTTCAGTATTGTTTCTCTATCTGTAATCTCAGTTCAGTGTTGTTTCTCAATCTGGATTTACAGTTCAGTGTGTTGTTTCTAGATCTGTCCTTTCAGTTCAGTGCTGTTCCTCTCTGTCTGTGCTCAGTTCAGTGTTGTCTGTCTGCCTGTACTCACAGTTCAGTGTTGTTTTGCACTCTGTTTTTACTGTTCAGTGTTGTTTCTCTATCTGTATTCACTGTTCAGTGCTGTTTCTCTATCTGTACTCACAGTTCACAGTTGTTTCTCTATCTGTACTCACAGTTAACAGTTGTTTCTCTAACTGTACTCACTGTTCAGAGTTGTTTCCCTACATGTACTCACATTTCAATTTTTTTTTGTACTCAGAATTCAGTGTTGTTTCAGTATCTGTAATCTCAGTTCAGTGTTATTCCTCTCTGTCTGTACTCACAGATCAAGTATTGTTTATCTGTCATCTCAGTTCAGTGCTGTTTCTCTATCTGTACACTCAGTTCAGTGTTGTTTCTCTGTCTGTACTCTAGCTGTATTCTTCTTTCTCTGTCTGTACTCTCAGTTCAGGTTTGTTTCTCAATCTATATTCAGCGTTCAGTGTTGCTTTAATAACTGTACTCACAGTTCAGTGCTTCTTCTCTATCTGGACTTTCAGCTCAGTGTTTTGTTTCTCTATCTGTACTTTCAGTTCTGTGTTGGTTATTTATCTGTGCTCCCAGTTCAGTCTGTTTTTATCTGTGTGTATTCGCAGTTCAGTGTTGTTTCACTATCTGTAATCTCAGTTCAGTGTTGTTCCTCTGCCTGTACCCACAGTTCAGTATTGTTTCTCTATCTGTATTCTCAGTTCAGTGTTGTTTCTCAATCTGGATTTACAGTTCAGTGTGTTGTTTCTAGATCTGTCCTCTCAGTTCAGTGTTGTTCCTCTCTGTCTGTGCTCAGTTCAGTGTTGTCTGTCTGCCTGTACTCACAGTTCAGTGTTGTATTGCACTCTGTTTTTACTTTTCAGTGTTGTGTCTCTATCTGTATTCACTGTTGAGAGTTGTTTCTCTATCTGTACTCACAGTTCACAGTTGTTTCTCTATCTGTACTCACAGTTCACAGTTGTTTCTCTATCTGTACTCACTGTTCAGAGTTGTTTCTCTATCTGTACTCATTGTTCAGTGTTGTTTCTCTATCTGTATTCACTGGTCAGTGTTGTTTCTCTATCTGTACTCACAGTTCACAGTTGTTTCTCTATCTGTACTCACAGTTCACAGTTGTTTCTCTATCTCTACTCACAGTTCACAGTTGTTTCTCCATCTGTACTCACTGTTCAGAGTTGTTTATCTATCTGTACTCATTGTTCAGTGTTGTTTCTCTATCGGTATTCACTGTTCAGTGTTGTTTCTTTATCTGTACTCAAAGTTCACAGTTGTTTCTCTATCTGTACTCACAGTTCACAGTTGTTTCTCTATCTGTACTCCCAGTTCAATGTTTTTTTTGTACTCAGAGTTCAGTGTTGTTTCAGTATCTGTAATCTCAGTTCAGTGTTTTTCCTCTGCCTTTACTCACAGATCAAGTGTTGTTTATCTGTAATCTCAGTTCAGTGCTGTTTCTCTATCTGTACACTCAGTTCAGTGTTGTTTCTCTGTCTGTATTCACAATTGAATGTTGTTTCACTATCAGTCCTCTCAGTTCAGTGTTGTTTCAATATCTGTACTCTAGCTGTATTCTTCTTTCTCTGTCTGTACTCTCAGATCAGGTTTGTTTCTCAATCTGTACTCACAGTTCAGTTCTGCTTCTCTATCTGGACTTTCAGCTCAGTGTTTTGTTTCTCTATCTGTACTCTATGTTCTGTGTTGGTTATTTATCTGTGCTCCCAGTTCAGTCTGTTTTTATCTATGTGTATTCGCAGTTCAGTGTTGTTTCACTATCTGTAACCTCAGTTCAGTGTTGTTCCTCTGCCTGTACTCACAGTTCAGTATTGTTTCTCTTTCTGTAATCTCAGTTCAGTGTTGTTTCTCAATCTGGATTTACAGTTCAGTGTGTTGTTTCTAGATCTGTCCTCTCAGTTCAGTGTTGTTCCTCTCTGTCTGTGCTCAGTTCAGTGTTGTCTGTCTGCCTGTACTCACAGTTCAGTGTTGTTTTGCACTCTGTTTTTACTCTTCAGTGTTGTTTCTCTATCTGTATTCACTGTTCAGTGCTGTTTCTCTATCTGTACTCACAGTTCACAGTTGTTTCTCTTTCTGTACTCACAGTTCACAGTTGTTTCTCTATCTGTACTCACAGTTAACAGTTGTTTCTCTATCTGTACTCACTGTTCAGAGTTGTTTCCCTACCTGTACTCACATTTCAATTTTTTTTTGTACTCAGAGTTCAGTGTTGTTTCAGTATCTGTAATCTCAGTTCAGTGTTATCCCACTCTGTCTGTACTCACAGATCAAGTATTGTTTATCTGTCATCTCAGTTCAGTGCTGTTTCTCTATCTGTACACTCAGTTCAGTGTTGTTTCTCTGTCTGTACTCTAGCTGTATTCTTCTATCTCTGTCTGTACTCTCAGTTCAGGTTTGTTTCTCAATCTATATTCACAGTTCAGTGTAGCTTTACTAACTGTAATCACAGTTCAGTGCTGCTTCTCTATCTGGACTTTCAGCTCAGAGTTTTGTTTCTCTATCTGTACTTTCAGTTCTGTGTTGGTTATTTATCTGTGCTCCCAGTTCAGTCTCTTTTTATCTATGTGTATTCGCAGTTCAGTGTTGTTTCACTATTTGTAATCTCAGTTCAGTGCTGTTCCTCTGCCTGTACTCACAGTTCAGTATTGTTTCTCTGTCTGTAATCTCAGTTCAGTGTTGTTTCTCAATCTGGACTAACAGTTCAGTGTGTTGTTTCTAGATCTGTCCTCTCAGTTCAGGGTTGTTCCTCTCTGTCTGTGCTCAGTTCAGTGTTGTCTGTCTGCCTGTAATCACAGTTCAGTGTTGTTTTGCACTCTGTTATTACTGTTCAGTGTTGTTTCTCTATCTGTATTCACTGTTCAGTGCTCTTTCTCTATCTGTACTCACAGTTCACAGTTGTTTCTCTATCTGTACTCACTGATCACAGTTGTTTCTCTATCTGTACTCACTGTTCAGAGTTGTTTCCCTACCTGTACTCACATTTCAATTTTTTTTTGTACTCAGAGTTCAGTGTTGTTTCAGTATCTGTAATCTCAGTTCAGTGTTGTCCCTCTCTGTCTGTATTCACAGATCAAGTATTGTTTATCTGTCATCTCAGTTCAGTGCTGTTTCTCTATCTGTACACTCAGTTCAGTGTTGTTTCTCTGTCTGTACTCTAGCTGTATTCTTCTTTCTCTGTCTGAAATCTCAGTTCAGGTTTGTTTCTCAATCTGTACTCACAGTTCAGTGTTGCTTTACTAACTGTACTCACAGTTCAGTTCTGCTTCTCTATCTGGACTTTCAGCTCAGTGTTTTGTTTCTCTATCTGTACTCTCAGTTCTGTGTTGGTTATTTATCTGTGCTCCCAGTTCAGTCTGTTTTTATCTACGTGTATTCGCAGTTCAGTGTTGTTTCACTATCTGTAATCTCAGTTCAGTGTTGTTCCTCTGCCTGTACTCACAGTTCAGTTTTGTTTCTCTGTCTGTAATCTCAGTTCAGTGTTGTTTCTCAATCTGGATTTACAGTTCAGTGTGTTGTTTCTAGATCTGTCCTCTCAGTTCAGTGTTGTTCCTCTCTGTCTGTGCTCAGTTCAGTGTTGTCTGTCTGCCTGTACTCACAGTTAAGTGTTGTTTTGCACTCTGTTTTTACTGTTCAGTGTTGTTTCTCTATCTGTATTCACTGTTGAGTGTTGTTTCTCTATCTGTACTCACAGTTCACAGTTGTTTCTCTATCTGTACTCACAGTGCACAGTTGTTTCTCTATCTGTACTCACTGTTCAGAGTTGTTTCTCTATCTGTACTCATTGTTCAGTGTTGTTTCTCTATCTGTATTCACTGTTCAGTGTTGTTTCTCTATCTGTACTCACAGTTCACAGTTGTTTCTCTATCTGTACTCACAGTTCACAGTTGTTTCTCTATCTGTACTCACTGTTCAGAGTTGTTTCTCTATTTGTACTCATTGTTCAGTGTTGTTTCTCTATCGGTATTCACTGTTCAGTGTTGTTTCTCTATCTGTACTCACTGTTCAGTGTTGTTTCTCTATCTGTACTCACAGTTCACAGTTGTTTCTCTATCTGTACTCACAGTTCAATGTTTTTTTTGTACTCAGAGTTCAGTGTTGTTTCAGTATCTGTAATCTCAGTTCAGTGTTTTTCCTCTGCCTGTACTCACAGATCAAGTATTGTTTATCTGTAATCTCAGTTCAGTGCTGTTTCTCGATCTGTACACTCAGTTCAGTGTTGTTTCTCTGTCTGTACTCACAATTGAATGTTGTTTCACTATCGGTCCTCTCAGTTCAGTGTTGTTTCAATATCTGTACTCTAGCTGTATTCTTCTTTCTCTGTCTGTACTCTCAGTTCAGGTTTGTTTCTCAATCTGTACTCACAGTTCAGTGCTGCTTCTCTATCTGGACTTTCAGCTCAGTGTTTTGTTTCTCTATCTGTACTCTCAGTTCTGTGTTGGTTATTTATCTGTGCTCCCAGTTCAGTCTGTTTTTATCTACGTGTATTCGCAGTTCAGTGTTGTTTCACTATCTGTAATCTCAGTTCAGTGTTGTTCCTCTGCCTGTACTCACAGTTCAGTATTGTTTCTCTGTCTGTAATGTCAGTTCAGTGTTGTTTCTCAATCTTGACGAACAGTTCAGTGTGTAGTTTCTAGATCTGTCCTCTCAGTTCAGTGTTGTTCCTCTCTGTCTGTGCTCAGTTCAGTGTTGACTGTCTGCCTGTAATCACAGTTCAGTGTTGTTTTGCACTCTGTTTTTACTGTTCAGTGTTGTTTCTCTATCTGTATTCACTGTTCAGTGCTCTTTCTCTATCTGTACTCACAGTTCACAGTTGTTTCTCTATCTGTACTCACTGTTCATTGTTTTTTCCCTACATGTACTCATATTTCAATTTTTTTTTGTACTCAGAGTTCAGTGTTGTTTCAGTATCTGTAATCTCAGTTCAGTGTTGTTCCTCTCTGTCTGTAATCATAGTTCAAGTATTGTTTATCTGTAATCTCAGTTCAGTGCTGTTTCTCTATCTGTACACTCAGTTCAGTGTTGTTTCTCTGTCTGTACTCACAATTGAATGTTGTTTCACTATCAGTCCTCTCAGTTCAGTGTTGTTTCAATATCTGTACTCCAGCTGTATTCTTCTTTCTCTGTCTGTACTCTCAGTTCAGGTTTGTTTCTCAATCTGTACTCACAGTTCAGTGCTGCTTCTATATCTGGACTTTCAGCTCAGTTCTGGTTCTCTATCTGGACTTTCAGCTCAGTGTTTTGTTACTCTATCTGTACTCTCAGTTCTGTGTTGGTTATTTATCTGTGCTCCCAGTTCAGTCTGTTTTTATCTATGTGTATTCGCAGTTCAGAGTTGTTTCTCTATCTGTAATCTCAGTTCAGTGTTGTTTCTCAATCTGGATTTACAGTTCAGTGTGTTGTTCCTAGATCGGTCCTCTCAGTTCAGTGTTGTTCCTCTCTTTCTGTGCTCAGTTCAGTGTTGTCTGTCTGCCTGTACTCACAGTTCAGTGTTGTTTTGCACTTTGTTTTTACTGTTCAGTGTTGTTTCTCTATCTGTACTCCCATTTAACAGTTGTTTCTCTATCTGTACTCACTGTTCAGAGTTGTTTCCCTACCTGTACTCACATTTCAGTGTTGCTTTACTAACTGTACTCACAGTTCAGTTCTGCTTCTCGATCTGGACTTTCAGCTCAGTGTTATGTTTCTCTATCTGTACTCTCAGTTCTGTGTTGGTTATTTATCTGTGCTCCCAGTTCAGTCTGTTTTTATCTATGTGTATTCGCAGTTCAGTATTGTTTCACTATCTGTAATCTCCGTTCAGTGTTGTTCCTCTGCCTGTACTCACAGTTCAGTATTGTTTCTCTATCTGTAATCTCAGTTCAGTGTTGTTTCTCAATCTGGACTAACAGTTCAGTGTGTTGTTTCTAGATCTGTCCTCTCAGTTCAGTGTTGTTCCTCTCTGTGTGTGCTCAGTTCAGTGTTGTCTGTCTGCCTGTACTCACAGTTCAGTATTGTTTTGCACTCTGTTTTTACTGTTCAGTGTTGTTTCTCTATCTGTATTCACTGTTGAGTGTTGTTTCTCTATCTGTACTCACAGTTCACAGTTGTTTCTCTATGTGTACTCACAGTTCACAGTTGTTTCTCTATCTGTACTCACTGTTCAGAGTTGTTTCTCAATCTGTACTCACTGTTCACAGTTGTTTCTCTATCTGTCCTCACTGTTCAGAGTTGTTTCCCTACATGTACTCACATTTCAATTTTTTTTTGTACTCAGAGATCAGTGTTGTTTCAGTATCTGTAATCTCAGTTCAGTGTTGTTCCTCTCTGTCTGTATTCACAGATCAAGTATTGTTTCTCTGTCATCTCAGTTCAGTGCTGTTTTTCTATCTGTACACTCAGTTCAGTGTTGGTTCTCTGTCTGTACTCTAGCTGTATTCTTCTTTCTCTGTCTGTACTCTCAGTTCAGGTTTGTTTCTCAATCTGTACTCACAGTTCAGTGTTGCTTTACGAACTGTACTCACAGTTCAGTTCTGCTTCTCTATCTGGACTTTCAGCTCAGAGTTTTGTTTCTCTATCTGTACTCTCAGTTCTGTGTTGGTTATTTATCTGTGCTCCCAGTTCAGTCTGTTTTTATCTATGTGTATTCGCAGTTCAGTGTTGTTTCACTATCTGTAATCTCAGTCAGTGTTGTTCCTCTGCCTGTACTCACAGTTCAGTATTGTTTCTCTGTCTGTAATCTCAGTTCAGTGTTGTTTCTCAATCTGGATTTACAGTTCAGTGTGTTGTTTCTAGATCTGTCCTCTCAGTTCAGTGTTGTTCCTCTCTGTCTGTGCTCAGGTCAGTGTTGTCTGTCTGCCTGTAATCACAGTTCAGTGTTGTTTTGCACTCTGTTTTTACTGTTCAGTGTTGTTTCTCTATCTGTATTCACTGTTGAGAGTTGTTTCTCTATCTGTACTCACAGTTCACAGTTGTTTCTCTATCTGTACTCACAGTTCACAGTTGTTTCTCTATCTGTACTCACTGTTCAGAGTTGTTTCTCTATCTGTACTCATTGTTCAGTGTTGTTTCTCTATCTGTATTCACTGTTCAGTGTTGTTTCTCTATCTGTACTCACAGTTCACAGTTGTTTCTCTATCTGTACTCACAGTTCACAGTTGTTTCTCTATCTGTACTCACTGTTCAGAGTTGTTTCTCTATCTGTACTCACAGTTCACAGTTGTTTCTCTATCTGTACTCACTGTTCGGAGTTGTTTCTCTATCTGTACTCATTGTTCAGTGTTGTTTCTCTATCGGTATTCACTGTTCAGTGTTGTTTCTCTATCTGTACTCACAGTTCACAGTTGTTTCTCTATCTGTACTCACAGTTCAATGTTTTTTTTGTACTCAGAGTTCAGTGTTGTTTCAGTATCTGTAATCTCAGTTCAGTTTTTTTCCTCTGCCTGTACTCACAGATCAAGTCTTGTTTATCTGTAATCTCAGTTCAGTGCTGTTTCTCGATCTGTACACTCAGTTCAGTGTTGTTTCTCTGTCTGTACTCACAATTGAATGTTGTTTCACTATCAGTCCTCTGAGTTCAGTGTTGTCTCAATATCTGTACTCTAGCTGTATTCTTCTTTCTCTGTCTGTACTCTCAGATCAGGTTTGTTTCTCAATCTGTAATCTCAGTTCAGTGCTGTTTCTCTATCTGGACTGTCAGCTCAGTGTGTTGTTTCTCTACCTGTCTTCTCAGTTCTTTGTTGGTTATTTATCTGTGCTCCCAGTTTAGTCTGTTTTTATCTATGTGGACTCGCAGTTCAGTGTTGTTTCACTGTCTGTAATCTCAGTTCAGAGTTGTTCCTCTGCCTGTACTCACAGTTCAGTATTGTTTCTCTATCTGTAATCTCAGTTCAGTGTTGTTTCTCAATCTGGATTTACAGTTCAGTGTGTTGTTTCTAGATCTGTCCTCTCAGTTCAGTGCTGTTCCTCTCTGTCTGTGCTCAGTTCAGTGTTGTCTGTCTGCCTGTACTCACAGTTCAGTGTTGTTTTGCACTCTGTTTTTACTGTTCAGTGTTGTTTCTCTATCTGTATTCACTGTTCAGTGCTGTTTCTCTATCTGTACTCACAGTTCACAGTTGTTTCTCTATCTGTACTCACAGTTCACAGTTGTTTCTCTATCTGTACTCACAGTTAACAGTTGTTTCTCTAACTGTACTCACTGTTCAGAGTTGTTTCCCTACATGTACTCACATTTCAATTTTTTTTTGTACTCAGAATTCAGTGTTGTTTCAGTATCTGTAATCTCAGTTCAGTGTTATTCCTCTCTGTCTGTACTCACAGATCAAGTATTGTTTATCTGTCATCTCAGTTCAGTGCTGTTTCTCTATCTGTACACTCAGTTCAGTGTTGTTTCTCTGTCTGTACTCTAGCTGTATTCTTCTTTCTCTGTCTGTACTCTCAGTTCAGGTTTGTTTCTCAATCTATGTTCAGCGTTCAGTGTTGCTTTAATAACTGTACTCACAGTTCAGTGCTTCTTCTCTATCTGGACTTTCAGCTCAGTGTTTTGTTTCTCTATCTGTACTTTCAGTTCTGTGTTGGTTATTTATCTGTGCTCCCAGTTCAGTCTGTTTTTATCTGTGTGTATCCGCAGTTCAGTGTTGTTTCACTATCTGTAATCTCAGTTCAGTGTTGTTCCTCTGCCTGTACTCACAGTTCAGTATTGTTTCTCTATCTGTATTCTCAGTTCAGTGTTGTTTCTCAATCTGGATTTACAGTTCAGTGTGTTGTTTCTAGATCTGTCCTCTCAGTTCAGTGTTGTTCCTCTCTGTCTGTGCTCAGTTCAGTGTTGTCTGTCTGCCTGTACTCACAGTTCAGTGTTGTATTGCACTCTGTTTTTACTGTTCAGTGTTGTGTCTCTATCTGTATTCACTGTTGAGAGTTGTTTCTCTATCTGTACTCACAGTTCACAGTTGTTTCTCTATCTGTACTCACAGTTCACAGTTGTTTCTCTATCTGTACTCACTGTTCAGAGTTGTTTCTCTATCTGTACTCACAGTTCAGTGTTGTTTCTCTATCTGTATTCACTGGTCAGTGTTGTTTCTCTATCTGTACTCACAGTTCACAGTTGTTTCTCTATCTGTACTCACAGTTCACAGTTGTTTCTCTATCTGTACTCACAGTTCATAGTTGTTTCTCTATCTGTACTCATAGTTCACAGTTGTTTCTCAATCTGTACTCACTGTTCAGAGTTGTTTATCTATCTGTACTCATTGTACAGTGTTGTTTCTCTATCGGTATTCACTGTTCAGTGTTGTTTCTTTATCTGTACTCAAAGTTCACAGTTGTTTCTCTATCTGTACTCACAGTTCACAGTTGTTTCTCTGTCTGTAGTCACTGTTCAGAGTTGTTTCCCTACCTGTACTCACATTTCAATTTTTTTTTGTACTCAGAGTTCAGTGTTGTTTCAGTATCTGTAATCTCAGTTCAGTGTTGTTCCTCTCTGTGTGTATTCACAGATCAAGTATTGTTTATCTGTCATCTCAGTTCAGTGCTGTTTCTCTATCTATACACTCAGTTCAGTGTTATTTCTCTGTCTGTACTATAGCTGTATTCTTCTTTCTCTGTCTGTACTCTCAGTTCAGGTTTGTTTCTCAATCTGTACTCACAGTTCAGTGTTGCTTTACTAACTGTACTCACAGTTCAGTTCTGCTTCTCTATCTGGACTTTCAGCTCAGTGTTTTGTTTCTCTATCTGTACTCTCAGTTCTGTGTTGGTTATTTATCTGTGCTCCCAGTTCAGTCTGTTTTTATGGATGTGTATTCGCAGTTCAGTGTTGTTTCACTATCTGTAACCTCAGTTCAGTGTTGTTCCTCTGCCTGTACTCACAGTTCAGTATTGTTTCTCTATCTGTAATCTCAGTTCAGTGTTGTTTCTCAATCTGGACTAACAGTTCAGTGTGTTGTTTCTAGATCTGTCCTCTCAGTTCAGTGTTGTTCCTCTCTGTCTGTGCTCAGTTCAGTGTTGTCTGTCTGCCTGTACTCACAGTTCAGTGTTGTTTTGCACTCTGTTTTTACTGTTCAGTGTTGTTTCTCTATCTGTATTCACTGTTGAGAGTTGTTTCTCTATCTGTACTCACAGTTCACAGTTGTTTCTCTATGTGTACTCACAGTTCACAGTTGTTTCTCTATCTGTACTCACTGTTCAGAGTTGTTTCTCTATCTGTACTCATTGTTCATTGTTGTTTCTCTATCTGTATTCACTGTTCAGTGTTGTTTCTCTATCTGTACTCACAGTTCACAGTTGTTTCTCTATCTGTACTCACAGTTCACAGTTGTTTCTCTATCTGTACTCACTGTTCAGAGTTGTTTCTCTATCTGTACTCATTGTTCAGTGTTGTTTCTCTATCGGTATTCACTGTTCAGTGTTGGTTCTCCATCTGTACTCACAGTTCACAGTTGTTTCTCTATCTGTACTCACAGTTCAATGTTTTTTTTGTACTCAGAGTTCAGTGTTGTTTCAGTATCTGTAATCTCATTTCAGTGTTTTTCCTCTGCCTGTACTCACAGATCAAGTATTGTTTATCTGTAATCTCAGTTCAGTGCTGTTTCTCGATCTGTACACTCAGTTCAGTGTTGTTTCTCTGTCTGTACTCACAATTGAATGTTGTTTCACTATCAGTCCTCTCAGTTCAGTGTTGTTTCAATATCTGTACTCTAGCTGTATTCTTCTTTCTCTGTCTGTACTCTCAGATCAGGTTTGTTTCTCAATCTGTACTCACAGTTCAGTGCTGCTTCTCTATCTGGACTTTCAGCTCAGTGTGTTGTTTCTCTATCTGTACTCTCAGTTCTGTGTTGGTTATTTATCTGTGCTCCCAGTTCAGTCTGTTTTTATCTACGTGTATTCGCAGTTCAGTGTTGTTTCACTATCTGTAATCTCAGTTCAGTGTTGTTCCTCAGCCTGTACTCACAGTTCAGTATTGTTTCTCTATCTGTAATCTCAGTTCAGTGTTGTTTCTCAATCTGGATTTACAGTTCAGTGTGTTGTTTCTAGATCTGTCCTCTCAGTTCAGTGCTGTTCCTCTCTGTCTGTGCTCAGTTCAGTGTTGTCTGTCTGCCTGTACTCACAGTTCAGTGTTGTTTTGCACTCTGTTTTTACTGTTCAGTGTTGTTTCTCTATCTGTATTCACTGTTCAGTGCTGTTTCTCTATCTGTACTCACAGTTCACAGTTGTTTCTCTATCTGTACTCACAGTTCACAGTTGTTTCTCTATCTGTACTCACAGTTAACAGTTGTTTCTCTAACTGTACTCACTGTTCAGAGTTGTTTCCCTACATGTACTCACATTTCAATTTTTTTTTGTACTCAGAATTCAGTGTTGTTTCAGTATCTGTAATCTCAGTTCAGTGTTATTCCTCTCTGTCTGTACTCACAGATCAAGTATTGTTTATCTGTCATCTCAGTTCAGTGCTGTTTCTCTATCTGTACACTCAGTTCAGTGTTGTTTCTCTGTCTGTACTCTAGCTGTATTCTTCTTTCTCTGTCTGTACTCTCAGTTCAGGTTTGTTTCTCAATCTATGTTCAGCGTTCAGTGTTGCTTTAATAACTGTACTCACAGTTCAGTGCTTCTTCTCTATCTGGACTTTCAGCTCAGTGTTTTGTTTCTCTATCTGTACTTTCAGTTCTGTGTTGGTTATTTATCTGTGCTCCCAGTTCAGTCTGTTTTTATCTGTGTGTATCCGCAGTTCAGTGTTGTTTCACTATCTGTAATCTCAGTTCAGTGTTGTTCCTCTGCCTGTACTCACAGTTCAGTATTGTTTCTCTATCTGTATTCTCAGTTCAGTGTTGTTTCTCAATCTGGATTTACAGTTCAGTGTGTTGTTTCTAGATCTGTCCTCTCAGTTCAGTGTTGTTCCTCTCTGTCTGTGCTCAGTTCAGTGTTGTCTGTCTGCCTGTACTCACAGTTCAGTGTTGTATTGCACTCTGTTTTTACTGTTCAGTGTTGTGTCTCTATCTGTATTCACTGTTGAGAGTTGTTTCTCTATCTGTACTCACAGTTCACAGTTGTTTCTCTATCTGTACTCACAGTTCACAGTTTTTTCTCTATCTGTACTCACTGTTCAGAGTTGTTTCTCTATCTGTACTCACAGTTCAGTGTTGTTTCTCTATCTGTATTCACTGGTCAGTGTTGTTTCTCTATCTGTACTCACAGTTCACAGTTGTTTCTCTATCTGTACTCACAGTTCACAGTTGTTTCTCTATCTGTACTCACAGTTCATAGTTGTTTCTCTATCTGTACTCATAGTTCACAGTTGTTTCTCAATCTGTACTCACTGTTCAGAGTTGTTTATCTATCTGTACTCATTGTACAGTGTTGTTTCTCTATCGGTATTCACTGTTCAGTGTTGTTTCTTTATCTGTACTCAAAGTTCACAGTTGTTTCTCTATCTGTACTCACAGTTCACAGTTGTTTCTCTGTCTGTAGTCACTGTTCAGAGTTGTTTCCCTACCTGTACTCACATTTCAATGTTTGTTTTGTACTCAGAGTTCAGTGTTGTTTCAGTATCTGTAATCTCAGTTCAGTGTTGTTCCTCTCTGTGTGTATTCACAGATCAAGTATTGTTTATCTGTCATCTCAGTTCAGTGCTGTTTCTCTATCTATACACTCAGTTCAGTGTTATTTCTCTGTCTGTACTCTAGCTGTATTCTTCTTTCTCTGTCTGTACTCTCAGTTCAGGTTTGTTTCTCAATCTGTACTCACAGTTCAGTGTTGCTTTACTAACTGTACTCACAGTTCAGTTCTGCTTCTCTATCTGGACTTTCAGCTCAGTGTTTTGTTTCTCTATCTGTACTCTCAGTTCTGTGTTGGTTATTTATCTGTGCTCCCAGTTCAGTCTGTTTTTATGGATGTGTATTCGCAGTTCAGTGTTGTTTCACTATCTGTAACCTCAGTTCAGTGTTGTTCCTCTGCCTGTACTCACAGTTCAGTATTGTTTCTCTATCTGTAATCTCAGTTCAGTGTTGTTTCTCAATCTGGACTAACAGTTCAGTGTGTTGTTTCTAGATCTGTCCTCTCAGTTCAGTGTTGTTCCTCTCTGTCTGTGCTCAGTTCAGTGTTGTCTGTCTGCCTGTACTCACAGTTCAGTGTTGTTTTGCACTCTGTTTTTACTGTTCAGTGTTGTTTCTCTATCTGTATTCACTGTTGAGAGTTGTTTCTCTATCTGTACTCACAGTTCACAGTTGTTTCTCTATGTGTACTCACAGTTCACAGTTGTTTCTCTATCTGTACTCACTGTTCAGAGTTGTTTCTCTATCTGTACTCATTGTTCATTGTTGTTTCTCTATCTGTATTCACTGTTCAGTGTTGTTTCTCTATCTGTACTCACAGTTCACAGTTGTTTCTCTATCTGTACTCACAGTTCACAGTTGTTTCTCTATCTGTACTCACTGTTCAGAGTTGTTTCTCTATCTGTACTCATTGTTCAGTGTTGTTTCTCTATCGGTATTCACTGTTCAGTGTTGGTTCTCCATCTGTACTCACAGTTCACAGTTGTTTCTCTATCTGTACTCACAGTTCAATGTTTTTTTTGTACTCAGAGTTCAGTGTTGTTTCAGTATCTGTAATCTCAGTTCAGTGTTTTTCCTCTGCCTGTACTCACAGATCAAGTATTGTTTATCTGTAATCTCAGTTCAGTGCTGTTTCTCGATCTGTACACTCAGTTCAGTGTTGTTTCTCTGTCTGTACTCACAATTGAATGTTGTTTCACTATCAGTCCTCTCAGTTCAGTGTTGTTTCAATATCTGTACTCTAGCTGTATTCTTCTTTCTCTGTCTGTACTCTCAGATCAGGTTTGTTTCTCAATCTGTACTCACAGTTCAGTGCTGCTTCTCTATCTGGACTTTCAGCTCAGTGTGTTGTTTCTCTATCTGTACTCTCAGTTCTGTGTTGGTTATTTATCTGTGCTCCCAGTTCAGTCTGTTTTTATCTACGTGTATTCGCAGTTCAGTGTTGTTTCACTATCTGTAATCTCAGTTCAGTGTTGTTCCTCTGCCTGTACTCACAGTTCAGTATTGTTTCTCTATCTGTAATCTCAGTTCAGTGTTGTTTCTCAATCTGGATTTACAGTTCAGTGTGTTGTTTCTAGATCTGTCCTCTCAGTTCAGTGTTGTTCATCTCTGTCTGTGCTCAGTTCAGTGTTGTCTGTCTGCCTGTACTCACAGTTCAGTGTTGTTTTGCACTCTGTTTTTACTGTTCAGTGTTGATTCTCTATCTGTACTCACAGTTCACAGTTGTTTCTCTATCTGTACTCACATTTCAATTTTTTTTTGTACTCAGAGTTCAGTGTTGTTTCAGTATCTGTAATCTCAGTTCAGTGTTGTTCCTCTCTGTCTGTATTCACAGATCAACTATTGTTTATCTGTCATCTCAGTTCAGTGCTGTTTCTCTATCTGTACACTCAGTTCAGTGTTATTTCTCTGTCTGTACTCTAGCTGTATTCTTCTTTCTCTGTCTGTATTCTCAGTTCAGGTTTGTTTCTCAATCTTTACTCACAGTTCAGTGTCGCTTTACTAACTGTACTCACAGTTCAGTGTGTTGTTTCTCTATCTGTACTCTCAGTTCTATGTTGGTTATTTATCTGTGCTCCCAGTTCAGTCTGTTTTTATCTATGTGTATTCGCAGTTCAGTGTTGTTTCACTATTTGTAATCTCAGTTCAGTGTTGTTCCTCTGCCTGTACTCACAGTTCAGTATTGTTTCTCTATCTGTAATCTCAGTTCAGTGTTGTTTCTCAATCTGGATTTACAGTTCAGTGTGTTGTTTCTAGATCTGTCCTCTCAGTTCAGTGTTGTTCCTCTCTGTCTGTGCTCAGTTCAGTGTTGTCTGTCTGCCTGTACTCACAGTTCAGTGTTGTTTTGCACTCTGTTTTTACTGTTCAGTGTTGTTTCTCTATCAGTATTCACTGTTGAGAGTTGTTTCTCTATCTGTACTCACAGTTCACAGTTGTTTCTCTATGTGTACTCACAGTTCACAGTTGTTTCTCTATCTGTACTCACTGTTCAGAGTTGTTTCTCTATCTGTACTCATTGTTCATTGTTGTTTCTCTATCTGTATTCACTGTTCAGTGTTGTTTCTCTATCTGTACTCACAGTTCACAGTTGTTTCTCTATCTGTACTCACAGTTCACAGTTGTTTCTCTATCTGTACTCACTGTTCAGAGTTGTTTCTCTATCTGTACTCACAGTTCAGTGCTGCTTCTCTATCTGGACTTTCAGCTCAGTGTGTTGTTTCTCTATCTGTACTCTCAGTTCTGTGTTGGTTATTTATCTGTGCTCCAAGTTCAGTCTGTTTTTATCTACGTGTATTCGCAGTTCAGTGTTGTTTCACTATCTGTCATCTCATTTCAGTGTTGTTCCTCTGACTGTACTCACAGTTCAGTATTGTTTCTCTATCTGTAATCTCAGTTCAGTGTTGTTTCTCAATCTGGATTTACAGTTCAGTGTATTGTTTCTAGATCTGTCCTCTCAGTTCAGTGTTGTTCCTCTCTGTCTGTGCTCAGTTCAGTGTTGTCTGTCTGCCTGTACTCACAGTTCAGTGTTGTTTTGCACTCTGTTTTTACTGTTCAGTGTTGTTTCTCTATCTGTACTCACTGTTCAGAGTTGCTTCCCTACCTGTACTCACATTTCAATTTTTTTTTGTACTCAGAGTTCAGTGTTGTTTCAGTATCTGTAATCTCAGTTCAGTGTTGTTCCTCTCTGTCTGTATTCACAGATCAACTATTGTTTATCTGTCATCTCAGTTCAGTGCTGTTTCTCTATCTGTACTCTCAGTTCAGTGTTGTTTCTCTGTCTGTACTCTAGCTGTATTCTTCTTTCTCTGTCTGTACTCTCAGTTCAGGTTTGTTTCTCAATCTGTACTCACAGTTCAGTGTTGCTTTACTAACTGTACTCACAGTTCAGTTCTGCTTCTCTATCTGGACTTTCAGCTCAGTGTTTTGTTTCTCTATCTGTACTCTCAGTTCTGTGTTGGTTATTTATCTGTGCTCCCAGTTCAGTCTGTTTTTATCAATGTGTATTCGCAGTTCAGTGTTGTTTCACTATCTGTAATCTCAGTTCAGTGTTGTTCCTCTGCCTGTACTCACAGTTCAGTATTGTTTCTCTGTCTGTAATCTCAGTTCAGTGTTGTTTCTCAATCTGGACTAACAGTTCAGTGTATTTGTTTCTAGATCTGTCCGCTCAGTTCAGTGTTGATCCTCTCTGTCTGTGCTCAGTTCAGTGTTGTCTGTCTGCCTGTAATCACAGTTCAGTGTTGTTTTGCACTCTGTTTTTACTGTTCAGTGTTGTTTCTCTATCTGTATTCACTGTTGAGAGTTGTTTCTCTATCTGTACTCATTGTTCAGTGTTGTTTCTCTATCTGTATTCACTGTTCAGTGTTGTTTCTCTATCTGTACTCACAGTTCACAGTTGTTTCTCTATCTGTACTCACAGTTCACAGTTGTTTCTCTATCTGTACTCACTGTTCAGAGTTGTTTCTCTATCTGTACTCATTGTTCAGTGTTGTTTCTCTATCGGTATTCACTGTTCAGTGTTGTTTCTCTATCTGTACTCACAGTTCACAGTTGTTTCTCTATCTGTACTCACAGTTCAATTTTTTTTTGTACTCAGAGTTCAGTGTTGTTTCAGTATCTGTAATCTCAGTTCAGTGTTTTTCCTCTGCCTGTACTCACAGATCAAGTATTGTTTATCTGTAATCTCAGTTCAGTGCTGTTTCTCGATCTGTACACTCAGTTCAGTGTTGTTTCTCTGTCTGTACTCACAATTGAATGTTGTTTCACTATCAGTCCTCTCAGTTCAGTGTTGTTTCAATATCTGTACTCTAGCTGTATTCTTCTTTCTCTGTCTGTACTCTCAGTTCAGGTTTGTTCCTCTCTGTCTGTGCTCAGTTCAGTGTTGTCTGTCTGCCTGTAATCTCAGTTCAGTGTTGTTTTGCACTCTGTTTTTACTGTTCAGTGTTGTTTCTCTATCTGTATTCACTGTTGAGTGTTGTTTCTCTATCTGTACTCACATTTCAATGTTTGTTTTGTATTCAGAGTTCAGTGTTGTTTCAGTATCTGTAATCTCAGTTCAGTGTTGTTCCTCTTTGTAATCATAGTTCAAGTATTGTTTATCTGTAATCTCAGTTCAGTGTTGTTTCTCTGTCTGTACTCACAATTGAATGTTGTTTCACTATCAGTCCTCTCAGTTCAGTGTTGTTTCAATATCTGTACTCTAGCTGTATTCTTCTTTCTCTGTCTGTACTCTCAGATCAGGTTTGTTTCTCAATCTGTACTCACAGTTCAGTGCTGCTTCTCTATCTGGACTTTCAGCTCAGTGTGTTGTTTCTCTATCTGTACTCTCAGTTCTGTGTTGGTTATTTATCTGTGCTCCCAGTTCAGTCTGTTTTTATCTATGTGTATTCGCAGTTCAGTGTTGTTTCACTATCTGTAATCTCAGTTCAGTGTTGTTTCTCTGCCTGTACTCACAGTTCAGTATTGTTTCTCTATCTGTAATCTCAGTTCAGTGTTGTTTCTCAATCTGGATTTACAGTTCAGTGTGTTGTTCCTAGATCTGTCCTCTCAGTTCAGTGTTGTTCCTCTCTGTCTGTGCTCAGTTCAGTGTTGTCTGTCTGCTTGTACTCACAGTTCAGTGTTGTTTTGCACTCTGTTTTTACTGTTCAGTGTTGTTTCTCTATCTGTATTCACTGTTGAGTGTTTTTTCTCTACCTGTACTCACAGTTCACAGTTGTTTCTCTATCTGTACTCACTGTTCACAGTTGTTTCTCTATCTGTACTCACTGTTCAGAGTTGTTTCCCTACCTGTACTCACATTTCAATTTTTTTTTGTACTCAGAATTCAGTGTTGTTTCAGTATCTGTAATCTCAGTTCAGTGTTGTTCCTCTCTGTCTGTATTCACAGATCAAGTATTGTTTATCTGTCATCTCAGTTCAGTGCTGTTTCTCTATCTGTACACTCAGTTCAGTGTTGTTTCTCTGTCTGTACTCTAGCTGTATTCTTCTTTCTCTGTCTGTACTCTCAGTTCAGGTTTGTTTCTCAATCTGTACTCACAGTTCAGTGCTGCTTCTCTATCTGGACTTTCAGCTCAGTGTTTTGTTTCTCTATCTGTACTCTCAGTTCTGTGTTGGTTATTTATCTGTGCTCCCAGTTCAGTCTGTTTTTATCTATGTGTATTCGCAGTTCAGTGTTGTTTCACTATCTGTAATCTCAGTTCAGTGTTGTTCCTCTGCCTGTACTCACAGTTCAGTATTGTTTCTCTGTCTGTAATCTCAGTTCAGTGTTGTTTCTCAATCTGGACTAACTGTTCAGTGTGTTGTTTCTAGATCTGTCCTCTCAGTTCAGGGTTGTTCCTCTCTGTCTGTGCTCAGTTCAGTGTTGTCTGTCTGCCTGTAATCACAGTTCAGTGTTGTTTTGCACTCTGTTTTTACTGTTCAGTGCTGTTTCTCTATCTGTATTCACTGTTGAGTGTTGTTTCTCTATCTGTACTCACATTTCAATGTTTGTTTTGTACTCAGAGTTCAGTGTTGTTTCAGTATCTGTAATCTCAGTTCAGTGTTGTTCCTCTCTGTCTGTACTCACACATCAAGTATTGTTTATCTGTAATCTCAGTTCAGTGTTGTTTCTCTGTCTGTACTCACAATTGAATGTTGTTTCACTATCAGTCCTCTCAGTTCAGTGTTGTTTCAATATCTGTACTCTAGCTGCATTCTTCTTTCTCTGTCTGTCATCTCAGTTCAGTGTTGTTTCTCAATCTGGACTAACAGTTCAGTGTGTTGTTTCTAGATCTGTCCTCTCAGTTCAGGGTTGTTCCTCTCTGTCTGTGCTCAGTTCAGTGTTGTCTGTCTGCCTGTAATCACAGTTCAGTGTTGTTTTGCACTCTGTTTTTACTGTTCAGTGTTGTTTCTCTATCTGTATTCACTGTTCAGTGCTCTTTCTCTATCTGTACTCACAGTTCACAGTTGTTTCTCTATCTGTACTCACAGTTCACAGTTGTTTCTCTATCTGTACTCACAGTTCACAGTTGTTTCTCTATCTGTACTCACTGTTCAGAGTTGTTTCCCTACATGTACTCACATTTCAATTTTTTTTTGTACTCAGAGTTCAGTGTTGTTTCAGTATCTGTAATCTCAGTTCAGTGTTATTCCTCTCTGTCTGTACTCACAGATCAAGTATTGTTTATCTGTCATCTCAGTTCAGTGCTGTTTCTCTATCTGTACACTCAGTTCAGTGTTGTTTCTCTGTCTGTACTCTAGCTGTATTCTTCTTTCTCTGTCTGTACTCTCAGTTCAGGTTTGTTTCTCAATCTGTACTCACAGTTCAGTGTTGCTTTAATAACTGTACTCACAGTTCAGTGCTTCTTCTCTATCTGGACTTTCAGCTCAGTGTTTTGTTTCTCTATCTGTACTTTCAGTTCTGTGTTGGTTATTTATCTGTGCTCCCAGTTCAGTCTGTTTTTATCTGTGTGTATTCGCAGTTCAGTGTTGTTTCACTATCTGTAATCTCAGTTCAGTGTTGTTCCTCTGCCTGTACTCACAGTTCAGTATTGTTTCTCTATCTGTATTCTCAGTTCAGTGTTGTTTCTCAATCTGGATTTACAGTTCAGTGTGTTGTTTCTAGATCTGTCCTCTCAGTTCAGTGTTGTTCCTCTCTGTCTGTGCTCAGTTCAGTGTTGTCTGTCTGCCTGTACTCACAGTTTAGTGTTGTATTGCACTCTGTTTTTACTTTTCAGTGTTGTGTCTCTATCTGTATTCACTGTTGAGAGTTGTTTCTCTATCTGTACTCACAGTTCACAGTTGTTTCTCTATCTGTACTCACAGTTCACAGTTGTTTCTCTATCTGTACTCACTGTTCAGAGTTGTTTCTCTATCTGTACTCATTGTTCAGTGTTGTTTCTCTATCTGTATTCACTGGTCAGTGTTGTTTCTCTATCTGTACTCACAGTTCACAGTTGTTTCTCTATCTGTACTCACAGTTCACAGTTGTTTCTCTGTCTGTACTCACAGTTCACAGTTGTTTCTCTATCTCTACTCACAGTTCACAGTTGTTTCTCAATCTGTACTCACTGTTCAGAGTTGTTTATCTATCTGTACTCATTGTTCAGTGTTGTTTCTCTATCGGTATTCACTGTTCAGTGTTGTTTCTTTATCTGTACTCAAAGTTCACAGTTGTTTCTCTATCTGTACTCACAGTTCACAGTTGTTTCTCTATCTGTACTCCCAGTTCAATGTTTTTTTTGTACTCAGAGTTCAGTGTTGTTTCAGTATCTGTAATCTCAGTTCAGTGTTTTTCCTCTGCCTTTACTCACAGATCAAGTCTTGTTTATCTGTAATCTCAGTTCAGTGCTGTTTCTCTATCTGTACACTCAGTTCAGTGTTGTTTCTCTGTCTGTACTCACAATTGAATGTTGTTTCACTATCAGTCCTCTCAGTTCAGTGTTGTTTCAATATCTGTACTCTAGCTGTATTCTTCTTTCTCTGTCTGTACTCTCAGATCAGGTTTGTTTCTCAATCTGTACTCACAGTTCAGTGTTGCTTTACTAACTGTACTCACAGTTCAGTTCTGCTTCTCTATCTGGACTTTCAGCTCAGTGTTTTGTTTCTCTATCTGTACTCTCAGTTCTGTGTTGGTTATTTATCTGTGCTCCCAGTTCAGTCTGTTTTTATCTATGTGTATTCGCAGTTCAGTGTTGTTTCACTATCTGTAACCTCAGTTCAGTGTTGTTCCTCTGCCTGTACTCACAGTTCAGTATTGTTTCTCTTTCTGTAATCTCAGTTCAGTGTTGTTTCTCAATCTGGATTTACAGTTCAGTGTGTTGTTTCTAGATCTGTCCTCTCAGTTCAGTGTTGTTCCTCTCTGTCTGTGCTCAGTTCAGTGTTGTCTGTCTGCCTGTACTCACAGTTCAGTGTTGTTTTGCACTCTGTTTTTACTCTTCAGTGTTGTTTCTCTATCTGTATTCACTGTTCAGTGCTGTTTCTCTATCTGTACTCACAGTTCACAGTTGTTTCTCTTTCTGTACTCACAGTTCACAGTTGTTTCTCTATCTGTACTCACAGTTAACAGTTGTTTCTCTATCCGTACTCACTGTTCAGAGTTGTTTCCCTACCTGTACTCACATTTCAATTTTTTTTTGTACTCAGATTTCAGTGTTGTTTCAGTATCTGTAATCTCAGTTCAGTGTTATTCCTCTCTGTCTGTACTCACAGATCAAGTATTGTTTATCTGTCATCTCAGTTCAGTGCTGTTTCTCTATCTGTACACTCAGTTCAGTGTTGTTTCTCTGTCTGTACTCTAGCTGTATTCTTCTATCTCTGTCTGTACTCTCAGTTCAGGTTTGTTTCTCAATCTATATTCACAGTTCAGTGTAGCTTTACTAACTGTAATCACAGTTCAGTGCTGCTTCTCTATCTGGACTTTCAGCTCAGAGTTTTGTTTCTCTATCTGTACTTTCAGTTCTGTGTTGGTTATTTATCTGTGCTCCCAGTTCAGTCTGTTTTTATCTATGTGTATTCGCAGTTCAGTGTTGTTTCACTATTTGTAATCTCAGTTCAGTGCTGTTCCTCTGCCTGTACTCACAGTTCAGTATTGTTTCTCTGTCTGTAATCTCAGTTCAGTGTTGTTTCTCAATCTGGACTAACAGTTCAGTGTGTTGTTTCTAGATCTGTCCTCTCAGTTCAGGGTTGTTCCTCTCTGTCTGTGCTCAGTTCAGTGTTGTCTGTCTGCCTGTAATCACAGTTCAGTGTTGTTTTGCACTCTGTTATTACTGTTCAGTGTTGTTTCTCTATCTGTATTCACTGTTGAGAGTTGTTTCTCTATCTGTACTCACAGTTCACAGTTGTTTCTCTATCTGTACTCACAGTTCACAGTTGTTTCTCTATTTGTACTCACTGATCACAGTTGTTTCTCTATCTGTACTCACTGTTCAGAGTTGTTTCCCTACCTGTACTCACATTTCAATTTTTTTTGTACTCAGAGTTCAGTGTTGTTTCAGTATCTGTAATCTCAGTTCAGTGTTGTCCCTCTCTGTCTGTATTCACAGATCAAGTATTGTTTATCTGTCATCTCAGTTCAGTGCTGTTTCTCTATCTGTACACTCAGTTCAGTGTTGTTTCTCTGTCTGTACTCTAGCTGTATTCTTCTTTCTCTGTCTGAACTCTCAGTTCAGGTTTGTTTCTCAATCTGTACTCACAGTTCAGTGTTGCTTTACTAACTGTACTCACAGTTCAGTTCTGCTTCTCTATCTGGACTTTCAGCTCAGTGTTTTGTTTCTCTATCTGTACTCTCAGTTCTGTGTTGGTTATTTATCTGTGCTCCCAGTTCAGTCTGTTTTTATCTACGTGTATTCGCAGTTCAGTGTTGTTTCACTATCTGTAATCTCAGTTCAGTGTTGTTCCTCTGCCTGTACTCACAGTTCAGTTTTGTTTCTCTGTCTGTAATCTCAGTTCAGTGTTGTTTCTCAATCTGGATTTACAGTTCAGTGTGTTGTTTCTAGATCTGTCCTCTCAGTTCAGTGTTGTTCCTCTCTGTCTGTGCTCAGTTCAGTGTTGTCTGTCTGCCTGTACTCACAGTTAAGTGTTGTTTTGCACTCTGTTTTTACTGTTCAGTGTTGTTTCTCTATCTGTATTCACTGTTGAGTGTTGTTTCTCTATCTGTACTCACAGTTCACAGTTGTTTCTCTATCTGTACTCACAGTGCACAGTTGTTTCTCTATCTGTACTCACTGTTCAGAGTTGTTTCTCTATCTGTACTCATTGTTCAGTGTTGTTTCTCTATCTGTATTCACTGTTCAGTGTTGTTTCTCTATCTGTACTCACAGTTCACAGTTGTTTCTCTATCTGTACTCACAGTTCACAGTTGTTTCTCTATCTGTACTCACTGTTCAGAGTTGTTTCTCTATTTGTACTCATTGTTCAGTGTTGTTTCTCTATCGGTATTCACTGTTCAGTGTTGTTTCTCTATCTGTACTCACTGTTCAGTGTTGTTTCTCTATCTGTACTCACAGTTCACAGTTGTTTCTCTATCTGTACTCACAGTTCAATGTTTTTTTTGTACTCAGAGTTCAGTGTTGTTTCAGTATCTGTAATCTCAGTTCAGTGTTTTTCCTCTGCCTGTACTCACAGATCAAGTATTGTTTATCTGTAATCTCAGTTCAGTGTTGTTTCTCTGTCTGTACTCACAATTGAATGTTGTTTCACTATCAGTCCTCTCAGTTCAGTGTTGTTTCAATATCTGTACTCTAGCTGTATTCTTCTTTCTCTGTCTGTAATCTCAGTTCAGGTTTGTTTCTCAATCTGTACTCACAGTTCAGTGCTGCTTCTCTATCTGGACTTTCAGTTCAGTGTTTTGTTTCTCTATCTGTACTCTCAGTTCTGTGTTGGTTATTTATCTGTGCTCCCAGTTCAGTCTGTTTTTATCTATGTGTATTCGCAGTTCGGTGTTGTTTCACTATCTGTAATCTCAGTTCAGTGTTGTTCCTCTGCCTGTACTCACAGTTCAGTATTGTTTCTCTGTCTGTAATGTCAGTTCAGTGTTGTTTCTCAATCTTGACGAACAGTTCAGTGTGTAGTTTCTAGATCTGTCCTCTCAGTTCAGGGTTGTTCCTCTCTGTCTGTGCTCAGTTCAGTGTTGACTGTCTGCCTGTAATCACAGTTCAGTGTTGTTTTGCACTCTGTTTTTACTGTTCAGTGTTGTTTCTCTATCTGTATTCACTGTTCAGTGCTCTTTCTCTATCTGTACTCACAGTTCACAGTTGTTTCTCTATCTGTACTCACTGTTCATTGTTGTTTCCCTACATGTACTCATATTTCAATTTTTTTTTGTACTCAGAGTTCAGTGTTGTTTCAGTATCTGTAATCTCAGTTCAGTGTTGTTCCTCTCTGTCTGTAATCATAGTTCAAGTATTGTTTATCTGTAATCTCAGTTCAGTGCTGTTTCTCTATCTGTACACTCAGTTCAGTGTTGTTTCTCTGTCTGTACTCACAATTGAATGTTGTTTCACTATCAGTCCTCTCAGTTCAGTGTTGTTTCAATATCTGTACTCTAGCTTTATTCTTCTTTCTCTGTCTGTACTCTCAGTTCAGGTTTGTTTCTCAATCTGTACTCACAGTTCAGTGCTGCTTCTATATCTGGACTTTCAGCTCAGTTCTGCTTCTCTATCTGGACTTTCAGCTCAGTGTTTTGTTTCTCTATCTGTACTCTCAGTTCTGTGTTGGTTATTTATCTGTGCTCCCAGTTCAGTCTGTTTTTATCTATGTGTATTCGCAGTTCAGAGTTGTTTCACTATCTGTAATCTCAGTTCAGTGTTGTTCCTCTGCCTGTACTCACAGTTCAGTATTGTTTCTCTATCTGTAATCTCAGTTCAGTGTTGTTTCTCAATCTGGATTTACAGTTCAGTGTGTTGTTCCTAGATCGGTCCTCTCAGTTCAGTGTTGTTCCTCTCTGTCTGTGCTCAGTTCAGTGTTGTCTGTCTGCCTGTACTCACAGTTCAGTGTTGTTTTGCACTCTGTTTTTACTGTTCAGTGTTGTTTCTCTATCTGTACTCCCATTTAACAGTTGTTTCTCTATCTGTACTCACTGTTCAGAGTTGTTTCCCTACCTGTACTCACATTTCAGTGTTGCTTTACTAACTGTACTCACAGTTCAGTTCTGCTTCTCGATCTGGACTTTCAGCTCAGTGTTATGTTTCTCTATCTGTACTCTCAGTTCTGTGTTGGTTATTTATCTGTGCTCCCAGTTCAGTCTGTTTTTATCTATGTGTATTCGCAGTTCAGTGTTGTTTCACTATCTGTAATCTCCGTTCAGTGTTGTTCCTCTGCCTGTACTCACAGTTCAGTATTGTTTCTCTGTCTGTAATCTCAGTTCAGTGTTGTTTCTCAATCTGGACTAACAGTTCAGTGTGTTGTTTCTAGATCTGTCCTCTCAGTTCAGTGTTGTTCCTCTCTGTGTGTGCTCAGTTCAGTGTTGTCTGTCTGCCTGTACTCACAGTTCAGTATTGTTTTGCACTCTGTTTTTACTGTTCAGTGTTGTTTCTCTATCTGTATTCACTGTTGAGTGTTGTTTCTCTATCTGTACTCACAGTTCACAGTTGTTTCTCTATCTGTACTCACAGTTCACAGTTGTTTCTCTATCTGTACTCACTGTTCAGAGTTGTTTCTCTATCTGTACTCACTGTTCACAGTTGTTTCTCTATCTGTCCTCACTGTTCAGAGTTGTTTCCCTACCTGTACTCACATTTCAATTTTTTTTTGTACTCAGAGATCAGTGTTGTTTCAGTATCTGTAATCTCAGTTCAGTGTTGTTCCTCTCTGTCTGTATTCACAGATCAAGTATTGTTTATCTGTCATCTCAGTTCAGTGCTGTTTTTCTATCTGTACACTCAGTTCAGTGTTGTTTCCCTGTCTGTACTCTAGCTGTATTCTTCTTTCTCTGTCTGTACTCTCAGTTCAGGTTTGTTTCTCAATCTGTACTCACAGTTCAGTGTTGCTTTACGAACTGTACTCACAGTTCAGATCTGCTTCTCTATCTGGACTTTCAGCTCAGAGTTTTGTTTCTCTATCTGTACTCTCAGTTCTGTGTTGGTTATTTATCTGTGCTCCCAGTTCAGTCTGTTTTTATCTATGTGTATTCGCAGTTCAGTGTTGTTTCACTATCTGTAATCTCAGTCAGTGTTGTTCCTCTGCCTGTACTCACAGTTCAGTATTGTTTCTCTGTCTGTAATCTCAGTTCAGTGTTGTTTCTCAATCTGGATTTACAGTTCAGTGTGTTGTTTCTAGATCTGTCCTCTCAGTTCAGTGTTGTTCCTCTCTGTCTGTGCTCAGGTCAGTGTTGTCTGTCTGCCTGTAATCACAGTTCAGTGTTGTTTTGCACTCTGTTTTTACTGTTCAGTGTTGTTTCTCTATCTGTATTCACTGTTGAGAGTTGTTTCTCTATCTGTACTCACAGTTCACAGTTGTTTCTCTATCTGTACTCACAGTTCACAGTTGTTTCTCTATCTGTACTCACTGTTCAGAGTTGTTTCTCTATCTGTACTCATTGTTCAGTGTTGTTTCTCTATCTGTATTCACTGTTCAGTGTTGTTTCTCTATCTGTACTCACAGTTCACAGTTGTTTCTCTATCTGTACTCACAGTTCACAGTTGTTTCTCTATCTGAACTCACTGTTCAGAGTTGTTTCTCTATCTGTACTCACAGTTCACAGTTGTTTCTCTATCTGTACTCACTGTTCGGAGTTGTTTCTCTATCTGTACTCATTGTTCAGTGTTGTTTCTCTATCGGTATTCACTGTTCAGGATTGTTTCTCTATCTGTACTCACAGTTCACAGTTGTTTCTCTATCTGTACTCACAGTTCAATGTTTTTTTTGTACTCAGAGTTCAGTGTTGTTTCAGTATCTGTAATCTCAGTTCAGTTTTTTTCCTCTGCCTGTACTCACAGATCAAGTCTTGTTTATCTGTAATCTCAGTTCAGTGCTGTTTCTCGATCTGTACACTCAGTTCAGTGTTGTTTCTCTGTCTGTACTCACAATTGAATGTTGTTTCACTATCAGTCCTCTCAGTTCAGTGTTGTCTCAATATCTGTACTCTAGCTGTATTCGTCTTTCTCTGTCTGTACACTCAGATCAGGTTTGTTTCTCAACCTGTAATCTCAGTTCAGTGCTGTTTCTCTATCTGGACTGTCAGCTCAGTGTGTTGTTTCTCTACCTGTCTTCTCAGTTCTTTGTTGGTTATTTATCTGTGCTCCCAGTTTAGTCTGTTTTTATCTATGTGGACTCGCAGTTCAGTGTTGTTTCACTGTCTGTAATCTCAGTTCAGAGTTGTTCCTCAGCCTGTACTCACAGTTCAGTATTGTTTCTCTATCTGTAATCTCAGTTCAGTGTTGTTTCTCAATCTGGATTTACAGTTCAGTGTGTTGTTTCTAGATCTGTCCTCTCAGTTCAGTGTTGTTCCTCTCTGTCTGTGCTCAGTTCAGTGTTGTCTGTCTGCCTGTACTCACAGTTCAGTGTTGTTTTGCACTCTGTTTTTACTGTTCAGTGTTGTTTCTCTATCTGTATTCACTGTTCAGTGCTGTTTCTCTATCTGTACTCACAGTTCACAGTTGTTTCTCTATCTGTACTCACAGTTCACAGTTGTTTCTCTATCTGTACTCACAGTTAACAGTTGTTTCTCTAACTGTACTCACTGTTCAGAGTTGTTTCCCTACATGTACTCACATTTCAATTTTTTTTTGTACTCAGAATTCAGTGTTGTTTCAGTATCTGTAATCTCAGTTCAGTGTTATTCCTCTCTGTCTGTACTCACAGATCAAGTATTGTTTATCTGTCATCTCAGTTCAGTGCTGTTTCTCTATCTGTACACTCAGTTCAGTGTTGTTTCTCTGTCTGTACTCTAGCTGTATTCTTCTTTCTCTGTCTGTACTCTCAGTTCAGGTTTGTTTCTCAATCTATATTCAGCGTTCAGTGTTGCTTTAATAACTGTACTCACAGTTCAGTGCTTCTTCTCTATCTGGACTTTCAGCTCAGTGTTTTGTTTCTCTATCTGTACTTTCAGTTCTGTGTTGGTTATTTATCTGTGCTCCCAGTTCAGTCTGTTTTTATCTGTGTGTATCCGCAGTTCAGTGTTGTTTCACTATCTGTAATCTCAGTTCAGTGTTGTTCCTCTGCCTGTACTCACAGTTCAGTATTGTTTCTCTATCTGTATTCTCAGTTCAGTGTTGTTTCTCAATCTGGATTTACAGTTCAGTGTGTTGTTTCTAGATCTGTCCTCTCAGTTCAGTGTTGTTCCTCTCTGTCTGTGCTCAGTTCAGTGTTGTCTGTCTGCCTGTACTCACAGTTCAGTGTTGTATTGCACTCTGTTTTTACTGTTCAGTGTTGTGTCTCTATCTGTATTCACTGTTGAGAGTTGTTTCTCTATCTGTACTCACAGTTCACAGTTGTTTCTCTATCTGTACTCACAGTTCACAGTTGTTTCTCTATCTGTACTCACTGTTCAGAGTTGTTTCTCTATCTGTACTCACAGTTCAGTGTTGTTTCTCTATCTGTATTCACTGATCAGTGTTGTTTCTCTATCTGTACTCACAGATCACAGTTGTTTCTCTATCTGTACTCACAGTTCACAGTTGTTTCTCTATCTGTACTCACAGTTCATAGTTGTTTCTCTATCTGTACTCACAGTTCACAGTTGTTTCTCAATCTGTACTCACTGTTCAGAGTTGTTTATCTATCTGTACTCATTGTACAGTGTTGTTTCTCTATCGGTATTCACTGTTCAGTGTTGTTTCTTTATCTGTACTCAAAGTTCACAGTTGTTTCTCTATCTGTACTCACAGTTCACAGTTGTTTCTCTATCTGTACTCCCAGTTCAATGTTTTTTTTGTACTCAGAGTTCAGTGTTGTTTCAGTATCTGTAATCTCAGTTCAGTGTTTTTCCTCTGCCTTTACTCACAGATCAAGTCTTGTTTATCTGTAATCTCAGTTCAGTGCTGTTTCTCTATCTGTACACTCAGTTCAGTGTTGTTTCTCTGTCTGTACTCACAATTGAATGTTGTTTCACTATCAGTCCTCTCAGTTCAGTGTTGTTTCAATATCTGTACTCTAGCTGTATTCTTCTTTCTCTGTCTGTACTCTCAGATCAGGTTTGTTTCTCAATCTGTACTCACAGTTCAGTGTTGCTTTACTAACTGTACTCACAGTTCAGTTCTGCTTCTCTATCTGGACTTTCAGCTCAGTGTTTTGTTTCTCTATCTGTACTCTCAGTTCTGTGTTGGTTATTTATCTGTGCTCCCAGTTCAGTCTCTTTTTATCTATGTGTATTCGCAGTTCAGTGTTGTTTCACTATCTCTAACCTCAGTTCAGTGTTGTTCCTCTGCCTGTACTCACAGTTCAGTATTGTTTCTCTGTCTGTAATCTCAGTTCAGTGTTGTTTCTCAATCTGGATTTACAGTTCAGTGTGTTGTTTCTAGATCTGTCCTCTCAGTTCAGTGTTGTTCCTCTCTGTCTGTGCTCAGTTCAGTGTTGTCTGTCTGCCTGTACTCACAGTTCAGTGTTGTTTTGCACTCTGTTTTTACTGTTCAGTGTTGTTTCTCTATCTGTATTCACTGTTCAGTGCTGTTTCTCTATCTGTACTCACAGTTCACAGTTGTTTCTCTATCTGTAATCACAGTTCACAGTTGTTTCTCTATCTGTACTCACAGTTAACAGTTGTTTCTCTATCTGTACTCACTGTTCAGAGTTGTTTCCCTACCTGTACTCACATTTCAATTTTTTTTTGTACTCAGATTTCAGTGTTGTTTCAGTATCTGTAATCTCAGTTCAGTGTTGTTCCTCTCTGTCTGTAATCATAGTTCAAGTATTGTTTATCTGTAATCTCAGTTCAGTGCTGTTTCTCTATCTGTACACTCAGTTCAGTGTTGTTTCTCTGTCTGTACTCTAGCTGTATTCTTCTATCTCTGTCTGTACTCTCAGTTCAGGTTTGTTTCTCAATCTATATTCACAGTTCAGTGTAGCTTTACTAACTGTAATCACAGTTCAGTGCTGCTTCTCTATCTGGACTTTCAGCTCAGAGTTTTGTTTCTCTATCTGTACTTTCAGTTCTGTGTTGGTTATTTATCTGTGCTCCCAGTTCAGTCTGTTTTTATCTATGTGTATTCGCAGTTCAGTGTTGTTTCACTATTTGTAATCTCAGTTCAGTGTTGTTTCTCAATCTGGACTAACAGTTCAGTGTGTTGTTTCTAGATCTGTCCTCTCAGTTCAGGGTTGTTCCTCTCTGTCTGTGCTCAGTTCAGTGTTGTCTGTCTGCCTGTAATCACAGTTCAGTGTTGTTTTGCACTCTGTTATTACTGTTCAGTGTTGTTTCTCTATCTGTATTCACTGTTCACTGCTCTTTCTCTATCTGTACTCACAGTTCACAGTTGTTTCTCTATCTGTACTCACAGTTCGCAGTTGTTTCTCTATCGGTACTCACTGTTCACAGGTGTTTCTCTATCTGTACTCACTGTTCAGAGTTGTTTCCCTACCTGTACTCACATTTCAATTTTTTTTTGTACTCAGAGTTCAGTGTTGTTTCAGTATCTGTAATCTCAGTTCAGTGTTGTCCCTCTCTGTCTGTATTCACAGATCAAGTATTGTTTATCTGTCATCTCAGTTCAGTGCTGTTTCTCTATCTGTACACTCAGTTCAGTGTTGTTTCTCTGTCTGTACTCTAGCTGTATTCTTCTTTCTCTGTCTGAACTCTCAGTTCAGGTTTGTTTCTCAATCTGTACTCACAGTTCAGTGTTGCTTTACTAACTGTACTCACAGTTCAGTTCTGCTTCTCTATCTGGACTTTCAGCTCAGTGTTTTGTTTCTCTATCTGTACTCTCAGTTCTGTGTTGGTTATTTATCTGTGCTCCCAGTTCAGTCTGTTTTTATCTACGTGTATTCGCAGTTCAGTGTTGTTTCACTATCTGTAATCTCAGTTCAGTGTTGTTCCTCTGCCTGTACTCACAGTTCAGTTTTGTTTCTCTGTCTGTAATCTCAGTTCAGTGTTGTTTCTCAATCTGCATTTACAGTTCAGTGTGTTGTTTCTAGATCTGTCCTCTCAGCTCAGTGTTGTTCCTCTCTGTCTGTGCTCAGTTCAGTGTTGTCTGTCTGCCTGTAATCACAGTTCAGTGTTGTTTTGCACTCTGTTTTTACTGTTCAGTGTTGTTTCTCTATCTGTATTCACTGTTGAGTGTTGTTTCTCTATCTGTACTCACATTTCAATGTTTGTTTTGTATTCAGAGTTCAGTGTTGTTTCAGTATCTGTAATCTCAGTTAGTGTTGTTGCTCTGCCTGTACTCACAGTTCAGTATTGTTTCTCTGTCTGTAATCTCAGTTCAGTGTTGTTTCTCAATCTGGACTAACAGTTCAGTGTGTTGTTCCTAGATCTGTCCTCTCAGTTCAGTGTTGTTCCCTTCTGTCTGTGCTCAGTTCAGTGTTGTCTGTCTGCTTGTACTCACTGTTCAGTGTTGTTTTGCACTCTGTTTTTACTGTTCAGTGTTGTTTCTCTATCTGTATTCACTGTTCAGTGCTCTTTCTCTATCTGTACTCACAGTTCACAGTTGTTTCTCTATCTGTACTCACAGTTCACAGTTGTTTCTCTATCTGTACTCACTGTTCACAGTTGTTTCTCCATCTGTACTCACTGTTCAGAGTTGTTTCCCTACCTGTACTCACATTTCAATTTTTTTTTGTACTCAGAGTTCAGTGTTGTTTCAGTATCTGTAATCTCAGTTCAGTGTTGTTCCTCTCTGTCTGTATTCACAGATCAAGTATTGTTTATCTGTCATCTCAGTTCAGTGCTGTTTTTCTATCTGTACACTCAGTTCAGTGTTGTTTCTCTGTCTGTACTCTAGCTGTATTCTTCTTTCTCTTTCTGTACTCTCAGTTCAGGTTTGTTTCTCAATCTATATTCACAGTTCAGTGTTGCTTTACTAACTGTACTCACAGTTCAGTGCTGCTTCTCTATCTGGACTTTCAGCTCAGAGTTTTGTTTCTCTATCTGTACTTTCAGTTCTGTGTTGGTTATTTATCTGTGCTCCCAGTTCAGTCTGTTTTTATCTATGTGTATTCGCAGTTCAGTGTTGTTTCACTATCTGTAATCTCAGTTCAGTGTTGTTCCTCTGCCTGTACTCACAGTTCAGTATTGTTTCTCTATCTGTAATCTCAGTTCAGTGTGGTTTCTCAATCTGGATTTACAGTTCAGTGTGTTGTTTCTAGATCTGTCCTCTCAGTTCAGTGTTGTTCCTCTCTGTCTGTGCTCAGTTCAGTGTTGTCTGTCTGCCTGTACTCACAGTTCAGTGTTTTTTTGCACTCTGTTTTTACTGTTCAGTGTTGTTTCTCTATCTGTATTCACTGTTGAGAGTTGTTTCTCTATCTGTACTCACAGTTCACAGTTGTTTCTCTATCTGTACTCACAGTTCACAGTTGTTTCTCTATCTGTACTCACTGTTCAGAGTTGTTTCTCTATCTGTACTCATTGTTCAGTGTTGTTTCTCTATCGGTATTCACTGTTCAGTGTTGTTTCTCTATCTCTACTCACAGTTCACAGTTGTTTCTCTATCTGTACTCACAGTTCAATGTTTTCTTTGTACTCAGAGTTCAGTGTTGTTTCAGTATCTGTAATCTCAGTTCAGTGTTTTTCCTCTGCCTGTACTCACAGATCAAGTATTGTTTATCTGTAATGTGTGTTCAGTGCTGTTTCTCGATCTGTACACTCAGTTCAGTGTTGTTTCTCTGTCTGTACTCACAATTGAATGTTGTTTCACTATCAGTCCTCTCAGTTCAGTGTTGTTTCAATATCTGTACTCTAGCTGTATTCTTCTTTCTCTGTCTGTACTCTCAGATCAGGTTTGTTTCTTAATCTGTACTCACAGTTCAGTGCTGCTTCTCTATCTGGACTTTCAGCTCAGTGTGTTGTTTCTCTATCTGTACTCTCAGTTCTGTGTTGGTTATTTATCTGTGCTCCCAGTTCAGTCTGTTTTTATCTATGTGTATTCGCAGTTCAGTGTTGTTTCACTATCTGTAATCTCAGTTCAGTGTTGTTCCTCTGCCTGTACTCACAGTTCAGTATTGATTCTCTATCTGTAATGTCAATTCAGTGTTGTTTCTCAATCTGGATTTACAGTTCAGTGTGTTGTTCCTAGATCTGTCCTCTCAGTTCAGTGTTGTTCCCTCCTGTCTGTGTTCAGTTCAGTGTTGTCTGTCTGCTTGTACTCACAGTTCAGTGTTGTTTTGCACTCTGTTTTTACTGTTCAGTGTTGTTTCTCTATCTGTATTCACTGTTCAGTGCTCTTTCTCTATCTGTGCTCACAGTTCACAGTTGTTTCTCTATCTGTACTCACAGTTCACAGTTGTTTCTCTATCTGTACTCACAGTTAACAGTTGTTTCTCTATCTGTACTCACTGTTCAGAGTTGTTTCCCTACCTGTACTCACATTTCAATTTTTTTTTGTACTCAGAGTTCAGTGTTGTTTCAGTATCTGTAATCTCAGTTCAGTGTTATTCCTCTCTGTCTGTACTCACAGATCAAGTATTGTTTATCTGTCATCTCAGTTCAGTGCTGTTTCTCTATCTGTACACTCAGTTCAGTGTTGTTTCTCTGTCTGTACTCTAGCTGTATTCTTCTATCTCTGTCTGTACTCTCAGTTCAGGTTTGTTTCTCAATCTATATTCACAGTTCTTTGTTGCCTTACTAACTGTACTCACAGTTCAGTGCTGCTTCTCTATCTGGACTTTCAGCTCAGAGTTTTGTTTCTCTATCTGTACTTTCAGTTCTGTGTTGGTTATTTATCTGTGCTCCCAGTTCAGTCTGTTTTTATCTATGTGTATTCGCAGTTCAGTGTTGTTTCACTATCTGTAATCTCAGTTCAGTGTTGTTCCTCTGCCTGTACTCACAGTTCAGTATTGTTTCTCTGTCTGTAATCTCAGTTCAGTGTTGTTTCTCAATCTGGATTTACAGTTCAGTGTGTTGTTTCTAGCTCTGTCCTCTCAGTTCAGTGTTGTTCCTCTCTGTCTGTGCTCAGTTCAGTGTTGTCTGTCTGCCTGTACTCACAGTTCAGTGTTGTTTTGCACTCTGTTTTTACTGTTCAGTGTTGTTTCTCTATCTGTATTCACTGTTGAGAGTTGTTTCTCTATCTGTACTCACAGTTCACAGTTGTTTCTCTATCTGTACTCACAGTTCACAGTTGTTTCTCTATCTGTACTTACTGTTCAGAGTTGTTTCTCTATCTGTACTCATTGTTCAGTGTTGTTTCTCTATCGGTATTCACTGTTCAGTGTTGTTTCTCTATCTCTACTCACAGTTCACAGTTGTTTCTCTATCTGTACTCACAGTTCAATGTTTTTTTTGTACTCAGAGTTCAGTGTTGTTTCAGTATCTGTAATCTCAGTTCAGTTTTTTTCCTCTGCCTGTACTCACAGATCAAGTATTGTTTATCTGTAATCTCAGTTCAGTGCTGTTTCTCGATCTGTACACTCAGTTCAGTGTTGTGTCTCTGTCTGTACTCACAATTGAATGTTGTTTCACTATTAGTCCTCTCAGTTCAGTGTTGTTTCAATATCTGTACTCTAGCTGTATTCTTCTTTCTCTGTCTGTACTCTCAGTTCAGGTTTGTTTCTCAATCTGTACTCACAGTTCAGTGCTGCTTCTCTATCTGGACTTTCAGCTCAGTGTGTTGTTTCTCTATCTCTACTCTCAGTTCTGTGTTGGTTATTTATCTGTGTCCCAGTTCAGTCTGTTTTTATCTATGTGTATTCGCAGTTCAGTGTTGTTTCACTATCTGTAATCTCAGTTCAGTGTTGTTCCTCTGCCTGTACTCACAGTTCAGTATTGTTTCTCTGTCTGTAATCTCAGTTCAGTGTTGTTTCTCAATCTGGACTAACAGTTCAGTGTGTTGTTTCTAGATCTGTCCTCTCAGTTCAGGGTTGTTCCTCTCTGTCTGTGCTCAGTTCAGTGTTGTCTGTCTGCTGGTACTCACAGTTCAGTGTTGTTTTGCACTCTGTTTTTACTGTTCAGTGTTGTTTCTCTATCTGTATTCACTGTTGAGTGTTGTTTCTCTATCCGTACTCACATTTCAATGTTTGTTTTGTATTCAGAGTTCAGTGTTGTTTCATATCTGTAATCTCAGTTCAGTGTTGTTCCTCTCTGTCTGTATTCACTGTTCAGTGCTCTTTCTCTATCTATACTCACAGTTCACAGTTGTTTCTCTATCTGTACTCACAGTTCACAGTTGTTTCTCTGTCTGTACTCACTGTTCAGAGTTGTTTCCCTACCTGTACTCACATTTCAATTTTTTTTTGTACTCAGAGTTCAGTGTTGTTTCAGTATCTGTAATCTCAGTTCAGTGTTGTTCCTCTCTGTCTGTATTCACAGATCAAGTATTGTTTATCTGTCATCTCAGTTCAGTGCTGTTTTTCTATCTGTACACTCAGTTCAGTGTTGTTTCTCTGTCTGTACTCTAGCTGTATTCTTCTTTCTCTGTCTGTACTCTCAGTTCAGGTTTGTTTCTCAATCTATATTCACAGTTCAGTGTTGCTTTACTAACTGTACTCACAGTTCAGTGCTGCTTCTCTATCTGGACTTTCAGCTCAGAGTTTTGTTTCTCTATCTGTACTTTCAGTTCTGTGTTGGTTATTTATCTGTGCTCCCAGTTCAGTCTGTTTTTATCTATGTGTATTCGCAGTTCAGTGTTGTTTCACTATCTGTAATCTCAGTTCAGTGTTGTTCCTCTGCGTGTACTCACAGTTCAGTATTGTTTCTCTATCTGTAATCTCAGTTCAGTGTGGTTTCTCAATCTGGATTTACAGTTCAGTGTGTTGTTTCTAGATCTGTCCTCTCAGTTCAGTGTTGTTCCTCTCTGTCTGTGCTCAGTTCAGTGTTGTCTGTCTGCCTGTACTCACAGTTCAGTGTTGTTTTGCACTCTGTTTTTACTGTTCAGTGTTGTTTCTCTATCTGTATTCACTGTTGAGAGTTGTTTCTCTATCTGTACTCACAGTTCACAGTTGTTTCTCTATCTGTACTCACAGTTCAGAGTTGTTTTGCACTCTGTTTTTACTGTTCAGTGTTGTTTCTCTATCTGTACTCACTGTTCAGAGTTGTTTCTCTATCTGTACTCATTGTTCAGTGTTGTTTCTCTATCGGTATTCACTGTTCAGTGTTGTTTCTCTATCTCTACTCACAGTTCACAGTTGTTTCTCTATCTGTACTCACAGTTCAATGTTTTCTTTGTACTCAGAGTTCAGTGTTGTTTCAGTATCTGTAATCTCAGTTCAGTGTTTTTCCTCTGCCTGTACTCACAGATCAAGTATTGTTTATCTGTAATGTGTGTTCAGTGCTGTTTCTCGATCTGTACACTCAGTTCAGTGTTGTTTCTCTGTCTGTACTCACAATTGAATGTTGTTTCACTATCAGTCCTCTCAGTTCAGTGTTGTTTCAATATCTGTACTCTAGCTGTATTCTTCTTTCTCTGTCTGTACTCTCAGATCAGGTTTGTTTCTTAATCTGTACTCACAGTTCAGTGCTGCTTCTCTATCTGGACTTTCAGCTCAGTGTGTTGTTTCTCTATCTGTACTCTCAGTTCTGTGTTGGTTATTTATCTGTGCTCCCAGTTCAGTCTGTTTTTATCTATGTGTATTCGCAGTTCAGTGTTGTTTCACTATCTGTAATCTCAGTTCAGTGTTGTTCCTCTGCCTGTACTCACAGTTCAGTATTGATTCTCTATCTGTAATCTCAATTCAGTGTTGTTTCTCAATCTGGATTTACAGTTCAGTGTGTTGTTCCTAGATCTGTCCTCTCAGTTCAGTATTGTTCCCTCCTGTCTGTGCTCAGTTCAGTGTTGTCTGTCTGCTTGTACTCACAGTTCAGTGTTGTTTTGCACTCTGTTTTTACTGTTCAGTGTTGTTTCTCTATCTGTATTCACTGTTCAGTGCTCTTTCTCTATCTGTGCTCACAGTTCACAGTTGTTTCTCTATCTGTACTCACAGTTCACAGTTGTTTCTCTATCTGTACTCACAGTTAACAGTTGTTTCTCTATCTGTACTCACTGTTCAGAGTTGTTTCCCTACCTGTACTCACATTTCAATTTTTTTTTGTACTCAGAGTTCAGTGTTGTTTCAGTATCTGTAATCTCAGTTCAGTGTTATTCCTCTCTGTCTGTACTCACAGATCAAGTATTGTTTATCTGTCATCTCAGTTCAGTGCTGTTTCTCTATCTGTACACTCAGTTCAGTGTTGTTTCTCTGTCTGTACTCTAGCTGTATTCTTCTATCTCTGTCTGTACTCTCAGTTCAGGTTTGTTTCTCAATCTATATTCACAGTTCAGTGTTGCCTTACTATCTGTACTCACAGTTCAGTGCTGCTTCTCTATCTGGACTTTCAGCTCAGAGTTTTGTTTCTCTATCTGTACTTTCAGTTCTGTGTTGGTTATTTATCTGTGCTCCCAGTTCAGTCTGTTTTTATCTATGTGTATTCGCAGTTCAGTGTTGTTTCACTATCTGTAATCTCAGTTCAGTGTTGTTCCTCTGCCTGTACTCACAGTTCAGTATTGTTTCTCTGTCTGTAATCTCAGTTCAGTGTTGTTTCTCAATCTGGATTTACAGTTCAGTGTGTTGTTTCTAGCTCTGTCCTCTCAGTTCAGTGTTGTTCCTCTCTGTCTGTGCTCAGTTCAGTGTTGTCTGTCTGCCTGTACTCACAGTTCAGTGTTGTTTTGCACTCTGTTTTTACTGTTCAGTGTTGTTTCTCTATCTGTATTCACTGTTGAGAGTTGTTTCTCTATCTGTACTCACAGTTCACAGTTGTTTCTCTATCTGTACTCACAGTTCACAGTTGTTTCTCTATCTGTACTTACTGTTCAGAGTTGTTTCTCTATCTGTACTCATTGTTCAGTGTTGTTTCTCTATCGGTATTCACTGTTCAGTGTTGTTTCTCTATCTCTACTCACAGTTCACAGTTGTTTCTCTATCTGTACTCACAGTTCAATGTTTTTTTTGTACTCAGAGTTCAGTGTTGTTTCAGTATCTGTAATCTCAGTTCAGTGTTTTTCCTCTGCCTGTACTCACAGATCAAGTATTGTTTATCTGTAATCTCAGTTCAGTGCTGTTTCTCGATCTGTACACTCAGTTCAGTGTTGTGTCTCTGTCTGTACTCACAATTGAATGTTGTTTCACTATTAGTCCTCTCAGTTCAGTGTTGTTTCAATATCTGTACTCTAGCTGTATTCTTCTTTCTCTGTCTGTACTCTCAGTTCAGGTTTGTTTCTCAATCTGTACTCACAGTTCAGTGCTGCTTCTCTATCTGGACTTTCAGCTCAGTGTGTTGTTTCTCTATCTCTACTCTCAGTTCTGTGTTGGTTATTTATCTGTGTCCCAGTTCAGTCTGTTTTTATCTATGTGTATTCGCAGTTCAGTGTTGTTTCACTATCTGTAATCTCAGTTCAGTGTTGTTCCTCTGCCTGTACTCACAGTTCAGTATTGTTTCTCTGTCTGTAATCTCAGTTCAGTGTTGTTTCTCAATCTGGACTAACAGTTCAGTGTGTTGTTTCTAGATCTGTCCTCTCAGTTCAGGGTTGTTCCTCTCTGTCTGTGCTCAGTTCAGTGTTGTCTGTCTGCTGGTACTCACAGTTCAGTGTTGTTTTGCACTCTGTTTTTACTGTTCAGTGTTGTTTCTCTATCTGTATTCACTGTTGAGTGTTGTTTCTCTATCCGTACTCACATTTCAATGTTTGTTTTGTATTCAGAGTTCAGTGTTGTTTCAGTATCTGTAATCTCAGTTCAGTGTTGTTCCTCTCTGTCTGTATTCACTGTTCAGTGCTCTTTCTCTATCTATACTCACAGTTCACAGTTGTTTCTCTATCTGTACTCACAGTTCACAGTTGTTTCTCTGTCTGTACTCACTGTTCAGAGTTGTTTCCCTACCTGTACTCACATTTCAATTTTTTTTTGTACTCAGAGTTCAGTGTTGTTTCAGTATCTGTAATCTCAGTTCAGTGTTGTTCCTCTCTGTCTGTATTCACAGATCAAGTATTGTTTATCTGTCATCTCAGTTCAGTGCTGTTTCTCTATCTGTACACTCAGTTCAGTGTTGTTTCTCTGTCTGTACTCTAGCTGTATTCTTCTTTCTCTGTCTGTACTCTCAGTTCAGGTTTGTTTCTCAATCTGTACTCACAGTTCAGTGTTGCTTTACTAACTGTACTCACAGTTCAGTGTGTTGTTTCTCTATCTGTACTCTCAGTTCTATGTTGGTTATTTATCTGTGCTCCCAGTTCAGTCTGTTTTTATCTATGTGTATTCGCAGTTCAGTGTTGTTTCACTATTTGTAATCTCAGTTCAGTGTTGTTCCTCTGCCTGTACTCACAGTTCAGTATTCTTTCTCTGTCTGTAATCTCAGTTCAGTGTTGTTTCTCAATCTGGATTTACAGTTCAGTGTGTTGTTTCTAGATCTGTCCTCTCAGTTCAGTGTTGTTCCTCTCTGTCTGTGCTCAGTTCAGTGTTGTCTGTCTGCCTGTACTCACAGTTCAGTGTTGTTTTGCACTCTGTTTTTACTGTTCAGTGTTGTTTCTCTATCAGTATTCACTGTTGAGAGTTGTTTCTCTATCTGTACTCACAGTTCACAGTTGTTTCTCTATGTGTACTCACAGTTCACAGTTGTTTCTCTATCTGTACTCACTGTTCAGAGTTGTTTCTCTATCTGTACTCATTGTTCATTGTTGTTTCTCTATCTGTATTCACTGTTCAGTGTTGTTTCTCTATCTGTACTCACAGTTCACAGTTGTTTCTCTATCTGTACTCACAGTTCACAGTTGTTTCTCTATCTGTACTCACTGTTCAGAGTTGTTTCTCTATCTGTACTCACAGTTCAGTGCTGCTTCTCTATCTGGACTTTCAGCTCAGTGTGTTGTTTCTCTATCTGTACTCTCAGTTCTGTGTTGGTTATTTATCTGTGCTCAAAGTTCAGTCTGTTTTTATCTACGTGTATTCGCAGTTCAGTGTTGTTTCACTATCTGTCATCTCATTTCAGTGTTGTTCCTCTGACTGTACTCACAGTTCAGTATTGTTTCTCTATCTGTAATCTCAGTTCAGTGTTGTTTCTCAATCTGGATTTACAGTTCAGTGTATTGTTTCTAGATCTGTCCTCTCAGTTCAGTGTTGTTCCTCTCTGTCTGTGCTCAGTTCAGTGTTGTCTGTCTGCCTGTACTCACAGTTCAGTGTTGTTTTGCACTCTGTTTTTACTGTTCAGTGTTGTTTCTCTATCTGTACTCACTGTTCAGAGTTGCTTCCCTACCTGTACTCACATTTCAATTTTTTTTTGTACTCAGAGTTCAGTGTTGTTTCAGTATCTGTAATCTCAGTTCAGTGTTGTTCCTCTCTGTCTGTATTCACAGATCAACTATTGTTTATCTGTCATCTCAGTTCATTGCTGTTTCTCTATCTGTACTCTCAGTTCAGTGTTGTTTCTCTGTCTGTACTCTAGCTGTATTCTTCTTTCTCTGTCTGTACTTTCAGTTCAGGTTTGTTTCTCAATCTGTACTCACAGTTCAGTGTTGCTTTACTAACTGTACTCACAGTTCAGTTCTGCTTCTCTATCTGGACTTTCAGCTCAGTGTTTTGTTTCTCTATCTGTACTCTCAGTTCTGTGTTGGTTATTTATCTGTGCTCCCAGTTCAGTCTGTTTTTATCAATGTGGATTCGCAGTTCAGTGTTGTTTCACTATCTGTAATCTCAGTTCAGTGTTGTTCCTCTGCCTGTACTCACAGTTCAGTATTGTTTCTCTGTCTGTAATCTCAGTTCAGTGTTGTTTCTCAATCTGGACTAACAGTTCAGTGTATTTGTTTCTAGATCTGTCCTCTCAGTTCAGTGTTGATCCTCTCTGTCTGTGCTCAGTTCAGTGTTGTCTGTCTGCCTGTAATCACAGTTCAGTGTTGTTTTGCACTCTGTTTTTACTGTTCAGTGTTGTTTCTCTATCTGTATTCACTGTTGAGAGTTGTTTCTCTATCTGTACTCATTGTTCAGTGTTGTTTCTCTATCTGTATTCACTGTTCAGTGTTGTTTCTCTATCTGTACTCCCAGTTCACAGTTGTTTCTCTATCTGTACTCACAGTTCACAGTTGTTTCTCTATCTGTACTCACTGTTCAGAGTTGTTTCTTATCTGTACTCATTGTTCAGTGTTGTTTCTCTATCGGTATTCACTGTTCAGTGTTGTTTCTCTATCTGTACTCACAGTTCACAGTTGTTTCTCTATCTGTACTCACAGTTCAATGTTTTTTTTGTACTCAGAGTTCAGTGTTGTTTCAGTATCTGTAATCTCAGTTCAGTGTTTTTCCTCTGCCTGTACTCACAGATCAAGTATTGTTTATCTGTAATCTCAGTTCAGTGCTGTTTCTCGATCTGTACACTCAGTTCAGTGTTGTTTCTTTGTCTGTACTCACAATTGAATGTTGTTTCACTATCAGTCCTCTCAGTTCAGTGTTGTTTCAATATCTGTACTCTAGCTGTATTCTTCTTTCTCTGTCTGTACTCTCAGTTCAGGTTTGTTCCTCTCTGTCTGTGCTCAGTTCAGTGTTGTCTGTCTGCCTGTAATCTCAGTTCAGTGTTGTTTTGCACTCTGTTTTTACTGTTCAGTGTTGTTTCTCTATCTGTATTCACTGTTGAGTGTTGTTTCTCTATCTGTACTCACATTTCAATGTTTGTTTTGTATTCAGAGTTCAGTGTTGTTTCAGTATCTGTAATCTCAGTTCAGTGTTGTTCCTCTTTGTAATCATAGTTCAAGTATTGTTTATCTGTAATCTCAGTTCAGTGTTGTTTCTCTGTCTGTACTCACAATTGAATGTTGTTTCACTATCAGTCCTCTCAGTTCAGTGTTGTTTCAATATCTGTACTCTAGCTGTATTCTTCTTTCTCTGTCTGTACTCTCAGATCAGGTTTGTTTCTCAATCTGTACTCACAGTTCAGTGCTGCTTCTCTATCTGGACTTTCAGCTCAGTGTGTTGTTTCTCTATCTGTACTCTCAGTTCTGTGTTGGTTACTTATCTGTGCTCCCAGTTCAGTCTGTTTTTATCTATGTGTATTCGCAGTTCAGTGTTGTTTCACTATCTGTAATCTCAGTTCAGTGTTGTTCCTCTGCCTGTACTCACAGTTCAGTATTGTTTCTCTATCTGTAATCTCAGTTCAGTGTTGTTTCTCAATCTGGATTTACAGTTCAGTGTGTTGTTCCTAGATCTGTCCTCTCAGTTCAGTGTTGTTCCTCTCTGTCTGTGCTCAGTTCAGTGTTGTCTGTCTGCTTGTACTCACAGTTCAGTGTTTTTTTGCACTCTGTTTTTACTGTTCAGTGTTGTTTCTCTATCTGTATTCACTGTTCAGTGCTCTTTCTCTATCTGTACTCACAGTTCACAGTTGTTTCTCTATCTGTACTCACAGTTCACAGTTGTTTCTCTATCTGTACTCACTGTTCACAGTTGTTTCTCTATCTGTACTCACTGTTCAGAGTTGTTTCCCTACCTGTACTCACATTTCAATTTTTTTTTGTGCTCAGAGTTCAGTGTTGTTTCAGTATCTGTAATCTCAGTTCAGTGTTGTTCCTCTCTGTCTGTATTCACAGATCAAGTATTGTTTATCTGTCATCTCAGTTCAGTGCTGTTTCTCTATCTGTACACTCAGTTCAGTGTTGTTTCTCTGTCTGTATCTAGCTGTATTCTTCTTTCTCTGTCTGTACTCTCAGTTCAGGTTTGTTTCTTAATCTATATTCACAGTTCAGTGTTGCTTTACTAACTGTACTCACAGTTCAGTTCTGCTTCTCTATCTGGACTTTCAGCTCAGTGTGTTGTTTCTCTATCTGTACTCTCAGTTCTGTGTTGGTTATTTATCTGTGCTCCCAGTTCAGTCTGTTTTTATCTATGTGTATTCGCAGTTCAGTGTTGTTTCACTATCTGTAACCTCAGTTCAGTGTTGTTCCTCTGCCTGTACTCACAGTTCAGTATTGTTTCTCTGTCTGTAATCTCAGTTCAGTGTTGTTTCTCAATCTGGATTTACAGTTCAGTGTGTTGTTTCTAGATCTGTCCTCTCAGTTCAGTGTTGTTCCTCTCTGTCTGTGCTCAGTTCAGTGTTGTCTGTCTGCCTGTACTCACAGTTCAGTGTTGTTTTGCACTCTGTTTTTACTGTTCAGTGTTGTTTCTCTATCTGTATTCACTGTTCAGTGCTGTTTCTCTATCTGTACTCACAGTTCACAGTTGTTTCTCTATCTGTACTCACAGTTCACAGTTGTTTCTCTATCTGTACTCACTGTTCACAGTTGTTTCTCTATCTGTACAAACTGTTCAGAGTTGTTTCCCTACCTGTACTCACATTTCAATTTTTTTTTGTACTCAGAGTTCAGTGTTGTTTCAGTATCTGTAATCTCAGTTCAGTGTTATTCCTCTCTGTCTGTACTCACAGATCAAGTATTGTTTATCTGTCATCTCAGTTCAGTGCTGTTTCTCTATCTGTACACTCAGTTCAGTGTTGTTTCTCTGTCTGTACTCTAGCTGTATTCTTCTATCTCTGTCTGTACTCTCAGTTCAGGATTGTTTCTCAATCTATATTCACAGTTCAGTGTTGCTTTACTAACTGTACTCACAGTTCAGTGCTGCTTCTCTATCTGGACTTTCAGCTCAGAGTTTTGTTTCTGTATCTGTACTTTCAGTTCTGTGTTGGTTATTTATCTGTGCTCCCAGTTCAGTCTGTTTTTATCTATGTGTATTCGCAGTTCAGTGTTGTTTCACTACCTGTAATCTCAGTTCAGTGTTGTTCCTCTGCCTGTACTCACAGTTCAGTATTGTTTCTCTATCTGTAATCTCAGTTCAGTGTTGTTTCTCAATCTGGACTAACAGTTCAGTGTGTTGTTTCTAGTTCTGTCCTCTCAGTTCAGGGTTGTTCCTCTCTGTCTGTGCTCAGTTCAGTGTTGTCTGTCTGCCTGTAATCTCAGTTCAGTGTTGTTTTGCACTCTGTTTTTACTGTTCAGTGTTGTTTCTCTATCTGTATTCACTGTTGAGTGTTGTTTCTCTATCTGTACTCACATTTCAATGTTTGTTTTGTATTCAGAGTTCAGTGTTGTTTCAGTATCTGTAATCTCAGTTCAGTGTTGTTCCTCTTTGTAATCATAGTTCAAGTATTGTTTATCTGTAATCTCAGTTCAGTGTTGTTTCTCTGTCTGTACTCACAATTGAATGTTGTTTCACTATCAGTCCTCTCAGTTCAGTGTTGTTTCAATATCTGTACTCTAGCTGTATTCTTCTTTCTCTGTCTGTACTCTCTGATCAGGTTTGTTTCTCAATCTGTACTCACAGTTCAGTGCTGCTTCTCTATCTGGACTTTCAGCTCAGTGTGTTGTTTCTCTATCTGTACTCTCAGTTCTGTGTTGGTTATTTATCTGTGCTCCCAGTTCAGTCTGTTTTTATCTATGTGTATTCGCAGTTCAGTGTTGTTTCACTATCTGTAATCTCAGTTCAGTGTTGTTCCTCTGCCTGTACTCACAGTTCAGTATTGTTTCTCTATCTGTAATCTCAGTTCAGTGTTGTTTCTCAATCTGGATTTACAGTTCAGTGTGTTGTTCCTAGATCTGTCCTCTCAGTTCAGTGTTGTTCCTCTCTGTCTGTGCTCAGTTCAGTGTTGTCTGTCTGCTTGTACTCACAGTTCAGTGTTGTTTTGCACTCTGTTTTTACTGTTCAGTGTTGTTTCTCTATCTGTATTCACTGTTCAGTGATCTTTCTCTATCTGTACTCACAGTTCACAGTTGTTTCTCTATCTGTACTCACAGTTCACAGTTGTTTCTCTATCTGTACTCACTGTTCACAGTTGTTTCTCTATCTGTACTCACTGTTCAGAGTTGTTTCCCTACCTGTACTCACATTTCAATTTTTTTTTGTGCTCAGAGTTCAGTGTTGTTTCAGTATCTGTAATCTCAGTTCAGTGTTGTTCCTCTCTGTCTGTATTCACAGATCAAGTATTGTTTATCTGTCATCTCAGTTCAGTGCTGTTTCTCTATCTGTACACTCAGTTCAGTGTTGTTTCTCTGTCTGTATCTAGCTGTATTCTTCTTTCTCTGTCTGTACTCTCAGTTCAGGTTTGTTTCTTAATCTATATTCACAGTTCAGTGTTGCTTTACTAACTGTACTCACAGTTCAGTTCTGCTTCTCTATCTGGACTTTCAGCTCAGTGTGTTGTTTCTCTATCTGTACTCTCAGTTCTGTGTTGGTTATTTATCTGTGCTCCCAGTTCAGTCTGTTTTTATCTATGTGTATTCGCAGTTCAGTGTTGTTCACTATTTGTAATCTCAGTTCAGTGTTGTTCCTCTGCCTGTACTCACAGTTCAGTATTGTTTCTCTATCTGTAATCTCAGTTCAGTGTTGTTTCTCAATCTGGATTTACAGTTCAGTGTGTTGTTCCTAGATCTGTCCTCTCAGTTCAGTGTTGTTCCCTTCTGTCTGTGCTCAGTTCAGTGTTGTCTGTCTGCTTGTACTCACAGTTCAGTGTTGTTTTGCACTCTGTTTTTACTGTTCAGTGTTGTTTCTCTATCTGTATTCACTGTTCAGTGCTCTTTCTCTATCTGTACTCACAGTTCACAGTTGTTTCTCTATCTGTACTCACAGTTCACAGTTGTTTCTCTATCTGTACTCACTGTTCACAGTTGTTTCTCTATCTGTACTCACTGTTCAGAGTTGTTTCCCTACCTGTACTCACATTTCAATTTTTTTTTGTACTCAGAGTTCAGTGTTGTTTCAGTATCTGTAATCTCAGTTCAGTGTTGTTCCTCTCTGTCTGTATTCACAGATCAAGTATTATTTATCTGTCATCTCAGTTCAGTGCTGTTTCTCTATCTGTACACTCAGTTCAGTGTTGTTTCTCTGTCTGTATCTAGCTGTATTCTTCTTTCTCTGTCTGTACTCTCAGTTCAGGTTTGTTTCTCAATCTATATTCACAGTTCAGTGTTGCTTTACTAACTGTACTCACAGTTCAGTTCTGCTTCTCTATCTGGACTATCAGCTCAGTGTTTTGTTTCTCTATCTGTACTCTCAGTTCTGTGTTGGTTATTTATCTGTGCTCCCAGTTCAGTCTTTTTTTAATCTATGTGTATTCGCAGTTCAGTGTTGTTTCACTATCTGTAATCTCAGTTCAGTGTTGTTCCTCTGCCTGTACTCACAGTTCAGTATTCTTTCTCTGTCTGTAATCTCAGTTCAGTGTTGTTTCTCAATCTGGACTAACAGTTCAGAGTGTTGTTTCTAGATCTGTCCTCTCAGTTCATGGTTGTTCCTCTCTGTCTGTGCTCAGTTCAGTGTTGTCTGTCTGATTGTAATCACAGTTCAGTGTTCTTTTGCACTCTGTTTTTACTGTTCAGTGTTGTTTCTCTATCTGTATTCACTGTTGAGTATTGTTTCTCTATCTGTACTCACATTTCAATGTTTGTTTTGTATTCAGAGTTCAGTGTTGTTTCAGTATCTGTAATCTCAGTTCAGTGTTGTTCCTCTCTGTCTGTAATCATAGTTCAAGTATTGTTTATCTGTAATCTCAGTTCAGTGCTGTTTCTCTATCTGTACACTCAGTTCAGTGTTGTTTCTCTGTCTGTTCTCACAACTGAATGTTGTTTCACTATCAGTCCTCTCAGTTCAGTGTTGTTTCAATATCTGTACTCTAGCTGTATTCTTCTTTCTCTGTCTGTACTCTCAGATCAGGTTTGTTTCTCAATCTGTACTCACAGTTCAGTGCTGCTTCTCTATCGGGACTTTCAGCTCAGTGTGTTGTTTCTCTATCTGTACTCTCAGTTCTGTGTTGGTTATTTATCTGTGCTCCCAGTTCAGTCTGTTTTTATCTATGTGTATTCGCAGTTCAGTGTTCTTTCATTATCTGTAATCTCAGTTCAGTGTTGTTCCTCTGCCTGTACTCACAGTTCAGTATTGTTTCATAATCTGTAATCTCAGTTCAGTGTTGTTTCTCAATCTGGATTTACAGTTCAGTGTGTTGTTCCTAGATCTGTCCTCTCAGTTCAGTGTTGTTCCCTTCTGTCTGTGCTAAGTTCAGTGTTGTCTGTCTGCTTGTACTCACAGTTCAGTGTTGTTTTGCACTCTGTTTTTACTGTTCAGTGTTGTTTCTCTATCTGTATTCACTGTTCAGTGCTCTTTCTCTATCTGTACTCACAGTTCACAGTTGTTTCTCTTTCTGTACTCACAGTTCACAGTTGTTTCTCTATCTGTACTCACTGTTCACAGTTGTTTCTCTATCTGTACTCACTGTTCAGAGTTGTTTCCCTACCTGTACTCACATTTCAATTTTTTTTTGTACTCAGAGTTCAGTGTTGTTTCAGTATCTGTAATCTCAGTTCAGTGTTGTTCCTCTCTGTCTGTATTCACAGATCAAGTATTGTTTATCTGTCATCTCAGTTCAGTGCTGTTTCTCTATCTGTACACTCAGTTCAGTGTTGTTTCTCTGTCTGTACTCTAGCTGTATTCTTCTTTCTCTGTCTGTACTCTCAGTTCATGTTTGTTTAGCAATCTGTACTCACAGTTCAGTGTTGCTTTACTAACTGTACTCACAGTTCAGTTCTGCTTCTCTATCTGGACTTTCAGCTCAGTGCTTTGTTTCTCTATCTGTACTCTCAGTTCTGTGTTGGTTATTTATCTGTGCTCCCAGTTCAGTCTGTTTTTATCTATGTGTATTCGCAGTTCAGTGTTGTTTCACTATCTGTAACCTCAGTTCAGTGTTGTTCCTCTGCCTGTACTCACAGTTCAGTATTGTTTCTCTGTCTGTAATCTCAGTTCAGTGTTGTTTCTCAATCTGGATTTACAGTTCAGTGTGTTGTTTCTAGATCTGTCCTCTCAGTTCAGTGTTGTTCCTCTCTGTCTGTGCTCAGTTCAGTGTTGTCTGTCTGCCTGTACTCACAGTTCAGTGTTGTTTTGCACTCTGTTTTTACTGTTCAGTGTTGTTTCTCTATCTGTATTCACTGTTCAGTGCTGTTTCTCTATCTCTACTCACAGTTCACAGTTGTTTCTCTATCTGTACTCACAGTTCACAGTTGTTTCTCTATCTGTACTCACTGTTCACAGTTGTTTCTCTATCTGTACTAACTGTTCAGAGTTGTTTCCCTACCTGTACTCACATTTCAATTTTTTTTTGTACTCAGAGTTCAGTGTTGTTTCAGTATCTGTAATCTCAGTTCAGTGTTATTCCTCTCTGTCTGTACTCACAGATCAAGTATTGTTTATCTGTCATCTCAGTTCAGTGCTGTTTCTCTATCTGTACACTCAGTTCAGTGTTGTTTCTCTGTCTGTACTCTAGCTGTATTCTTCTATCTCTGTCTGTACTCTCAGTTCAGGATTGTTTCTCAATCTATATTCACAGTTCAGTGTTGCTTTACTAACTGTACTCACAGTTCAGTGCTGCTTCTCTATCTGGACTTTCAGCTCAGAGTTTTGTTTCTCTATCTGTACTCTCACTTCTGTGTTGGTTATTTATCTGTGCTCCCAGTTCAGTCTTTTTTTATCGATGTGTATTCGCAGTTCAGTGTTGTTTCAGTATCTGTAATCTCAGTTCAGTGTTGTTCCTCTCTGTCTGTATTCACAGATCAAGTATTGTTTATCTGTCATCTCAGTTCAGTGCTGTTTCTCTATCTGTACACTCAGTTCAGTGTTGTTTCTCTGTCTTTATCTAGCTGTATTCTTCTTTCTCTGTCTGTACTCTCAGTTCAGGTTTGTTTCTTAATCTATATTCACAGTTCAGTGTTGCTTTACTAACTGTACTCACAGTTCAGTTCTGCTTCTCTATCTGGACTTTCAGCTCAGTGTGTTGTTTCTCTATCTGTACTCTCAGTTCTGTGTTGGTTATTTATCTGTGCTCCCAGTTCAGTCTGTTTTTATCTATGTGTATTCGCAGTTCAGTGTTGTTTCACTATTTGTAATCTCAGTTCAGTGTTGTTCCTCTGCCTGTACTCACAGTTCAGTATTGTTTCTCTATCTGTAATCTCAGTTCAGTGTTGTTTCTCAATCTGGATTTACAGTTCAGTGTGTTGTTCCTAGATCTGTCCTCTCAGTTCAGTGTTGTTCCTCTCTGTCTGTGCTCAGTTCAGTGTTGTCTGTCTGCTTGTACTCACAGTTCAGTGTTGTTTTGCACTCTGTTTTTACTGTTCAGTGTTGTTTCTCTATCTGTATTCACTGTTCAGTGCTCTTTCTCTATCTGTACTCACAGTTCACAGTTGTTTCTCTATCTGTACTCACAGTTCACAGTTGTTTCTCTATCTGTACTCACTGTTCACAGTTGTTTCTCTATCTGTACTCACTGTTCAGAGTTGTTTCCCTACCTGTACTCACATTTCAATTTTTTTTTGTACTCAGAGTTCAGTGTTGTTTCAGTATCTGTAATCTCAGTTCAGTGTTGTTCCTCTCTGTCTGTATTCACAGATCAAGTATTATTTATCTGTCATCTCAGTTCAGTGCTGTTTCTCTATCTGTACACTCAGTTCAGTGTTGTTTCTCTGTCTGTATCTAGCTGTATTCTTCTTTCTCTGTATGTACTCTCAGTTCAGGTTTGTTTCTCAATCTATATTCACAGTTCAGTGTTGCTTTACTAACTGTACTCACAGTTCAGTTCTGCTTCTCTATCTGGACTATCAGCTCAGTGTTTTGTTTCTCTATCTGTACTCTCAGTTCTGTGTTGGTTATTTATCTGTGCTCCCAGTTCAGTCTTTTTTTATCGATGTGTATTCGCAGTTCAGTGTTGTTTCACTATCTGTAATCTCAGTTCAGTGTTGTTCCTCTGCCTGTACTCACAGTTCAGTATTCTTTCTCTGTCTGTAATCTCAGTTCAGTGTTGTTTCTCAATCTGGACTAACAGTTCAGTGTGTTGTTTCTAGATCTGTCCTCTCAGTTCAGTCTTGTTCCTCTCTGTCTGTGCTCAGTTCAGTGTTGTCTGTCTGCCTGTAATCACAGTTCAGTGTTGTTTTGCACTCCGTTTTTACTGTTCAGTGTGGTTTCTCTATCTGTATTCACTGTTGAGAGTTGTTTCTCTATCTGTACTCACAGTTCACAGTTGTTTCTCTATCTGTACTCACAGTTCACAGTTGTTTCTCTATCTGTACTCACAGTTCGCAGTTGTTTCTCTATCTGTACTCACTGTTCAGAGTTGTTTCTCTATCTGTACTCATTGTTCAGTGTTGTATCTCTACCTGTATTCACTGTTCAGTGTTGTTTCTCTGTCTGTACTCACAGTTCACAGTTGTTTCTCTATCTGTACTCACAGTTCACATTTGTTTCTCTGTCTGTACTCACTGTTCAGAGTTGTTTCTCTATTCTACTCATTGTTCAGTGTTGTTTCTCTATCGGTATTCACTGTTCAGTGTTGTTTCTCTATCTGTACTCACAGTTCACAGTTGTTTCTCTATCTGTACTCACAGTTCAATGTTTTTTTGTACTCAGAGTTCAGTGTTGTTTCAGTATCTGTAATCTCAGTTCAGTGTTTTTCCTCTGCCTGTACTCACAGATCAAGTATTGTTTATCTGTAATCTCAGTTCAGTGCTGTTTCTCTATCAGTCCTCTCAGTTCAGTGTTGTTTCAATATCTGTACTCTAGCTGTATTCTTCTTTCTCTGTCTGTACTCTCAGTTCAGGTTTGTTTCTCAATCTGTACTCACAGTTCAGTGGTGCTTCTCTATCTGGACTTTCAGCTCAGTGTGTTGTTTCTCTATCTGTACTCTCAGTTCTGTGTTGGTTATTTATCTGTGCTCCAAGTTCAGTCTGTTTTTATCTATGTGTATTCGCAGTTCAGTGTTGTTTCACTATCTGTAATCTCAGTTCAGTGCTGTTCCTCCGCCTGTACTCACAGTTCAGTATTGTTTCTCTGTCTGTAATCTCAGTTCAGTGTTGTTTCTCAATCTGGACTAACAGTTCAGTGTGTTGTTTCTACATCTGTCCTCTCAGTTCATGGTTGTTCCTCTCTGTCTGTGCTCAGTTCAGTGTTGTCTGTCTGCCTGTAATCACAGTTCAGTGTTGTTTTGCACTCTGTTTTTACTGTTCAGTGTTGTTTCTCTATCTGTATTCACTGTTGAGTATTGTTTCTCTATCTGTACTCACATTTCAATGTTTGTTTTGTATTCAGAGTTCAGTGTTGTTTCAGTATCTGTAATCTCAGTTCAGTGTTGTTCCTCTCTGTCTGTAATCATAGTTCAAGTATTGTTTATCTGTAATCTCAGTTCAGTGCTGTTTCTCTATCTGTACACTCAGTTCAGTGTTGTTTCTCTGTCTGTTCTCACAACTGAATGTTGTTTCACTATCAGTCCTCTCAGTTCAGTGTTGTTTCAATATCTGTACTCTAGCTGTATTCTTCTTTCTCTGTCTGTACTCTCAGATCAGGTTTGTTTCTCAATCTGTACTCACAGTTCAGTGCTGCTTCTCTATCGGGACTTTCAGCTCAGTGTGTTGTTTCTCTATCTGTACTCTCAGTTCTGTGTTGGTTATTTATCTGTGCTCCCAGTTCAGTCTGTTTTTATCTATGTGTATTCGCAGTTCAGTGTTCTTTCATTATCTGTAATCTCAGTTCAGTGTTGTTCCTCTGCCTGTACTCACAGTTCAGTATTGTTTCTCTATCTGTAATCTCAGTTCAGTGTTGTTTCTCAATCTGGATTTACAGTTCAGTGTGTTGTTCCTAGATCTGTCCTCTCAGTTCAGTGTTGTTCCCTTCTGTCTGTGCTAAGTTCAGTGTTGTCTGTCTGCTTGTACTCACAGTTCAGTGTTGTTTTGCACTCTGTTTATACTGTTCAGTGTTGTTTCTCTATCTGTATTCACTGTTCAGTGCTCTTTCTCTATCTGTACTCACAGTTCACAGTTGTTTCTCTATCTGTACTCACAGTTCACAGTTGTTTCTCTATCTGTACTCACTGTTCAGAGTTGTTTCCCTACCTGTACTCACATTTCAATTTTTTTTTGTACTCAGAGTTCAGTGTTGTTTCAGTATCTGTAATCTCAGTTCAGTGTTGTTCCTCTCTGTCTGTATTCACAGATCAAGTATTGTTTATCTGTCATCTCAGTTCAGTGCTGTTTCTCTATCTGTACACTCAGTTCAGTGTTGTTTCTCTGTCTGTACTCTAGCTGTATTCTTCTATCTCTGTCTGTACTCTCAGTTCAGGTTTGTTTCTCAATCTATATTCACAGTTCAGTGTTGCTTTACTAACTGTACTCACAGTTCAGTGCTGCTTCTCTATCTGGACTTTCAGCTCAGAGTTTTGTTTCTCTATCTGTACTTTCAGTTCTGTGTTGGTTATTTATCTGTGCTCCCAGTTCAGTCTATTTTTATCTATGTGTATTCGCAGTTCAGTGTTGTTTCACTATCTGTAATCTCAGTTCAGTGTTGTTCCTCTGCCTGTACTCACAGTTCAGTATTGTTTCTCTATCTGTAATCTCAGTTCAGTGTGGTTTCTCAATCTGGATTTACAGTTCAGTGTGTTGTTTCTAGATCTGTCCTCTCAGTTCAGTCTTGTTCCTCTCTGTCTGTTCTCAGTTCAGTGTTGTCTGTCTGCCTGTACTCACAGTTCAGTGTTGTTTTGCACTCTGTTTTTACTGTTCAGTGTTGTTTCTCTATCTGTATTCACTGTTGAGAGTTGTTTCTCTATCTGTACTCACAGTTCACAGTTGTTTCTCTATCTGTACTCACAGTTCACAGTTGTTTCTCTATCTGTACTCACTGTTCAGAGTTGTTTCTCTATCTGTACTCATTGTTCAGTGTTGTTTCTCTATCGGTATTCACTGTTCAGTGTTGTTTCTCTATCTGTACTCACAGTTCACAGTTGTTTCTCTATCTGTACTCACAGTTCAATGTTTTTTTTGTACTCAGAGTTCAGTGTTGTTTCACTATCTTTAATCTCAGTTCAGTGTTGTTCCTCTGCCTGTACTCACAATTCAGTATTGTTTCTCTATCTGTAATCTCAATTCAGTGTTGTTTCTCAATCTGGATTTACAGTTCAGTGTGTTGTTCCTAGATCTGTCCTCTCAGTTCAGTGTTGTTCCCTTCTGTCTGTGCTCAGTTCAGTGTTGTCTGTCTGCTTGTACTCACAGTTCAGTGTTGTTTTGCACTCTGTTTTTACTGTACAGTGTTGTTTCTCTATCTGTATTCATTGTTCAGTGCTCTTTCTCTATCTGTACTCACAGTTCACAGTTGTTTCTCTATCTGTACTCACAGTTCACAGTTGTTTCTCTATCTGTACTCACTGTTCACAGTTGTTTCTCTATCTGTACTCACAGTTCAATGTTTTTTTTGTACTCAGAGTTCAGTGTTGTTTCAGTATCTGTAATCTCAGTTCAGTGTTTTTCCTCTGCAGATCAAGTATTGTTTATCTGAAATCTCAGTTCAGTGCTCTTTCTCGATCTGTACAGTCAGTTCGGTGTTGTTTCTCTGTCTGTACTCACAATTGAATGTTGTTTCACTATCAGTCCTCTCAGTTCAGTGTTGTTTCAATATCTGTACTCTAGCTGTATTCTTCTTTCTCTGTCTGTACTCTCAGTTCAGGTTTGTTTCTCAATCTGTACTCACAGTTCAGTGTTGCTTTACTAACTGTACTCACAGTTCAGTTCTGCTTCTCGATCTGGACTTTCAGCTCAGTGTTTTGTTTCTCTATCTGTACTCTCAGTTCTGTGTTGGTTATTTATCTGTGCTCCCAGTTCAGTCTGTTTTTATCTATGTGTATTCGCAGTTCAGTGTTGTTTCACTATCTGTAACCTCAGTTCAGTGTTGTTCCTCTGCCTGTACTCACAGTTCAGTATTGTTTCTCTGTCTGTAATCTCAGTTCAGTGTTGTTTCTCAATCTGGATTTACAGTTCAGTGTGTTGTTTCTAGATCTGTCCTCTCAGTTCAGTGTTGTTCCTCTCTGTCTGTGCTCAGTTCAGTGTTGTCTGTCTGCCTGTACTCACAGTTCAGTGTTGTTTTGCACTCTGTTTTTACTGTTCAGTGTTGTTTCTCTATCTGTATTCACTGTTCAGTGCTGTTTCTCTATCTCTACTCACAGTTCACAGTTGTTTCTCTATCTGTACTCACAGTTCACAGTTGTTTCTCTATCTGTACTCACAGTTAACAGTTGTTTCTCTATCTGTACTCACTGTTCAGAGTTGTTTCCCTACCTGTACTCACATTTCAATTTTTTTTGTACTCAGAGTTCAGTGTTGTTTCAGTATCTGTAATCTCAGTTCAGTGTTATTCCTCTCTGTCTGTACTCACAGATCAAGTATTGTTTATCTGTCATCTCAGTTCAGTGCTGTTTCTCTATCTGTACACTCAGTTCAGTGTTGTTTCTCTGTCTGTACTCTAGCTGTATTCTTCTATCTCTGTCTGTACTCTCAGTTCAGGTTTGTTTCTCAATCTATATTCAGAGTTCAGTGTTGCTTTACTAACTGTACTCACAGTTCAGTGCTGCTTCTCTATCTGGACTTTCAGCTCAGAGTTTTGTTTCTCTATCTGTACTTTCAGTTCTGTGTTGGTTATTAATCTGTGCTCCCAGTTCAGTCTATTTTTATCTATGTGTATTCGCAGTTCAGTGTTGTTTCACTATCTGTAATCTCAGTTCAGTGTTGTTCCTCTGCCTGTACTCACAGTTCAGTATTGTTTCTCTATCTGTAATCTCAGTTCAGTGTGGTTTCTCAATCTGGATTTACAGTTCAGTGTGTTGTTCCTAGATCTGTCCTCTCAGTTCAGTGTTGTTCCTCTCTGTCTGTGCTCAGTTCAGTGTTGTCTGTCTGCCTGTACTCACAGTTCAGTGTTGTTTTGCACTCTGTTTTTACTGTTCAGTGTTGTTTCTCTATCTGTATTCACTGTTGAGAGTTGTTTCTCTATCTGTACTCACAGTTCACAGTTGTTTCTCTATCTGTACTCACAGTTCACAGTTGTTTCTCTATCTGTACTCACTGTTCAGAGTTGTTTCTCTATCTGTACTCATTGTTCAGTGTTGTTTCTCTATCGGTATTCACTGTTCAGTGTTGTTTCTCTATCTGTACTCACAGTTCACAGTTGTTTCTCTATCTGTACTCACAGTTCAATGTTTTTTTTTACTCAGAGTTCAGTGTTGTTTCACTATCTGTAATCTCAGTTCAGTGTTGTTCCTCTGCCTGTACTCACAGCTCTTTCTCTATCTGTACTCACAGTTCACAGTTGTTTCTCTATCTGTACTCACAGTTCACAGTTGTTTCTCTATCTGTACTCACTGTTCAGAGTTGTTTCTCTATCTGTACTCATTGTTCAGTGTTGTTTCTCTCTCTGTACTCACATTTCAATGGTTTTTTTGTACTCAGAGTTCAGTGTTGTTTCAGTATCTGTAATCTCAGTTCAGTGTTGTTCCTCTCTGTCTGTATTCACAGATCAAGTATTGTTTATCTGTCATCTCAGTTCAGTGCTGTTTCTCTATCTGTACACTCAGTTCAGTATTGTTTCTCTGTCTGTACTCTAGCTGTATTCTTCTTTCTCTGTCTGTACTCTCAGTTCAGGTTTGTTTCTCAATCTGTACTCACAGTTCAGTGTTGCTTTACTAACTGTACTCACAGTTCAGTTCTGCTTCTCGATCTGGACTTTCAGCTCAGTGTTTTGTTTCTCTATCTGTACTCTCAGTTCTGTGTTGGTTATTTATCTGTGCTCCCAGTTCAGTCTGTTTTTATCTATGTGTATTCGCAGTTCAGTGTTGTTTCACTATCTGTAACCTCAGTTCAGTGTTGTTCCTCTGCCTGTACTCACAGTTCAGTATTGTTTCTCTGTCTGTAATCTCAGTTCAGTGTTGTTTCTCAATCTGGATTTACAGTTCAGTGTGTTGTTTCTAGCTCTGTCCTCTCAGTTCAGTGTTGTTCCTCTCTGTCTGTGCTCAGTTCAGTGTTGTCTGTCTGCCTGTACTCACAGTTCAGTGTTGTTTTGCACTCTGTTTTTACTGTTCAGTGTTGTTTCTCTATCTGTATTCACTGTTCAGTGCTGTTTCTCTATCTGTACTCACAGTTCACAGTTGTTTCTCTATCTGTACTCACAGTTCACAGTTGTTTCTCTATCTGTACTCACAGTTAACAGTTGTGTCTCTATCTGTACTCACTGTTCAGAGTTGTTTCCCTTCCTGTACTCACATTTCAATTTTTTTTGTACTCAGAGTTCAGTGTTGTTTCAGTATCTGTAATCTCAGTTCAGTGTTGTTCCTCTCTGTCTGTATTCACAGATCAAGTATTGTTTAACTGTCATCTCAGTTCAGTGCTGTTTCTCTATCTGTACACTCAGTTCAGTGTTGTTTCTCTGTCTGTACTCTAGCTGTATTCTTCTTTCTCTGTCTGTACTCTCAGTTCAGGTTTGTTTCTCAATCTGTACTCACAGTTCAGTGTTGCTTTACTAACTGTACTCACAGTTCAGTTCTGCTTCTCTATCTGGACTTTCAGCTCAGTGTTTTGTTTCTCTATCTGTACTCTCAGTTCTGTGTTGGTTATTTATCTGTGCTCCCAGTTCAGTCTGTTTTTATCTATGTGTATTCGCAGTTCAGTGTTGTTTCACTATTTGTAACCTCAGTTCAGTGTTGTTCCTCTGCCTGTACTCACAGTTCAGTATTGTTTCTCTGTCTGTAATCTCAGTTCAGTGTTGTTTCTCAATCTGGATTTACAGTTCAGTGTGTTGTTTCTAGCTCTGTCCTCTCAGTTCAGTGTTGTTCCTCTCTGTCTGTGCTCAGTTCAGTGTTGTCTGTCTGCCTCTACTCACAGTTCAGTGTTGTTTTGCACTCTGTTTTTACTGTTCAGTGTTGTTTCTCTATCTGTATTCACTGTTGAGAGTTGTTTCTCTATCTGTACTCACAGTTCACAGTTGTTTCTCTATCTGTACTCACAGTTCACAGTTGTTTCTCTATCTGTACTCACAGTTCACAGTTGTTTCTCTATCTGTACTCACTGTTCAGAGTTGTTTCTCTATCTGTACTCATTGTTCAGTGTTGTTTCTCTATCGGTATTCACTGTTCAGTGTTGTTTCTCTATCTGTACTCACAGTTCACAGTTGTTTCTCTATCTGTACTCACAGTTTACAGTTGTTTCTCTATCTGTACTCACTGTTCAGAGTTGTTTCTCTATCTGTACTCATTGTTCAGTGTTGTTTCTCTATCGGTATTCACTGTTCAGTGTTGTTTCTCTATCTGTACTCACAGTTCACAGTTGTTTCTCTATCTGTACTCACAGTTCAATGTTTTCTTTGTACTCAGAGTTCAGTGTTGTTTCAGTATCTGTAATCTCAGTTCAGTGTTTTTCCTCTGCCTGTACTCACAGATCAAGTCTTGTTTATCTGTAATCTCAGTTCAGTGCTGTTTCTCGATCTGTACACTCAGATCAGTGTTGTTTCTCTGTCTGTACTCACAATTGAATGTTGTTTCACTATCAGTCCTCTCAGTTAAGTGTTGTTTCAATATCTGTACTCTAGCTGTATTCTTCTTTCTCTGTCTGTATTCTCAGATCAGGTTTGTTTCTCAATCTGTACTCACAGTTCAGTGCTGCTTCTCTATCTGGACTTTCAGCTCAGTGTGTTGTTTCTCTATCTGTACTCTCAGTTCTGTGTTGGTTATTTATCTGTGCTCCCAGTTCAGTCTGTTTTTATCTACGTGTATTCGCAGTTCAGTGTTGTTTCACAATCTGTAATCTCAGTTCAGTGTTGTTCCTCTGCCTGTACTCACAGTTCAGTATTGTTTCTCTATCTGTAATCTCAGTTCAGTGTGGTTTCTCAATCTGGATTTACAGTTCAGTGTGTTGTTTCTAGATCTGTCCTCTCAGTTCAGTGTTGTTCCTCTCTGTCTGTGCTCAGTTCAGTGTTGTCTGTCTGCCTGTACTCACAGTTCAGTGTTGTTTTGCACTCTGTTTTTACTGTTCAGTGTTGTTTCTCTATCTGTACTCACTGTTCAGAGTTGTTTCCCTACCTGTACTCACATTTCAATTTTTTTTTTGTACTCAGAGTTCAGTGTTGTTTCAGTATCTGTAATCTCAGTTCAGTGTTGTTCCTCTCTGTCTGTATTCACAGATCAACTATTGTTTATCTGTCATCTCAGTTCAGTGCTGTTTCTCTATCTGTACACTCAGTTCAGTGTTGTTTCTCTGTCTGTACTCTAGCTGTATTCTTCTTTCTCTGTCTGTACTCTCAGTTCAGGTTTGTTTCTCAATCTGTACTCACATTTCAGTGTTGCTTTACTAACTGTACTCACAGTTCAGTTCTGCTTCTCTATCTGGTCTTTCAGCTCAGTGTTTTGTTTCTCTATCTGTACTCTCAGTTCTGTGTTGGTTATTTATCTGTGCTCCCAGTTCAGTCTGTTTTTATCTATGTGTATTCGCAGTTCAGTGTTGTTTCACTATTTGTAATCTCAGTTCAGTGTTGTTCCTCTGCCTGTACTCACAGTTCAGTATTGTTTCTCTGTCTGTAATCTCAGTTCAGTGTTGTTTCTGAATCTGGATTTACAGTTCAGTGTGTTGTTTCAAGCTCTGTCCTCTCAGTTCAGTGTTGTTCCTCTCTGTCTGTGCTCAGTTCAGTGTTGTCTGTCTGCCTGTACTCACAGTTCAGTGTTGTTTTGCACTCTGTTTTTACTGTTCAGTGTTGTTTCTCTATCTGTATTCACTGTTCAGTGCTCTTTCTCTATCTGTACTCACAGTTCACAGTTGTTTCTCTAGCTGTACTCACAGTTCACAGTTGTTTCTCTATCTGTACTCACAGTTTACAGTTGTTTCTCTATCTGTACTCACTGTTTAGAGTTGTTTCTCTATCTGTACTCATTGTTCAGTGTTGTTTCTCTATCGGTATTCACTGTTCAGTGTTGTTTCTCTATCTGTACTCACAGTTCACAGTTGTGTCTCTATCTGTACTCACTGTTCAGAGTTGTTTCCCTACCTGTACTCACATTTCAATTTTTTTTGTACTCAGAGTTCAGTGTTGTTTCAGTATCTGTAATCTCAGTTCAGTGTTGTTCCTCTCTGTCTGTATTCACAGATCAAGTATTGTTTATCCGTCATCTCAGTTCAGTGCTGTTTCTCTATCTGTACACTCAGTTCAGTGTTGTTTCTCTGTCTGTACTCTAGCTGTATTCTTCTTTCTCTGTCTGTACTCTCAGTTCAGGTTTGTTTCTCAATCTGTACTCACAGTTCAGTGTTGCTTTACTAACTGTACTCACAGTTCAGTTCTGCTTCTCTATCTGGACTTTCAGCTCAGTGTTTTGTTTCTCTATCTGTACTCTCAGTTCTGTGTTGGTTATTTATCTGTGCTCCCAGTTCAGTCTGTTTTTATCTATGTGTATTCGCAGTTCAGTGTTGTTTCACTATTTGTAACCTCAGTTCAGTGTTGTTCCTCTGCCTGTACTCACAGTTCAGTATTGTTTCTCTGTCTGTAATCTCAGTTCAGTGTTGTTTCTCAATCTGGATTTACAGTTCAGTGTGTTGTTTCTAGCTCTGTCCTCTCAGTTCAGTGTTGTTCCTCTCTGTCTGTGCTCAGTTCAGTGTTGTCTGTCTGCCTCTACTCACAGTTCAGTGTTGTTTTGCACTCTGTCTTTACTGTTCAGTGTTGTTTCTCTATCTGTATTCACTGTTCAGTGCTGTTTCTCTATCTGTACTCACTGTTCAGAGTTGTTTCTCTATCTGTACTCATTGTTCAGTGTTGTTTCTCTATCGGTATTCACTGTTCAGTGTTGTTTCTCTATCTGTACTCACAGTTCACAGTTGTTTCTCTATCTGTACTCACAGTTTACAGTTGTTTCTCTATCTGTACTCACTGTTCAGAGTTGTTTCTCTATCTGTACTCATTGTTCAGTGTTGTTTCTCTATCGGTATTCACTGTTCAGTGTTGTTTCTCTATCTGTACTCACAGTTCACAGTTGTTTCTCTATCTGTACTCACAGTTCAATGTTTTCTTTGTACTCAGAGTTCAGTGTTGTTTCAGTATCTGTAATCTCAGTTCAGTGTTTTTCCTCTGCCTGTACTCACAGATCAAGTCTTGTTTATCTGTAATCTCAGTTCAGTGCTGTTTCTCGATCTGTACACTCAGATCAGTGTTGTTTCTCTGTCTGTACTCACAATTGAATGTTGTTTCACTATCAGTCCTCTCAGTTAAGTGTTGTTTCAATATCTGTACTCTAGCTGTATTCTTCTTTCTCTGTCTGTATTCTCAGATCAGGTTTGTTTCTCAATCTGTACTCACAGTTCAGTGCTGCTTCTCTATCTGGACTTTCAGCTCAGTGTGTTGTTTCTCTATCTGTACTCTCAGTTCTGTGTTGGTTATTTATCTGTGCTCCCAGTTCAGTCTGTTTTTATCTACGTGTATTCGCAGTTCAGTGTTGTTTCACAATCTGTAATCTCAGTTCAGTGTTGTTCCTCTGCCTGTACTCACAGTTCAGTATTGTTTCTCTATCTGTAATCTCAGTTCAGTGTGGTTTCTCAATCTGGATTTACAGTTCAGTGTGTTGTTTCTAGATCTGTCCTCTCAGTTCAGTGTTGTTCCTCTCTGTCTGTGCTCAGTTCAGTGTTGTCTGTCTGCCTGTACTCACAGTTCAGTGTTGTTTTGCACTCTGTTTTTACTGTTCAGTGTTGTTTCTCTATCTGTACTCACTGTTCAGAGTTGTTTCCCTACCTGTACTCACATTTCAATTTTTTTTTTGTACTCAGAGTTCAGTGTTGTTTCAGTATCTGTAATCTCAGTTCAGTGTTGTTCCTCTCTGTCTGTATTCACAGATCAACTATTGTTTATCTGTCATCTCAGTTCAGTGCTGTTTCTCTATCTGTACACTCAGTTCAGTGTTGTTTCTCTGTCTGTACTCTAGCTGTATTCTTCTTTCTCTGTCTGTACTCTCAGTTCAGGTTTGTTTCTCAATCTGTACTCACATTTCAGTGTTGCTTTACTAACTGTACTCACAGTTCAGTTCTGCTTCTCTATCTGGTCTTTCAGCTCAGTGTTTTGTTTCTCTATCTGTACTCTCAGTTCTGTGTTGGTTATTTATCTGTGCTCCCAGTTCAGTCTGTTTTTATCTATGTGTATTCGCAGTTCAGTGTTGTTTCACTATTTGTAATCTCAGTTCAGTGTTGTTCCTCTGCCTGTACTCACAGTTCAGTATTGTTTCTCTGTCTGTAATCTCAGTTCAGTGTTGTTTCTGAATCTGGATTTACAGTTCAGTGTGTTGTTTCAAGCTCTGTCCTCTCAGTTCAGTGTTGTTCCTCTCTGTCTGTGCTCAGTTCAGTGTTGTCTGTCTGCCTGTACTCACAGTTCAGTGTTGTTTTGCACTCTGTTTTTACTGTTCAGTGTTGTTTCTCTATCTGTATTCACTGTTCAGTGCTCTTTCTCTATCTGTACTCACAGTTCACAGTTGTTTCTCTAGCTGTACTCACAGTTCACAGTTGTTTCTCTATCTGTACTCACAGTTTACAGTTGTTTCTCTATCTGTACTCACTGTTTAGAGTTGTTTCTCTATCTGTACTCATTGTTCAGTGTTGTTTCTCTATCGGTATTCACTGTTCAGTGTTGTTTCTCTATCTGTACTCACAGTTCACAGTTGTGTCTCTATCTGTACTCACTGTTCAGAGTTGTTTCCCTACCTGTACTCACATTTCAATTTTTTTTGTACTCAGAGTTCAGTGTTGTTTCAGTATCTGTAATCTCAGTTCAGTGTTGTTCCTCTCTGTCTGTATTCACAGATCAAGTATTGTTTATCCGTCATCTCAGTTCAGTGCTGTTTCTCTATCTGTACACTCAGTTCAGTGTTGTTTCTCTGTCTGTACTCTAGCTGTATTCTTCTTTCTCTGTCTGTACTCTCAGTTCAGGTTTGTTTCTCAATCTGTACTCACAGTTCAGTGTTGCTTTACTAACTGTACTCACAGTTCAGTTCTGCTTCTCTATCTGGACTTTCAGCTCAGTGTTTTGTTTCTCTATCTGTACTCTCAGTTCTGTGTTGGTTATTTATCTGTGCTCCCAGTTCAGTCTGTTTTTATCTATGTGTATTCGCAGTTCAGTGTTGTTTCACTATTTGTAACCTCAGTTCAGTGTTGTTCCTCTGCCTGTACTCACAGTTCAGTATTGTTTCTCTGTCTGTAATCTCAGTTCAGTGTTGTTTCTCAATCTGGATTTACAGTTCAGTGTGTTGTTTCTAGCTCTGTCCTCTCAGTTCAGTGTTGTTCCTCTCTGTCTGTGCTCAGTTCAGTGTTGTCTGTCTGCCTCTACTCACAGTTCAGTGTTGTTTTGCACTCTGTCTTTACTGTTCAGTGTTGTTTCTCTATCTGTATTCACTGTTCAGTGCTGTTTCTCTATCTGTACTCACAGTTCACAGTTGTTTCTCTATCTGTACTCACAGTTCACAGTTGTTTCTCTATCTGTACTCACTGTTCACAGTTGTTTCTCTATCTGTACTCACTGTTCAGAGTTGTTTCCCTACCTGTACTCACATTTCAATTTTTTTTTGTACTCAGAGTTCAGTGTTGTTTCAGTATCTGTAATCTCAGTTCAGTGTTATTCCTCTCTGTCTGTACTCACAGATCAAGTATTGTTTATCTGTCATCTCAGTTCAGTGCTGTTTCTCTATCTGTACACTCAGTTCAGTGTTGTTTCTCTGTCTGTACTCTAGCTGTATTCTTCTATCTCTGTCTGTACTCTCAGTTCAGGTTTGTTTCTCAATCTATATTCACAGTTCAGTGTTGCTTTACTAACTGTACTCACAGTTCAGTGCTGCTTCTCTATCTGGACTTTCAGCTCAGAGTTTTGTTTCTCTATCTGTACTTTCAGTTCTGTGTTGGTTATTTATCTGTGCTCCCAGTTCAGTCTGTTTTTATCTATGTGTATTCGCAGTTCAGTGTTGTTTCACTATCTGTAATCTCAGTTCAGTGTTGTTCCTCTGCCTGTACTCACAGTTCAGTATTGTTTCTCTGTCTAAAATCTCAGTTCAGTGTTGTTTCTCAATCTGGATTTACAGTTCAGTGTGTTGTTTCTAGCTCTGTCCTCTCAGTTCAGTGTTGTTCCTCTCTGTCTGTGCTCAGTTCAGTGTTGTCTGTCTGCCTGTACTCACAGTTCAGTGTTGTTTTGCACTCTGTTTTTACTGTTCAGTGTTGTTTCTCTATCTGTATTCACTGTTCAGTGTTCTTTCTCTATCTGTACTCACAGTTCACAGTTGTTTCTCTATCTGTACTCACAGTTCACAGTTGTTTCTCTATCTGTACTCACTGTTCAGAGTTGTTTCTCTATCTGTACTCATTGTTCAGTGTTGTTTCTCTATCTGTATTCACTGTTCAGTGTTGTTTCTCTATCTGTACTCACAGTTCACAGTTGTTTCTCTATCTGTACTCACAGTTTACAGTTGTTTCTCTATCTGTACTCACTGTTCAGAGTTGTTTCTCTATCTGTACTCATTGTTCAGTGTTGTTTCTCTATCGGTATTCACTGTTCAGTGTTGTTTCTCTATCTGTACTCACAGTTCACAGTTGTTTCTCTATCTGTACTCACAGTTTACAGTTGTTTCTCTATCTGTACTCACTGTTCAGAGTTGTTTCTCTATCTGTACTCATTGTTCAGTGTTGTTTCTCTATCGGTATTCACTGTTCAGTGTTGTTTCTCTATCTGTACTCACAGTTCACAGTTGTTTCTCTATCTGTACTCACAGTTCAATGTTTTCTTTGTACTCAGAGTTCAGTGTTGTTTCAGTATCTGTAATCTCAGTTCAGTGTTTTTCCTCTGCCTGTACTCACAGATCAAGTATTGTTTATCTGTAATCTCAGTTCAGTGCTGTTTCTCGATCTGTACACTCAGATCAGTGTTGTTTCTCTGTCTGTACTCACAATTGAATGTTGTTTCACTATCAGTCCTCTCAGTTAAGTGTTGTTTCAATATCTGTACTCTAGCTGTATTCTTCTTTCTCTGTCTGTACTCTCAGATCAGGTTTGTTTCTCAATCTGTACTCACAGTTCAGTGCTGCTTCTCTATCTGGACTTTCAGCTCAGTGTGTTGTTTCTCTATCTGTACTCTCAGTTCTGTGTTGGTTATTTATCTGTGCTCCCAGTTCAGTCTGTTTTTATCTACGTGTATTCGCAGTTCAGTGTTGTTTCACAATCTGTAATCTCAGTTCAGTGTTGTTCCTCTGCCTGTACTCACAGTTCAGTATTGTTTCTCTATCTGTAATCTCAGTTCAGTGTTGTTTCTCAATCTGGATTTACAGTTCAGTGTGTTGTTTCTAGATCTGTCCTCTCAGTTCAGTGTTGTTCCTCTCTGTCTGTGCTCAGTTCAGTGTTGTCTGTCTGCCTGTACTCACAGTTCAGTGTTGTTTTGCACTCTGTTTTTACTGTTCAGTGTTGTTTCTCTATCTGTACTCACTGTTCAGAGTTGTTTCCCTACCTGTACTCACATTTCAATTTTTTTTTTGTACTCAGAGTTCAGTGTTGTTTCAGTATCTGTAATCTCAGTTCAGTGTTGTTCCTCTCTGTCTGTATTCACAGATCAACTATTGTTTATCTGTCATCTCAGTTCAGTGCTGTTTCTCTATCTGTACACTCAGTTCAGTGTTGTTTCTCTGTCTGTACTCTAGCTGTATTCTTCTTTCTCTGTCTGTACTCTCAGTTCAGGTTTGTTTCTCAATCTGTACTCACAGTTCAGTGTTGCTTTACTAACTGTACTCACAGTTCAGTTCTGCTTCTCTATCTGGTCTTTCAGCTCAGTGTTTTGTTTCTCTATCTGTACTCTCAGTTCTGTGTTGGTTATTTATCTGTGCTCCCAGTTCAGTCTGTTTTTATCTATGTGTATTCGCAGTTCAGTGTTGTTTCACTATCTGTAATCTCAGTTCAGTGTTGTTCCTCTGCCTGTACTCACAGTTCAGGATTGTTTCTCTGTCTGTAATCTCAGTTCAGTGTTGTTTCTGAATCTGGATTTACAGTTCAGTGTGTTGTTTCTAGCTCTGTCCTCTCAGTTCAGTGTTGTTCCTCTCTGTCTGTGCTCAGTTCAGTGTTGTCTGTCTGCCTGTACTCACAGTTCAGTGTTGTTTTGCACTCTGTTTTTACTGTTCAGTGTTGTTTCTCTATCTGTATTCACTGTTCAGTGCTCTTTCTCTATCTGTACTCACAGTTCACAGTTGTTTCTCTATCTGTACTCACAGTTCACAGTTGTTTCTCTATCTGTACTCACAGTTTACAGTTGTTTCTCTATCTGTACTCACTGTTCAGAGTTGTTTCTCTATCTGTACTCATTGTTCAGTGTTGTTTCTCTATCGGTATTCACTGTTCAGTGTTGTTTCTCTATCTGTACTCACAGTTCACAGTTGTTTCTCTATCTGTACTCAAGGTTCAATGTTTTCTTTGTACTCAGAGTTCAGTGTTGTTTCAGTATCTGTAATCTCAGTTCAGTGTTTTTCCTCTGCCTGTACTCACAGATCAAGTATTGTTTATCTGTAATCTCAGTTCAGTGCTGTTTCTCGATCTGTACACTCAGATCAGTGTTGTTTCTCTGTCTGTACTCACAATTGAATGTTGTTTCACTATCAGTCCTCTCAGTTAAGTGTTGTTTCAATATCTGTACTCTAGCTGTATTCTTCTTTCTCTGTCTGTACTCTCAGATCAGGTTTGTTTCTCAATCTGTACTCACAGTTCAGTGCTGCTTCTCTATCTGGACTTTCAGCTCAGTGTGTTGTTTCTCTATCTGTACTCTCAGTTCTGTGTTGGTTATTTATCTGTGCTCCAAGTTCAGTCTGTTTTTATCTACGTGTATTCGCAGTTCAGTGTTGTTTCACTATCTGTAATCTCAGTTCAGTGTTGTTCCTCTGCCTGAACTCACAGTTCAGTATTGTTTCTCTATCTGTAATCTCAGTTCAGTGTTGTTTCTCAATCTGGATTTACAGTTCAGTGTGTTGTTTCTAGATCTGTCCTCTCAGTTCAGTGTTGTTCCTCTCTGTCTGTGCTCAGTTCAGTGTTGTCTGTCTGCCTGTACTCACAGTTCAGTGTTGTTTTGCACTCTGTTTTAACGGTTCAGTGTTGTTTCTCTATCTGTACTCACTGTTCAGAGTTGTTTCCCTACCTGTACTCACATTTCAATGTTTGTTTTGTACTCAGAGTTCAGTGTTGTTTCAGTATCTGTAATCTCAGTTCAGTGTTGTTCCTCTCTGTCTGTATGCACAGATCAACTATTGTTTATCTGTCATCTCAGTTCAGTGCTGTTTCTCTATCTGTACACTCAGTTCAGTGCTGTTTCTCTATCTGTACACTCAGTTCAGTGTTGTTTCTCTGTCTGTACTCTAGCTGTATTCTTCTTTCTCTGTCTGTACTCTCAGTTCAGGTTTGTTTCTCAATCTGTACTCACAGTTCAGTGTTGCTTTACTAACTGTACTCACAGTTGAGTTCTGCTTCTCTATCTGGACTTTCAGCTCAGTGTTTTGTTTCTCTATCTCTACTCTCAGTTCTGTGTTGGTTATTTAACTGTGCTCCCAGTTCAGTCTGTTTTTATCGATGTGTATTCGCAGTTCAGTGTTGTTTCACTATCTGTAATCTCAGTTCAGTGTTGTTCCTCTGCCTGTACTCACAGTTCAGTATTGTTTCTCTGTCTGTAATCTCAGTTCAGTGTTGTTTCTCAATCTGTACTAACAGTTCAGTGTGTTGTTTCTAGATCTGTCCTCTCAGTTCAGTGTTGTTCCTCTCTGTCTGTGCTCAGTTCAGTGTTGTCTGTCTGCCTGTAATCACAGTTCAGTGTTGTTTTGCACTCTGTTTTTACTGTTCAGTGTTGTTTCTCTATCTGTATTCACTGTTGAGAGTTGTTTCTCTATCTGTACTCACAGTTCACAGTTGTTTCTCTATCTGTACTCACAGTTCACAGTTGTTTCTCTATCTGTACTCATTGTTCAGTGTTGTTTCTCTATCTGTACTCACAGTTCACAGTTGTTTCTCTATCTGTACTCACAGTTCACAGTTGTTTCTCTATCTGTACTCACAGTTCACAGTTGTTTCTCTATCTGTACTCACTGTTCAGAGTTGTTTCTCTATCTGTACTCATTGTTCAGTGTTGTTTCTCAATCTGGATTTACAGTTCAGTGTGTTGTTTCTAGATCTGTCCTCTCAGTTCAGTGTTGTTCCTCTCTGTCTGTGCTCAGTTCAGTGTTGTCTGTCTGCCTGTACTCACAGTTCAGTGTTGTTTTGCACTCTGTTTTTACTGTTCAGTGTTGTTTCTCTATCTGTATTCACTGTTCAGTGCTGTTTCTCTATCTCTACTCACAGTTCACAGTTGTTTCTCTATCTGTACTCACAGTTCACAGTTGTTTCTCTATCTGTAATCACAGTTAACAGTTGTTTCTCTATCTGTACTCACTGTTCAGAGTTGTTTCCCTACCTGTACTCACATTTCAATTTTTTTTGTACTCAGAGTTCAGTGTTGTTTCAGTATCTGTAATCTCAGTTCAGTGTTATTCCTCTCTGTCTGTACTCACAGATCAAGTATTGTTTATCTGTCATCTCAGTTCAGTGCTGTTTCTCTATCTGTACACTCAGTTCAGTGTTGTTTCTCTGTCTGTACTCTAGCTGTATTCTTCTATCTCTGTCTGTACTCTCAGTTCAGGTTTGTTTCTCAATCTATATTCACAGTTCAGTGTTGCTTTACTAACTGTACTCACAGTTCAGTGCTGCTTCTCTATCTGGACTTTCAGCTCAGAGTTTTGTTTCTCTATCTGTACTTTCAGTTCTGTGTTGGTTATTTATCTGTGCTCCCAGTTCAGTCTATTTTTATCTATGTGTATTCGCAGTTCAGTGTTGTTTCACTATCTGTAATCTCAGTTCAGTGTTGTTCCTCTGCCTGTACTCACAGTTCAGTATTGTTTCTCTATCTGTAATCTCAGTTCAGTGTGGTTTCTCAATCTGGATTTACAGTTCAGTGTGTTGTTTCTAGATCTGTCCTCTCAGTTCAGTGTTGTTCCTCTCTGTCTGTGCTCAGTTCAGTGTTGTCTGTCTGCCTGTACTCACAGTTCAGTGTTGTTTTGCACTCTGTTTTTACTGTTCAGTGTTGTTTCTCTATCTGTATTCACTGTTGAGAGTTGTTTCTCTATCTGTACTCACAGTTCACAGTTGTTTCTCTATCTGTACTCACAGTTCACAGTTGTTTCTCTATCTGTACTCACTGTTCAGAGTTGTTTCTCTATCTGTACTCATTGTTCAGTGTTGTTTCTCTATCGGTATTCACTGTTCAGTGTTGTTTCTCTATCTGTACTCACAGTTCACAGTTGTTTCTCTATCTGTACTCACAGTTCAATGTTTTTTTTTTACTCAGAGTTCAGTGTTGTTTCACTATCTGTAATCTCAGTTCAGTGTTGTTCCTCTGCCTGTACTCACAGCTCTTTCTCTATCTGTACTCACAGTTCACAGTTGTTTCTCTATCTGTACTCACAGTTCACAGTTGTTTCTCTATCTGTACTCACTGTTCAGAGTTGTTTCTCTATCTGTACTCATTGTTCAGTGTTGTTTCTCTCTCTGTACTCACATTTCAATGGTTTTTTTGTACTCAGAGTTCAGTGTTGTTTCAGTATCTGTAATCTCAGTTCAGTGTTTTTCCTCTGCCTGTACTCACAGATCAAGTCTTGTTTATCTGTAATCTCAGTTCAGTGCTGTTTCTCGATCTGTACACTCAGATCAGTGTTGTTTCTCTGTCTGTACTCACAATTGAATGTTGTTTCACTATCAGTCCCCTCAGTTAAGTGTTGTTTCAATATCTGTACTCTAGCTGTATTCTTCTTTCTCTGTCTGTATTCTCAGATCAGGTTTGTTTCTCAATCTGTACTCACAGTTCAGTGCTGCTTCTCTATCTGGACTTTCAGCTCAGTGTGTTGTTTCTCTATCTGTACTCTCAGTTCTGTGTTGGTTATTTATCTGTGCTCCCAGTTCAGTCTGTTTTTATCTACGTGTATTCGCAGTTCAGTGTTGTTTCACAATCTGTAATCTCAGTTCAGTGTTGTTCCTCTGCCTGTACTCACAGTTCAGTATTGTTTCTCTATCTGTAATCTCAGTTCAGTGTGGTTTCTCAATCTGGATTTACAGTTCAGTGTGTTGTTTCTAGATCTGTCCTCTCAGTTCAGTGTTGTTCCTCTCTGTCTGTGCTCAGTTCAGTGTTGTCTGTCTGCCTGTACTCACAGTTCAGTGTTGTTTTGCACTCTGTTTTTACTGTTCAGTGTTGTTTCTCTATCTGTACTCACTGTTCAGAGTTGTTTCCCTACCTGTACTCACATTTCAATTTTTTTTTTGTACTCAGAGTTCAGTGTTGTTTCAGTATCTGTAATCTCAGTTCAGTGTTGTTCCTCTCTGTCTGTATTCACAGATCAACTATTGTTTATCTGTCATCTCAGTTCAGTGCTGTTTCTCTATCTGTACACTCAGTTCAGTGTTGTTTCTCTGTCTGTACTCTAGCTGTATTCTTCTTTCTCTGTCTGTACTCTCAGTTCAGGTTTGTTTCTCAATCTGTACTCACATTTCAGTGTTGCTTTACTAACTGTACTCACAGTTCAGTTCTGCTTCTCTATCTGGTCTTTCAGCTCAGTGTTTTGTTTCTCTATCTGTACTCTCAGTTCTGTGTTGGTTATTTATCTGTGCTCCCAGTTCAGTCTGTTTTTATCTATGTGTATTCGCAGTTCAGTGTTGTTTCACTATCTGTAATCTCAGTTCAGTGTTGTTCCTCTGCCTGTACTCACAGTTCAGCATTGTTTCTCTGTCTGTAATCTCAGTTCAGTGTTGTTTCTGAATCTGGATTTACAGTTCAGTGTGTTGTTTCTAGCTCTGTCCTCTCAGTTCAGTGTTGTTCCTCTCTGTCTGTGCTCAGTTCAGTGTTGTCTGTCTGCCTGTACTCACAGTTCAGTGTTGTTTTGCACTCTGTTTTTACTGTTCAGTGTTGTTTCTCTATCTGTATTCACTGTTCAGTGCTCTTTCTCTATCTGTACTCACAGTTCACAGTTGTTTCTCTATCTGTACTCACAGTTCACAGTTGTTTCTCTATCTGTACTCACAGTTTACAGTTGTTTCTCTATCTGTACTCACTGTTCAGAGTTGTTTCTCTATCTGTACTCATTGTTCAGTGTTGTTTCTCTATCGGTATTCACTGTTCAGTGTTGTTTCTCTATCTGTACTCACAGTTCACAGTTGTGTCTCTATCTGTACTCACTGTTCAGAGTTGTTTCCCTACCTGTACTCACATTTCAATTTTTTTTGTACTCAGAGTTCAGTGTTGTTTCAGTATCTGTAATCTCAGTTCAGTGTTGTTCCTCTCTGTCTGTATTCACAGATCAACTATTGTTTATCTGTCATCTCAGTTCAGTGCTGTTTCTCTATCTGTACACTCAGTTCAGTGTTGTTTCTCTGTCTGTACTCTAGCTGTATTCTTCTTTCTCTGTCTGTACTCTCAGTTCAGGTTTGTTTCTCAATCTGTACTCACAGTTCAGTGTTGCTTTACTAACTGTACTCACAGTTCAGTTCTGCTTCTCTATCTGGACTTTCAGCTCAGTGTTTTGTTTCTCTATCTGTACTCTCAGTTCTGTGTTGGTTATTTATCTGTGCTCCCAGTTCAGTCTGTTTTTATCTATGTGTATTCGCAGTTCAGTGTTGTTTCACTATTTGTAACCTCAGTTCAGTGTTGTTCCTCTGCCTGTACTCACAGTTCAGTATTGTTTCTCTGTCTGTAATCTCAGTTCAGTGTTGTTTCTCAATCTGGATTTACAGTTCAGTGTGTTGTTTCTAGCTCTGTCCTCTCAGTTCAGTGTTGTTCCTCTCTGTCTGTGCTCAGTTCAGTGTTGTCTGTCTGCCTCTACTCACAGTTCAGTGTTGTTTTGCACTCTGTTTTTACTGTTCAGTGTTGTTTCTCTATCTGTATTCACTGTTCAGTGCTGTTTCTCTATCTGTACTCACAGTTCACAGTTGTTTCTCTATCTGTACTCACAGTTCACAGTTGTTTCTCTATCTGTACTCACTGTTCACAGTTGTTTCTCTATCTGTACTCACTGTTCAGAGTTGTTTCCCTACCTGTACTCACATTTCAATTTTTTTTTGTACTCAGAGTTCAGTGTTGTTTCAGTATCTGTAATCTCAGTTCAGTGTTATTCCTCTCTGTCTGTACTCACAGATCAAGTATTGTTTATCTGTCATCTCAGTTCAGTGCTGTTTCTCTATCTGTACACTCAGTTCAGTGTTGTTTCTCTGTCTGTACTCTAGCTGTATTCTTCTATCTCTGTCTGTACTCTCAGTTCAGGTTTGTTTCTCAATCTATATTCACAGTTCAGTGTTGCTTTACTAACTGTACTCACAGTTCAGTGCTGCTTCTCTATCTGGACTTTCAGCTCAGAGTTTTGTTTCTCTATCTGTACTTTCAGTTCTGTGTTGGTTATTTATCTGTGCTCCCAGTTCAGTCTATTTTTATCTATGTGTATTCGCAGTTCAGTGTTGTTTCACTATCTGTAATCTCAGTTCAGTGTTGTTCCTCTGCCTGTACTCACAGTTCAGTATTGTTTCTCTGTCTGAAATCTCAGTTCAGTGTTGTTTCTCAATCTGGATTTACAGTTCAGTGTGTTGTTTCTAGCTCTGTCCTCTCAGTTCAGTGTTGTTCCTCTCTGTCTGTGCTCAGTTCAGTGTTGTCTGTCTGCCTGTACTCACAGTTCAGTGTTGTTTTGCACTCTGTTTTTACTGTTCAGTGTTGTTTCTCTATCTGTATTCACTGTTCAGTGTTCTTTCTCTATCTGTACTCACAGTTCACAGTTGTTTCTCTATCTGTACTCACAGTTCACAGTTGTTTCTCTATCTGTACTCACTGTTCAGAGTTGTTTCTCTATCTGTACTCATTGTTCAGTGTTGTTTCTCTATCTGTATTCACTGTTCAGTGTTGTTTCTCTATCTGTACTCACAGTTCACAGTTGTTTCTCTATCTGTACTCACAGTTTACAGTTGTTTCTCTATCTGTACTCACTGTTCAGAGTTGTTTCTCTATCTGTACTCATTGTTCAGTGTTGTTTCTCTATCGGTATTCACTGTTCAGTGTTGTTTCTCTATCTGTACTCACAGTTCACAGTTGTTTCTCTATCTGTACTCACAGTTCAATGTTTTCTTTGTACTCAGAGTTCAGTGTTGTTTCAGTATCTGTAATCTCAGTTCAGTGTTTTTCCTCTGCCTGTACTCACAGATCAAGTATTGTTTATCTGTAATCTCAGTTCAGTGCTGTTTCTCGATCTGTACACTCAGATCAGTGTTGTTTCTCTGTCTGTACTCACAATTGAATGTTGTTTCACTATCAGTCCTCTCAGTTAAGTGTTGTTTCAATATCTGTACTCTAGCTGTATTCTTCTTTCTCTGTCTGTACTCTCAGATCAGGTTTGTTTCTCAATCTGTACTCACAGTTCAGTGCTGCTTCTCTATCTGGACTTTCAGCTCAGTGTGTTGTTTCTCTATCTGTACTCTCAGTTCTGTGTTGGTTATTTATCTGTGCTCCCAGTTCAGTCTGTTTTTATCTACGTGTATTCGCAGTTCAGTGTTGTTTCACAATCTGTAATCTCAGTTCAGTGTTGTTCCTCTGCCTGTACTCACAGTTCAGTATTGTTTCTCTATCTGTAATCTCAGTTCAGTGTTGTTTCTCAATCTGGATTTACAGTTCAGTGTGTTGTTTCTAGATCTGTCCTCTCAGTTCAGTGTTGTTCCTCTCTGTCTGTGCTCAGTTCAGTGTTGTCTGTCTGCCTGTACTCACAGTTCAGTGTTGTTTTGCACTCTGTTTTTACTGTTCAGTGTTGTTTCTCTATCTGTACTCACTGTTCAGAGTTGTTTCCCTACCTGTACTCACATTTCAATTTTTTTTTTGTACTCAGAGTTCAGTGTTGTTTCAGTATCTGTAATCTCAGTTCAGTGTTGTTCCTCTCTGTCTGTATTCACAGATCAACTATTGTTTATCTGTCATCTCAGTTCAGTGCTGTTTCTCTATCTGTACACTCAGTTCAGTGTTGTTTCTCTGTCTGTACTCTAGCTGTATTCTTCTTTCTCTGTCTGTACTCTCAGTTCAGGTTTGTTTCTCAATCTGTACTCACAGTTCAGTGTTGCTTTACTAACTGTACTCACAGTTCAGTTCTGCTTCTCTATCTGGTCTTTCAGCTCAGTGTTTTGTTTCTCTATCTGTACTCTCAGTTCTGTGTTGGTTATTTATCTGTGCTCCCAGTTCAGTCTGTTTTTATCTATGTGTATTCGCAGTTCAGTGTTGTTTCACTATCTGTAATCTCAGTTCAGTGTTGTTCCTCTGCCTGTACTCACAGTTCAGTATTGTTTCTCTGTCTGTAATCTCAGTTCAGTGTTGTTTCTGAATCTGGATTTACAGTTCAGTGTGTTGTTTCTAGCTCTGTCCTCTCAGTTCAGTGTTGTTCCTCTCTGTCTGTGCTCAGTTCAGTGTTGTCTGTCTGCCTGTACTCACAGTTCAGTGTTGTTTTGCACTCTGTTTTTACTGTTCAGTGTTGTTTCTCTATCTGTATTCACTGTTCAGTGCTCTTTCTCTATCTGTACTCACAGTTCACAGTTGTTTCTCTATCTGTACTCACAGTTCACAGTTGTTTCTCTATCTGTACTCACAGTTTACAGTTGTTTCTCTATCTGTACTCACTGTTCAGAGTTGTTTCTCTATCTGTACTCATTGTTCAGTGTTGTTTCTCTATCGGTATTCACTGTTCAGTGTTGTTTCTCTATCTGTACTCACAGTTCACAGTTGTTTCTCTATCTGTACTCACAGTTCAATGTTTTCTTTGTACTCAGAGTTCAGTGTTGTTTCAGTATCTGTAATCTCAGTTCAGTGTTTTTCCTCTGCCTGTACTCACAGATCAAGTATTGTTTATCTGTAATCTCAGTTCAGTGCTGTTTCTCGATCTGTACACTCAGATCAGTGTTGTTTCTCTGTCTGTACTCACAATTGAATGTTGTTTCACTATCAGTCCTCTCAGTTAAGTGTTGTTTCAATATCTGTACTCTAGCTGTATTCTTCTTTCTCTGTCTGTACTCTCAGATCAGGTTTGTTTCTCAATCTGTACTCACAGTTCAGTGCTGCTTCTCTATCTGGACTTTCAGCTCAGTGTGTTGTTTCTCTATCTGTACTCTCAGTTCTGTGTTGGTTATTTATCTGTGCTCCCAGTTCAGTCTGTTTTTATCTACGTGTATTCGCAGTTCAGTGTTGTTTCACAATCTGTAATCTCAGTTCAGTGTTGTTCCTCTGCCTGTACTCACAGTTCAGTATTGTTTCTCTATCTGTAATCTCAGTTCAGTGTTGTTTCTCAATCTGGATTTACAGTTCAGTGTGTTGTTTCTAGATCTGTCCTCTCAGTTCAGTGTTGTTCCTCTCTGTCTGTGCTCAGTTCAGTGTTGTCTGTCTGCCTGTACTCACAGTTCAGTGTTGTTTTGCACTCTGTTTTTACTGTTCAGTGTTGTTTCTCTATCTGTACTCACTGTTCAGAGTTGTTTCCCTACCTGTACTCACATTTCAATTTTTTTTTTGTACTCAGAGTTCAGTGTTGTTTCAGTATCTGTAATCTCAGTTCAGTGTTGTTCCTCTCTGTCTGTATTCACAGATCAACTATTGTTTATCTGTCATCTCAGTTCAGTGCTGTTTCTCTATCTGTACACTCAGTTCAGTGTTGTTTCTCTGTCTGTACTCTAGCTGTATTCTTCTTTCTCTGTCTGTACTCTCAGTTCAGGTTTGTTTCTCAATCTGTACTCACAGTTCAGTGTTGCTTTACTAACTGTACTCACAGTTCAGTTCTGCTTCTCTATCTGGTCTTTCAGCTCAGTGTTTTGTTTCTCTATCTGTACTCTCAGTTCTGTGTTGGTTATTTATCTGTGCTCCCAGTTCAGTCTGTTTTTATCTATGTGTATTCGCAGTTCAGTGTTGTTTCACTATCTGTAATCTCAGTTCAGTGTTGTTCCTCTGCCTGTACTCACAGTTCAGTATTGTTTCTCTGTCTGTAATCTCAGTTCAGTGTTGTTTCTGAATCTGGATTTACAGTTCAGTGTGTTGTTTCTAGCTCTGTCCTCTCAGTTCAGTGTTGTTCCTCTCTGTCTGTGCTCAGTTCAGTGTTGTCTGTCTGCCTGTACTCACAGTTCAGTGTTGTTTTGCACTCTGTTTTTACTGTTCAGTGTTGTTTCTCTATCTGTATTCACTGTTCAGTGCTCTTTCTCTATCTGTACTCACAGTTCACAGTTGTTTCTCTATCTGTACTCACAGTTCACAGTTGTTTCTCTATCTGTACTCACAGTTTACAGTTGTTTCTCTATCTGTACTCACTGTTCAGAGTTGTTTCTCTATCTGTACTCATTGTTCAGTGTTGTTTCTCTATCGGTATTCACTGTTCAGTGTTGTTTCTCTATCTGTACTCACAGTTCACAGTTGTTTCTCTATCTGTACTCACAGTTCAATGTTTTCTTTGTACTCAGAGTTCAGTGTTGTTTCAGTATCTGTAATCTCAGTTCAGTGTTTTTCCTCTGCCTGTACTCACAGATCAAGTATTGTTTATCTGTAATCTCAGTTCAGTGCTGTTTCTCGATCTGTACACTCAGATCAGTGTTGTTTCTCTGTCTGTACTCACAATTGAATGTTGTTTCACTATCAGTCCTCTCAGTTAAGTGTTGTTTCAATATCTGTACTCTAGCTGTATTCTTCTTTCTCTGTCTGTACTCTCAGATCAGGTTTGTTTCTCAATCTGTACTCACAGTTCAGTGCTGCTTCTCTATCTGGACTTTCAGCTCAGTGTGTTGTTTCTCTATCTGTACTCTCAGTTCTGTGTTGGTTATTTATCTGTGCTCCAAGTTCAGTCTGTTTTTATCTACGTGTATTCGCAGTTCAGTGTTGTTTCACTATCTGTAATCTCAGTTCAGTGTTGTTCCTCTGCCTGAACTCACAGTTCAGTATTGTTTCTCTATCTGTAATCTCAGTTCAGTGTTGTTTCTCAATCTGGATTTACAGTTCAGTGTGTTGTTTCTAGATCTGTCCTCTCAGTTCAGTGTTGTTCCTCTCTGTCTGTGCTCAGTTCAGTGTTGTCTGTCTGCCTGTACTCACAGTTCAGTGTTGTTTTGCACTCTGTTTTAACGGTTCAGTGTTGTTTCTCTATCTGTACTCACTGTTCAGAGTTGTTTCCCTACCTGTACTCACATTTCAATGTTTGTTTTGTACTCAGAGTTCAGTGTTGTTTCAGTATCAGTAATCTCAGTTCAGTGTTGTTCCTCTCTGTCTGTATTCACAGATCAACTATTGTTTATCTGTCATCTCAGTTCAGTGCTGTTTCTCTATCTGTACACTCAGTTCAGTGTTGTTTCTCTGTCTGTACTCTAGCTGTATTCTTCTTTCTCTGTCTGTACTCTCAGTTCAGGTTTGTTTCTCAATCTGTACTCACAGTTCAGTGTTGCTTTACTGACTGGACTCACAGTTGAGTTCTGCTTCTCTATCTGGACTTTCAGCTCAGTGTTTTGTTTCTCTATCTCTACTCTCAGTTCTGTGTTGGTTATTTATCTGTGCTCCCAGTTCAGTCTGTTTTTATCTATGTGTATTCGCAGTTCAGTGTTGTTTCACTATCTGTAATCTCAGTTCAGTGTTGTTCCTCTGCCTGTACTCACAGTTCAGTATTGTTTCTCTGTCTGTAATCTCAGTTCAGTGTTGTTTCTCAATCTGTACTAACAGTTCAGTGTGTTGTTTCTAGATCTGTCCTCTCAGTTCAGTGTTGTTCCTCTCTGTCTGTGCTCAGTTCAGTGTTGTCTGTCTGCCTGTAATCACAGTTCAGTGTTGTTTTGCACTCTGTTTTTACTGTTCAGTGTTGTTTCTCTATCTGTATTCACTGTTGAGAGTTGTTTCCCTATCTGTACTCACAGTTCACAGTTGTTTCTCTATCTGTACTCACAGTTCACAGTTGTTTCTCTATCTGTACTCACAGTTCACAGTTGTTTCTCTATCTGTACTCATTGTTCAGTGTTGTTTCTCTATCTGTACTCACAGTTCACAGTTGTTTCTCTATCTGTACTCACAGTTCACAGTTGTTTCTCTATCTGTACTCACAGTTCACAGTTGTTTCTCTATCTGTACTCACTGTTCAGAGTTGTTTCTCTATCTGTACTCATTGTTCAGTGTTGTTTCTCAATCTGGATTTACAGTTCAGTGTGTTGTTTCTAGATCTGTCCTCTCAGTTCAGTGTTGTTCCTCTCTGTCTGTGCTCAGTTCAGTGTTGTCTGTCTGCCTGTACTCACAGTTCAGTGTTGTTTTGCACTCTGTTTTTACTGTTCAGTGTTGTTTCTCTATCTGTATTCACTGTTCAGTGCTGTTTCTCTATCTCTACTCACAGTTCACAGTTGTTTCTCTATCTGTACTCACAGTTCACAGTTGTTTCTCTCTGTACTCACTGTTCACAGTTGTTTCTCTATCTGTACTCACTGTTCAGAGTTGTTTCCCTACCTGTACTCACATTTCAATTTTTTTTGTACTCAGAGTTCAGTGTTGTTTCAGTATCTGTAATCTCAGTTCAGTGTTATTCCTCTCTGTCTGTACTCACAGATCAAGTATTGTTTATCTGTCATCTCAGTTCAGTGCTGTTTCTCTATCTGTACACTCAGTTCAGTGTTGTTTCTCTGTCTGTACTCTAGCTGTATTCTTCTATCTCTGTCTGTACTCTCAGTTCAGGTTTGTTTCTCAATCTATATTCACAGTTCAGTGTTGCTTTACTAACTGTACTCACAGTTCAGTGCTGCTTCTCTATCTGGACTTTCAGCTCAGAGTTTTGTTTCTCTATCTGTACTTTCAGTTCTGTGTTGGTTATTTATCTGTGCTCCCAGTTCAGTCTATTTTTATCTATGTGTATTCGCAGTTCAGTGTTGTTTCACTATCTGTAATCTCAGTTCAGTGTTGTTCCTCTGCCTGTACTCACAGTTCAGTATTGTTTCTCTATCTGTAATCTCAGTTCAGTGTGGTTTCTCAATCTGGATTTACAGTTCAGTGTGTTGTTTCTAGATCTGTCCTCTCAGTTCAGTGTTGTTCCTCTCTGTCTGTGCTCAGTTCAGTGTTGTCTGTCTGCCTGTACTCACAGTTCAGTGTTGTTTTGCACTCTGTTTTTACTGTTCAGTGTTGTTTCTCTATCTGTATTCACTGTTGAGAGTTGTTTCTCTATCTGTACTCACAGTTCACAGTTGTTTCTCTATCTGTACTCACAGTTCACAGTTGTTTCTCTATCTGTACTCACTGTTCAGAGTTGTTTCTCTATCTGTACTCATTGTTCAGTGTTGTTTCTCTATCGGTATTCACTGTTCAGTGTTGTTTCTCTATCTGTACTCACAGTTCACTGTTGTTTCTCTATCTGTACTCACAGTTCAATGTATTTTTTTTACTCAGAGTTCAGTGTTGTTTCACTATCTGTAATCTCAGTTCAGTGTTGTTCCTCTGCCTGTACTCACAGCTCTTTCTCTATCTGTACTCACAGTTCACAGTTGTTTCTCTATCTGTACTCACAGTTCACAGTTGTTTCTCTATCTGTACTCACTGTTCAGAGTTGTTTCTCTATCTGTACTCATTGTTCAGTGTTGTTTCTCTCTCTGTACTCACATTTCAATGGTTTTTTTGTTCTCAGAGTTCAGTGTTGTTTCAGTATCTGTAATCTCAGTTCAGTGTTATTCCTCTCTGTCTGTACTCACAGATCAAGTATTGTTTATCTGTCATCTCAGTTCAGTGCTGTTTCTCTATCTGTACACTCAGTTCAGTGTTGTTTCTCTGTCTGTACTCTAGCCGTATTCTTCTATCTCTGTCTGTACTCTCAGTTCAGGTTTGTTTCTCAATCTATATTCACAGTTCAGTGTTGCTTTACTAACTGTACTCACAGTTCAGTGCTGCTTCTCTATCTGGACTTTCAGCTCAGAGTTTTGTTTCTCTATCTGTACTTTCAGTTCTGTGTTGGTTATTTATCAGTGCTCCCAGTTCAGTCTGTTTTTATCTATGTGTATTCGCAGTTCAGTGTTGTTTCTCTATCTGTACTCACTGTTCAGAGTTGTTTCTCTATCTGTACTCATTGTTCAGTGTTGTTTCTCTATCTGTATTCACTGTTCAGTGTTGTTTCTCTATCTGTACTCACAGTTCACAGTTGTTTCTCTATCTGTACTCACAGTTTACAGTTGTTTCTCTATCTGTCCTCACTGTTCAGAGTTGTTTCTCTATCTGTACTCATTGTTCAGTGTTGTTTCTCTATCGGTATTCACTGTTCAGTGTTGTTTCTCTATCTGTACTCACAGTTCACAGTTGTTTCTCTATCTGTACTCACAGTTCAATGTTTTCTTTGTACTCAGAGTTCAGTGTTGTTTCAGTATCTGTAATCTCAGTTCAGTGTTTTTCCTCTGCCTGTACTCACAGATCAAGTATTGTTTATCTGTAATCTCAGTTCAGTGCTGTTTCTCGATCTGTACACTCAGTTCAGTGTTGTTTCTCTGTCTGTACTCACAATTGAATGTTGTTTCACTATCAGTCCTCTCAGTTCAGTGTTGTTTCAATATCTGTACTCTAGCTGTATTCTTCTTTCTCTGTCTGTACTCTCAGATCAGGTTTGTTTCTCAATCTGTACTCACACTTCAGTGCTGCTTCTCTATCTGGACTTTCAGCTCAGTGTGTTGTTTCTCTATCTGTACTTTCAGTTCTGTGTTGGTTATTTATCTGTGCTCCCAGTTCAGTCTGTTTTTATCTATGTGTATTCGCAGTTCAGTGTTCTTTCACTATCTGTAATCTCAGTTCAGTGTTGTTCCTCTGCCTGTACTCACAGTTCAGTATTGTTTCTCTGTCTGTAATCTCAGTTCAGTGTTGTTTCTCAATCTGGACTAACAGTTCAGTGTGTTGTTTCTAGATCTGTCCTCTCAGTTCAGGGTTGTTCCTCTCTGTCTGTGCTCAGTTCAGTGTTGTCTGTCTGCCTGTAATCACAGTTCAGTGTTGTTTTGCACTCTGTTTTTACTGTTCAGTGTTGTTTCTCTATCGGTATTCACTGTTCAGTGTTGTTTCTCTATCTGTACTCACAGTTCACAGTTGTTTCTCTATCTGTACTCACAGTTCAATGTTTTCTTTGTACTCAGAGTTCAGTGTTGTTTCAGTATCTGTAATCTCAGTTCAGTGTTTTTCCTCTGCCTGTACTCACAGATCAAGTATTGTTTATCTGTAATCTCAGTTCAGTGCTGTTTCTCGATCTGTACCCTCTGATCAGTGTTGTTTCTCTGTCTGTACTCACAATTGAATGTTGTTTCACTATCAGTCCTCTCAGTTAAGTGTTGTTTCAATATCTGTACTCTAGCTGTATTCTTCATTCTCTGTCTGTACTCTCAGATCAGGTTTGTTTCTCAATCTGTACTCACAGTTCAGTGCTGCTTCTCTATCTGGACTTTCAGCTCAGTGTGTTGTTTCTCCATCTGTACTCTCAGTTCTGTGTTGGTTATTTATCTGTGCTCCCAGTTCAGTCTGTTTTTATCTACGTGTATTCGCAGTTCAGTGTTGTTTCACAATCTGTAATCTCAGTTCAGTGTTGTTCCTCTGCCTGAACTCACAGTTCAGTATTGTTTCTCTATCTGTAATCTCAGTTCAGTGTTGTTTCTCAATCTGGATTTACAGTTCAGTGTGTTGTTTCTAGATCTGTCCTCTCAGTTCAGTGTTGTTCCTCTCTGTCTGTGCTCAGTTCAGTGTTGTCTGTCTGCCTGTACTCACAGTTCAGTGTTGTTTTGCACTCTGTTTTAACTGTTCAGTGTTGTTTCTCTATCTGTACTCACTGTTCAGAGTTGTTTCCCTACCTGTACTCACATTTCAATGTTTGTTTTGTACTCAGAGTTCAGTGTTGTTTCAGTATCTGTAATCTCAGTTCAGTGTTGTTCCTCTCTGTCTGTATTCACACATCAACTATTGTTTATCTGTCATCTCAGTTCAGTGCTGTTTCTCTATCTGTACACTCAGTTCAGTGTTGTTTCTCTGTCTGTACTCTAGCTGTATTCTTCTTTCTCTGTCTGTACTCTCAGTTCAGGTTTGTTTCTCAATCTGTACTCACAGTTCAGTGTTGCTTTACTAACTGTACTCACAGTTGAGTTCTGCTTCTCTATCTGGACTTTCAGCTCAGTGTTTTGTTTCTCTGTCTGTACTCTCAGTTCTGTGTTGGTTATTTATCTGTGCTCCCAGTTCAGTCTGTTTTTATCTATGTGTATTCGCAGTTCAGTGTTGTTTCACTATCTGTAATCTCAGTTCAGTGTTGTTCCTCTGCCTGTACTCACAGTTCAGTATTGTTTCTCTTTCTGTAATCTCAGTTCAGTGTTGTTTCTCAATCTGTACTAACAGTTCAGTGTGTTGTTTCTAGATCTGTCCTCTCAGTTCAGTGTTGTTCCTCTCTGTCTGTGCTCAGTTCAGTGTTGTCTGTCTGCCTGTAATCACAGTTCAGTGTTGTTTTGCACTCTGTTTTTACTGTTCAGTGTTGTTTCTCTATCTGTATTCACTGTTGAGAGTTGTTTCTCTATCTGTACTCACAGTTCACAGTTGTTTCTCTATCTGTACTCACAGTTCACAGTTGTTTCTCTATCTGTACTCACAGTTCACAGTTGTTTCTCTATCTGTACTCATTGTTCAGTGTTGTTTCTCTATCTGTACTCACAGTTCACAGTTGTTTCTCTATCTGTACTCACAGTTCACAGTTGTTTCTCTATCTGTACTCACAGTTCACAGTTGTTTCTCTATCTGTACTCACTGTTCAGAGTTGTTTCTCTATCTGTACTCATTGTTCAGTGTTGTTTCTCTATCGGTATTCGCTGTTCAGTGTTGTTTCTCTATCTGTACTCACAGTTCAATGTTTTTTTTGTACTCAGAGTTCCGTGTTGTTTCACTATCTGTAATCTCAGTTCAGTGTTTTTCCTCTGCCTGTATTCACAGATCAAGTATTGTTTATCTGTAATCTCAGTTCAGTGTTTTTCCTCTGCCTGTACTCACAGATTAAGTATTGTTTATCTGTAATCTCAGTTCAGTGCTGTTTCTCGATCTGTACACTCAGATCAGTGTTGTTTCTCTGTCTGTACTCACAATTGAATGTTGTTTCACTATCAGTCCTCTCAGTTAAGTGTTGTTTCAATATCTGTACTCTAGCTGTATTCTTCTTTCTCTGTCTGTACTCTCAGATCAGGTTTGTTTCTCAATCTGTACTCACAGTTCAGTGCTGCTTCTCTATCTGGACTTTCAGCTCAGTGTGTTGTTTCTCTATCTGTACTCTCAGTTCTGTGTTGGTTATTTATCTGTGCTCCCAGTTCAGTCTGTTTTTATCTACGTGTATTCGCAGTTCAGTGTTGTTTCACAATCTGTAATCTCAGTTCAGTGTTGTTCCTCTGCCTGTACTCACAGTTCAGTATTGTTTCTCTATCTGTAATCTCAGTTCAGTGTTGTTTCTCAATCTGGATTTACAGTTCAGTGTGTTGTTTCTAGATCTGTCCTCTCAGTTCAGTGTTGTTCCTCTCTGTCTGTGCTCAGTTCAGTGTTGTCTGTCTGCCTGGACTCACAGTTCAGTGTTGTTTTGCACTCTGTTTTTACTGTTCAGTGTTGTTTCTCTATCTGTACTCACTGTTCAGAGTTGTTTCCCTACCTGTACTCACATTTCAATTTTTTTTTTGTACTCAGAGTTCAGTGTTGTTTCAGTATCTGTAATCTCAGTTCAGTGTTGTTCCTCTCTGTCTGTATTCACAGATCAACTATTGTTTATCTGTCATCTCAGTTCAGTGCTGTTTCTCTATCTGTACACTCAGTTCAGTGTTGTTTCTCTGTCTGTACTCTAGCTGTATTCTTCTTTCTCTGTCTGTACTCTCAGTTCAGGTTTGTTTCTCAATCTGTACTCACAGTTCAGTGTTGCTTTACTAACTGTACTCACAGTTCAGTTCTGCTTCTCTATCTGGTCTTTCAGCTCAGTGTTTTGTTTCTCTATCTGTACTCTCAGTTCTGTGTTGGTTATTTATCTGTGCTCCCAGTTCAGTCTGTTTTTATCTATGTGTATTCGCAGTTCAGTGTTGTTTCACTATCTGTAATCTCAGTTCAGTGTTGTTCCTCTGCCTGTACTCACAGTTCAGTATTGTTTCTCTGTCTGTAATCTCAGTTCAGTGTTGTTTCTCAATCTGGACTAACAGTTCAGTGTGTTGTTTCGAGCTCTGTCCTCTCAGTTCAGTGTTGTTCCTCTCTGTCTGTGCTCAGTTCAGTGTTGTCTGTCTGCCTGTACTCACAGTTCAGTGTTGTTTTGCACTCTGTTTTTACTGTTCAGTGTTGTTTCTCTATCTGTATTCACTGTTCAGTGCTCTTTCTCTATCTGTACTCACAGTTCACAGTTGTTTCTCTATCTGTACTCACAGTTCACAGTTGTTTCTCTATCTGTACTCACAGTTTACAGTTGTTTCTCTATCTGTACTCACTGTTCAGAGTTGTTTCTCTATCTGTACTCATTGTTCAGTGTTGTTTCTCTATCGGTATTCACTGTTCAGTGTTGTTTCTCTATCTGTACTCACAGTTCACAGTTGTTTCTCTATCTGTACTCACAGTTCAATGTTTTCTTTGTACTCAGAGTTCAGTGTTGTTTCAGTATCTGTAATCTCAGTTCAGTGTTTTTCCTCTGCCTGTACTCACAGATCAAGTATTGTTTATCTGTAATCTCAGTTCAGTGCTGTTTCTCGATCTGTACACTCAGATCAGTGTTGTTTCTCTGTCTGTACTCACATTTGAATGTTGTTTCACTATCAGTCCTCTCAGTTAAGTGTTGTTTCAATATCTGTACTCTAGCTGTATTCTTCTTTCTCTGTCTGTACTCTCAGATCAGGTTTGTTTCTCAATCTGTACTCACAGTTCAGTGCTGCTTCTCTATCTGGACTTTCAGCTCAGTGTGTTGTTTCTCTATCTGTACTCTCAGTTCTGTGTTGGTTATTTTTCTGTGCTCCAAGTTCAGTCTGTTTTTATCTACGTGTATTCGCAGTTCAGTGTTGTTTCACTATCTGTAATCTCAGTTCAGTGTTGTTCCTCTGCCTGAACTCACAGTTCAGTATTGTTTCTCTATCTGTAATCTCAGTTCAGTGTTGTTTCTCAATCTGGATTTACAGTTCAGTGTGTTGTTTCTAGATCTGTCCTCTCAGTTCAGTGTTGTTCCTCTCTGTCTGTGCTCAGTTCAGTGTTGTCTGTCTGCCTGTACTCACAGTTCAGTGTTGTTTTGCATTCTGTTTTAACTGTTCAGTGTTGTTTCCCTACCTGTACTCACATTTCAATGTTTGTTTTGTACTCAGAGTTCAGTGTTGTTTCAGTATCTGTAATCTCAGTTCAGTGTTGTTCCTCTCTGTCTGTATTCACAGATCAACTATTGTTTATCTGTCATCTCAGTTCAGTGCTGTTTCTCTATCTGTACACTCAGTTCAGTGTTGTTTCTCTGTCTGTACTCTAGCTGTATTCTTCTTTCTCTGTCTGTACTCTCAGTTCAGGTTTGTTTCTCAATCTGTACTCACAGTTCAGTGTTGCTTTACTAACTGTACTCACAGTTGAGTTCTGCTTCTCTATCTGGACTTTCAGCTCAGTGTTTTGTTTCTCTATCTCTACTCTCAGTTCTGTGTTGGTTATTTATCTGTGCTCCCAGTTCAGTCTGTTTTTATCTATGTGTATTCGCAGTTCAGTGTTGTTTCACTATCTGTAATCTCAGTTCAGTGTTGTTCCTCTGCCTGTACTCACAGTTCAGTATTGTTTCTCTGTCTGTAATCTCAGTTCAGTGTTGTTTCTCAATCTGTACTAACAGTTCAGTGTGTTGTTTCTAGATCTGTCCTCTCAGTTCAGTGTTGTTCCTCTCTGTCTGTGCTCAGTTCAGTGTTGTCTGTCTGCCTGTAATCACAGTTCAGTGTTGTTTTGCACTCTGTTTTTACTGTTCAGTGTTGTTTCTCTATCTGTATTCACTGTTGAGAGTTGTTTCTCTATCTGTACTCACAGTTCACAGTTGTTTCTCTATCTGTACTCACAGTTCACAGTTGTTTCTCTATCTGTACTCACAGTTCACAGTTGTTTCTCTATCTGTACTCATTGTTCAGTGTTGTTTCTCTATCTGTACTCACAGTTCACAGTTGTTTCTCTATCTGTACTCACAGTTCACAGTTGTTTCTCTATCTGTACTCACAGTTTACAGTTGTTTCTCTATCTGTACTCACTGTTCAGAGTTGTTTCTCTATCTGTACTCATTGTTCAGTGTTGTTTCTCTATCTGTACTCACAGGGCACAGTTGTTTCTCTATCTGTACTCACAGTTCAATGTTTTTTTTGTACTCAGAGTTCAGTGTTGTTTCACTATCTGTAATCTCAGTTCAGTGTTTTTCCTCTGCCTGTATTCACAGATCAAGTATTGTTTACCTGTAATCTCAGTTCAGTGCTGTTTCTCGATCTGTACACTCAGATCAGTGTTGTTTCTCTGTCTGTACTCACAATTGAATGTTGTTTCACTATCAGTCCTCTCAGTTCAGTGTTGTTTCAATATCTGTACTCTAGCTGTATTCTTCTTTCTCTGTCTGTACTCTCAGTTCAGGTTTGTTTCTCAATCTGTACTCACAGTTCAGAGCTGCTTCTCTATCTGGACTTTCAGCTCAGTGTGTTGTTTCTCTATCTGGACCCTCAGTTCTGTGTTGGTTATTTATCTGTGCTCCAAGTTCAGTCTGTTTTTATCTATGTGTATTCGCAGTTCAGTGTTGTTTCACTATCTGTAATCTCAGTTCAGTGTTGTTCCTCTGCCTGTACTCACAGTTCAGTATTGTTTCTCTGTCTGTAATCTCAGTTCAGTGTTGTTTCTCAATCTGGACTAACAGTTCAGTGTGTTGTTTCTAGATCTGTCCTCTCAGTTCATGGTTGCTCTTCTCTGTCTGTGCTCAGTTCAGTGTTGTCTGTCTGCCTGTAATCACAGTTCAGTGTTGTTTTGCACTCTGTTTTTACTGTTCAGTGTTGTTTCTCTATCTGTATTCACTGTTGAGTGTTGTTTCTCTATCTGTACTCACATTTCAATGTTTGTTTTGTATTCAGAGTTCAGTGTTGTTTCAGTATCTGTAATCTCAGTTCAGTGTTGTTCCTCTCTGTCTGTAATCATAGTTCAAGTATTGTTTATCTGAAATCTCAGTTCAGTGCTGTTTCTGTGTCTGTACACTCAGTTCAGTGTTGTGTCTCTGTCTGTACTCACAATTGAATGTTGTTTCACTGTCAGTCCTCTCAGTTCAGTGTTGTTTCAATATCTGTACTCTAGCTGTATTCTTCTTTCTCTGTCTGTACTCTCAGATCAGGTTTGTTTCTCAATCTGTACTCACAGTTCAGTGCTGCTTCTCTATCTGGACTTTCAGCTCAGTGTGTTGTTTCTCTATCTGTACTCTCAGTTCTGTGTTGGTTATTTATCTGTGCTCCCAGTTCAGTCTGTTTTTATCTATGTGTACTCGCAGTTCAGTGTTGTTTCACTACCTGTAATCTCAGTTCAGTGTTGTTCCTCTGCTTGTACTCACAGTTCAGTATTGTTTCTCTATCTGTAATCTCAGTTCAGTATTGTTTCTCAATCTGGACTAACAGTTCAGTGTGTTGGTCCTAGATCTGTCCTCTCAGTTCAGTTTTGTTCCCTTCTGTCTGTGCTCAGTTCAGTGTTGTCTGTCTGCTTGTACTCACAGTTCAGTGTTGTTTTGCACTCTGTTTTTACTGTTCAGTGTTGTTTCTCTATCTGTATTCACTGTTCAGTGCTCTTTCTCTATCTGTACTCACAGTTCACAGTTGTTTCTCTATCTGTACTCACAGTTCACAGTTGTTTCTCTATCTGTACTCACTGTTCACAGTTGTTTCTCTATCTGTACTCACTGTTCAGAGTTGTTTCCCTACCTGTACTCATATTTCAATTTTTTTTTGTACTCAGAGTTCAGTGTTGTTTCAGTATCTGTAATCTCAGTTCAGTGTTGTTCCTCTCTGTCTGTATTCACAGATCAAGTATTGTTTATCTGTCATCTCAGTTCAGTGCCGTTTCTCTATCTGTACACTCAGTTCAGTGTTGTTTCTCTGTCTGTACTCTAGCTGTATTCTTCTTTCTCTGTCTGTACTCTCTGTTCAGGTTTGTTTCTCAATGTGTACTCACAGTTCAGTGTTGCTTTACTAACTGTACTCACAGTTCAGTTCTGCTTCTCAATCTGGACTTTCAGCTCAGTGTTTTGTTTCTCTATCTGTACTCTCAGTTCTGTGTTGGTTATTTATCTGTGCTCCCAGTTCAGTCTGTTTTTATCTATGTGTATTCGCAGTTCAGTGTTGTTTCACTGTCTGTAATCTCAGTTCAGAGTTGTTCCTCAGCCTGTACTCACAGTTCAGTATTGTTTCTCTATCTGTAATCTCAGTTCAGTGTTGTTTCTCAATCTGGATTTACAGTTCAGTGTGTTGTTTCTAGATCTGTCCTCTCAGTTCAGTGTTGTTCCTCTCTGTCTGTGCTCAGTTCAGTGTTGTCTGTCTGCCTGTACTCACAGTTCAGTGTTGTTTTGCACTCTGTTTTTACTGTTCAGAGTAGTTTCTCTCTCTGTATTCAGTGTTGAGTGTTGTTTCTCAATCTGTACTCACATTTCAATGTTTGTTTTGTACTCAGAGTTCAGTGTTGTTTCAGTATCTGTAATCTCAGTTCAGTGTTGTTCCTCTCTGTATGTAATCATAGTTCAAGTATTGTTTATCTGTAATCTCAGTTCAGTGCTGTTTCTCAATCTGTACACTGAGTTCAGTGTTGTTTCTCTGTCTGTACTCACAATTGAATGTTGTTTCACTATCAGTCCTCTCAGTTCAGTGTTGTTTCAATATCTGTACTCTAGCTGTATTTTTCTTTCTCTGTCTGTACTCTCAGATCAGGTTTGTTTCTCAATCTGTAATCTCAGTTCAGTACTGTTTCTCTATTTGGACTGTCAGCTCAGTGTGTTGTTTCTCTATCTGTCCTCTCAGTTCTTTGTTGGTTATTTATTTGTGCTCCCAGTTTAGTCTGTTTTTATCTATGTGGCCTCGCAGTTCAGTGTTGTTTCACTGTCTGTAATCTCAGTTCAGAGTTGTTCCTCAGCCTGTACTCACAGTTCAGTATTGTTTCTCTATCTGTAATCTCAGTTCAGTGTTGTTTCTCAATCTGGATTTACAGTTCAGTGTGTTGTTTCTAGATCTGTCCTCTCAGTTCAGTGTTGTTCCTCTCTGTCTGTGCTCAGTTCAGTGTTGTCTGTCTGCCTGTACTCACAGTTCAGTGTTGTTTTGCACTCTGTTTTTACTGTTCAGTGTAGTTTCTCTATTGTATTCGCTGTTCAGTGCTGTTTCTCTATCTGTACTCACAGTTCACAGTTGTTTCTCTATCTGTACTCACGGTTCACAGTTGTTTCTCTATCTGTACTCACATTTAACAGTTGTTTCTCTATCTGTACTCACTGTTCAGAGTTGTTTCCCTACCTGTACTCACATTTCAGTATTGCGTTACTAACTGTACTCACAGTTCAGTTCTGCTTCTCTATCTGGACTTTCAGCTCAGTGTTTTGTTTCTCTATCTGTACTCTCAGTTCTGTATTGGTTATTTATCTGTGCTCCCAGTTCAGTCTGTTTTTATCTATGTGTATTCGCAGTTCAGTGTTCTTTCACTATCTGTAATCTCAGTTCAGTGTTGTTCCTCTGCCTGTACTCACAGTTCAGTATTGTTTCTCTGTCTGTAATCTCAGTTCAGTGTTGTTTCTCAATCTGGACTAACAGTTCAGTGTGTTGTTTCTAGATCTGTCCTCTCAGTTCAGGGTTGTTCCTCTCTGTCTGTGCTCAGTTCAGTGTTGTCTGTCTGCCTGTTATCACAGTTCAGTGTTGTTTTGCACTCTGTTTTTACTGTTCAGTGTTGTTTCTCTATCTGTATTCACTGTTGAGTGTTGTTTCTCTATCTGTACTCACATTTCAATGTTTGTTTTGTATTCAGAGTTCAGTGTTGTTTCAATATCTGTAATCTCAGTTCAGTGTTGTTCCTCTCTGTCTGTAATCATAGTTCAAGTATTGTTTATCTGTAATCTCAGTTCAGTGCTGTTTCTCTATCTGTACTCACAATTGAATGTTGTTTCACTATCAGTCCTCTCAGTTCAGTGTTGTTTCAATATCTGTACTCTAGCTGTATTCTTCTTTCTCTGTCTGTACTCTCAGATCAGGTTTGTTTCTCAATCTGTACTCACAGTTCAGTGCTGCTTCTCTATCTGGACTTTCAGCTCAGTGCGTTGTTTCTCTATCTGTACTCTCAGTTCTGTGTTGGTTATTTATCTGTGTTCCCAGTTCAGTCTGTTTTTATCTATGTGTATTCGCAGTTCAGTGTTGTTTCACTATCTGTAATCTCAGTTCAGTGTTGTTCCTCTGCCTGTACTCACAGTTCAGTATTGTTTCTCTATCTGTAATCTCAGTTCAGTGTTGTTTCTCAATCTGGATTTACAGTTCAGTGTATTGTTCCTAGATCCGTCCTCTCAGTTCAGTGTTGTTCCTCTCTGTCTGTGCTCAGTTCAGTGTTGTCTGTCTGCTTGTACTCACAGTTCAGTGTTGTTTTGCACTCTGTTTTTACTGTTCAGTGTTGTTTCTCTATCTGTATTCACTGTTGAGTGTTGTTTCTCTATCTGTACTCACATTTCAATGTTTGTTTTGTATTCAGAGTTCAGTGTTGTTTCAGTATCTGTAATCTTAGTTCAGTGTTGTTCCTCTCTGTCTGTAATCATAGTTCAAGTATTGTTTATCTGTAATCTCAGTTCAGTGCTGTTTCTCTATCTGTACTCACAATTGAATATTGTTTCACTATCAGTCCTCTCAGTTCAGTGTTGTTTCAATATCTGTACTCTAGCTGTATTCTTCTTTCTCTGTCTGTACTCTCAGATCAGGTTTGTTTCTCAATCTGTACTCACAGTTCAGTTGTGCTTCTCTATCTGGACTTTCAGCTCAGTGTGTTGTTTCTCTATCTGTACTCTCAGTTCTGTGTTGGTTATTTATCTGTGTTCCCAGTTCAGTCTGTTTTTATCTATGTGTATTCGCAGTTCAGTGTTGTTTCACTATCTGTAATCTCAGTTCAGTGTTGTTCCTCTGCCTGTACTCACAGTTCAGTATTGTTTCTCTGTCTGTAATCTCAGTTCAGTGTTGTTTCTCAATCTGGATTTACAGTTCAGTGTGTTGTTTCTAGATCTGTCCTCTCAGTTCAGTGTTGTTCCTCGCTGTCTGTGCTCAGTTCAGTGTTGTCTGTCTGCCTGTACTCACAGTTCAGTGTTGTTTTGCACTCTGTTTTTACTGTTCAGTGTAGTTTCTCTGTTGTATTCGCTGTTCAGTGCTGTTTCTCTATCTGTACTCACAGTTCACAGTTGTTTCTCTATCTGTACTCACGGTTCACAGTTGTTTCTCTATCTGTACTCACATTTAACAGTTGTTTCTCTATCTGTACTCACTGTTCAGAGTTGTTTCCCTACCTGTACTCACATTTCAGTATTGCGTTACTAACTGTACTCACAGTTCAGTTCTGCTTCTCGATCTGGACTTTCAGCTCAGTGTTTTGTTTCTCTATCTGTACTCTCAGTTCTGTATTGGTTATTTATCTGTGCTACCAGTTCAGTCTGTTTTTATCTATGTGTATTCGCAGTTCAGTGTTGTTTCACTGTCTGTAATCTCAGTTCAGTGTTGTTCCTCTGCCTGTACTCACAGTTCAGTATTGTTTCTCTGTCTGTAATCTCAGTTCAGTGTTGTTTCTCAATCTGGATTTACAGTTCAGTGTGTTGTTTCTAGATCTGTCCTCTCAGTTCAGTGTTGTGCCTCTCTGTCTGTGCTCAGTTTAGTGTTGTCTGTCTGCCTGTACTCACAGTTCAGTGTTGTTTTGCACTCTGTTTTTAGTGTTCAGAGTAGTTTCTCTATCTGTATTCACTGTTGAGTGTTGTTTCTCTATCTGTACTCACATTTCAATGTTTGTTTTGTACTCAGAGTTCAGTGTTGTTTCAGTATCTGTAATTTCAGTTCAGTGTTGTTCCTCTCTGTCTGTACTCACAGATCAGTGTTGTTTCTCTGTCTGTACTCACAATTGAATGTTGTTTCACTATCAGTCCTCTCAGTTCAGTGTTGTTTCAATATCTGTACTCGAGCTGTATTCTTCTTTATCTGTCTGTACTCTCAGATCAGGTTTGTTTCTTAATCAGTAATCTCAGTTCAGTACTGTTTCTCTATCTGGACTGTCAGCTCAGTGTGTTGTTTCTCTATCTGTCCTCTCAGTTCTTTGTTGGTTATTTATTTTTGCTCCCAGTTTAGTCTGTTTTTATCTATGTGGACTCGCAGTTCAGTGTTGTTTCACTGTCTGTAATCTCAGTTCAGAGTTGTTCCTCAGCCTGTACTCACAGTTCAGTATTGTTTCTCTATCTGTAATCTCAGTTCAGTGTTGTTTCTCAATCTGGATTTACAGTTCAGTGTGTTGTTTCTAGATCTGTCCTCTCAGTTCAGTGTTGTTCCTCTCTGTCTGTGCTCAGTTCAGTGTTGTCTGCCTGCCTGTACTCACAGTTCAGTGTTGTTTTGCACTCTGTTTTTACTGTTCAGTGTAGTTTCTCTATTGTATTCGCTGTTCAGTGCTGTTTCTCTATCTGTACTCACAGTTCACAGTTATTTCTCTATCTGTACTCACAGTTCACAGTTGTTTCTCTATCTGTACTCACATTTAACAGTTGTTTCTCTATCTGTACTCACTGTTCAGAGTTGTTTCCCTACCTGTACTCACATTTCAGTATTGCTTTACTAACTGTACTCACAGTTCAGTTCTGCTTCTCGATCTGGACTTTCAGCTCAGTGTTTTGTTTCTCTATCTGTACTCTCAGTTCTGTGTTGGTTATTTATCTGTGCTACCAGTTCAGTCTGTTTTTATCTATGTGTATTCGCAGTTCAGTTTTGTTTCACTATCTGTAATCTCAGTTCAGTGTTATTCCTCTGCCTGTACTCACAGTTCAGTATTGTTTCTCTGTCTGTAATCTCAGTTCAGTGTTGTTTCTCAATCTGTATTCAATGTTCAGTGTTGTTTCTCTATCTGTACTCATAGTTCACAGTTGTTTCTCTATCTGTACTCGCAGTTCACAGTTGTTTCTCTATCCGTACTCACTGTTCACAGTTGTTTCTCTATCTGTACTCATTGTTCAGTGTTGTTTCTCTATCTGTACTCACAGTTCACAGTTGTTTCTCTATCTGTACTCACAGTTCAATGTTTTTTTTGTACTCAGAGTTCAGTATTGTTTCAGTATCTGTAATCTCAGTTCAGGGTTTTCCTCTGCTTGTACTCACAGATCAAGTATTGTTTATCTGAAATCTCAGTTCAGTGCTGTTTCTCGATCTGTACACTCAGTTCAGTGTTGTTTCTCTGTCTGTACTCACAATTGAATGTTGTTTCACTATCAGTCCTCTCAGTTCAGTGTTGTTTCAATATCTGTACTCTAGCTGTATTCTTCTTTCTCTGTCTGTACTCTCAGATCAGGTTTGTTTCTCAATCTGTACTCACAGTTCAGTTCTGCTTCTCTATCTGGACTTTCAGCTCAGTGTTTTGTTTCTCTATCTGTACTCTCAGTTCTGTGTTGGTTATTTATCTGTGCTCCCAGTTCAGTCTGTTTTTATCTATGTGTATTCGCAGTTCAGTGTTGTTTCACTATCTGTAATCTTAGTTCAGTGTTGTTCCTCTGCCTGTACTCACAGTTCAGTATTGTTTCTCTGTCTGTAATCTCAGTTCAGTGTTGTTTCTCAATCTGGACTAACAGTTCAGTGTGTTGTTTCTAGATCTGTCCTCTCAGTTCAGGGTTGTTCCTCTCTGTCTGTGCTCAGTTCAGTGTTGTCTGTCTGCCTGTAATCACAGTTCAGTGTTGTTTTGCACTCTGTTTTTACTGTTCAGTGTTGTTTCTCTATCTGTATTCACTGTTGAGTGTTGTTTCTCTATCTGTACTCACATTTCAATGTTTGTTTTGTATTCAGAGTTCAGTGTTGTTTCAGTATCTGTAATCTCAGTTCAGTGTTGTTCCTCTCTGTCTGTAATCATAGTTCAAGTATTGTTTATCTGTAATCTCAGTTCAGTGCTGTTTCTCTATCTGTACTCACAATTGAATGTTGTTTCACTATCAGTCCTCTCAGTTCAGTGTTGTTTCAATATCTGTACTCTAGCTGTATTCTTCTTTCTCTGTCTGTACTCTCAGATCAGGTTTGTTTCTCAATCTGTACTCACAGTTCAGTTGTGCTTCTCTATCTGGACTTTCAGCTCAGTGTGTTGTTTCTCTATCTGTACTCTCAGTTCTGTGTTGGTTATTTATCTGTGTTCCCAGTTCAGTCTGTTTTTATCTATGTGGCCTCGCAGTTCAGTGTTGTTTCACTGTCTGTAATCTCAGTTCAGAGTTGTTCCTCTGCCTGTACTCACAGTTCAGTATTGTTTCTCTATCTGTAATCTCAGTTCAGTGTTGTTTCTCAATCTGGATTTACAGTTCAGTGTGTTGTTTCTAGATCTGTCCTCTCAGTTCAGTGTTGTTCCTCTCTGTCTGTGCTCAGTTCAGTGTTGTCTGTCTGCCTGTACTCACAGTTCAGTGTTGTTTTGCACTCTGTTTTTACTGTTCAGTGTAGTTTCTCTGTTGTATTCGCTGTTCAGTGCTGTTTCTCTATCTGTACTCACAGTTCACAGTTGTTTCTCTATCTGTACTCACGGTTCACAGTTGTTTCTCTATCTGTACTCACATTTAACAGTTGTTTCTCTATCTGTACTCACTGTTCAGAGTTGTTTCCCTACCTGTACTCACATTTCAGTATTGCGTTACTAACTGTACTCACAGTTCAGTTCTGCTTCTCGATCTGGACTTTCAGCTCAGTGTTTTGTTTCTCTATCTGTACTCTCAGTTCTGTATTGGTTATTTATCTGTGCTACCAGTTCAGTCTGTTTTTATCTATGTGTATTCGCAGTTCAGTGTTGTTTCACTATCTGTAATCTCAGTTCAGTGTTGTTCCTCTGCCTGTACTCACAGTTCAGTATTGTTTCTCTGTCTGTAATCTCAGTTCAGTGTTGTTTCTCAATCTGGATTTACAGTTCAGTGTGTTGTTTCTAGATCTGTCCTCTCAGTTCAGTGTTGTTCCTCTCTGTCTGTGCTCAGTTTAGTGTTGTCTGTCTGCCTGTACTCACAGTTCAGTGTTGTTTTGCACTCTGTTTTTACTGTTCAGAGTAGTTTCTCTATCTGTATTCACTGTTGAGTGTTGTTTCTCTATCTGTACTCACATTTCAATGTTTGTTTTGTACTCAGAGTTCAGTGTTGTTTCAGTATCTGTAATTTCAGTTCAGTGTTGTTCCTCTCTGTCTGTACTCACAGATCAGTGTTGTTTCTCTGTCTGTACTCACAATTGAATGTTGTTTCACTATCAGTCCTCTCAGTTCAGTGTTGTTTCAATATCTGTACTCTAGCTGTATTCTTCTTTATCTGTCTGTACTCTCAGATCAGGTTTGTTTCTCAATCTGTAATCTCAGTTCAGTACTGTTTCTCTATCTGGACTGTCAGCTCAGTGTGTTGTTTCTCTATCTGTCCTCTCAGTTCTTTGTTGGTTATTTATTTGTGCTCCCAGTTTAGTCTGTTTTTATCTTTGTGGACTCGCAGTTCAGTGTTGTTTCACTGTCTGTAATCTCAGTTCAGAGTTGTTCCTCAGCCTGTACTCACAGTTCAGTATTGTTTCTCTGTCTGTAATCTCAGTTCAGTGTTGTTTCTCAATCTGGATTTACAGTTCAGTGTGTTGTTTCTCGATCTGTCCTCTCAGTTCAGTGTTGTTCCTCTCAGTCTGTGCTCAGTTCAGTGTTGTCTGTCTGCCTGTACTCACAGTTCAGTGTTGTTTTGCACTCTGTTTTTACTGTTCAGTGTTGTTTCTCTATCCGTATTCACTGTTGAGTGTTGTTTCTCTATCTGTACTCACAGTTCACAGTTGTTTCTCTATCTGTACTCACAGTTCACAGTTGTTTCTCTATCTGTACTCATTGTTCACAGTTGTTTCTCTATCTGTACTCATTGTTCAGTGTTGTTTCTCTTTCTGTATTCAATGTTCAGTGTTGTTTCTCTATCTGTACTCATAGTTCACAGTTGTTTCTCTATCTGTACTCGCAGTTCACAGTTGTTTCTCTATCTGTATTCACTGTTCAGTGCTCTTTCTCTATCTGTACTCATTGTTCAGTGTTGTTTCTCTATCTGTACTCACAGTTCACAGTTGTTTCTCTATCTGTACTCACAGTTCAATGTTTTTTTTGTACTCAGAGTTCAGTATTGTTTCAGTATCTGTAATCTCAGTTCAGGGTTTTCCTCTGCTTGTACTCACAGATCAAGTATTGTTTATCTGAAATCTCAGTTCACTGCTGTTTCTCGATCTGTACACTCAGTTCAGTGTTGTTTCTCTGTCTGTACTCACAATTGAATGTTGTTTCACTATCAGTCCTCTCAGGTCAGTGTTGTTTCAATATCTGTACTCTAGCTGTATTCTTCTTTCTCTGTCTGTACTCTCAGATCAGGTTTGTTTCTCAATCTGTACTCACAGTTCAGTTCTGCTTCTCTATCTGGACTTTCAGCTCAGTGTTTTGTTTCTCTATCTGTACTCTCAGTTCTGTGTTGGTTATTTATCTGTGCTCCCAGTTCAGTCTGTTTTTATCTATGTGTATTCGCAGTTCAGTGTTGTTTCACTATCTGTAATCTCAGTTCAGTGTTGTTCCTCTGCCTGTACTCACAGTTCAGTATTGTTTCTCTGTCTGTAATCTCAGTTCAGTGTTGTTTCTCAAGCTGGACTAACAGTTCAGTGTGTTGTTTCTAGATCTGTCCTCTCAGTTCAGGGTTGTTCCTCTTTGTCTGTGCTCAGTTCAGTGTTGTCTGTCTGCCTGTAATCACAGTTCAGTGTTGTTTTGCACTCTGTTTTTACTGTTCAGTGTTGTTTCTCTATCTGTATTCACTGTTGAGTGTTGTTTCTCTATCTGTACTCACATTTCAATGTTTGTTTTGTATTCAGAGTTCAGTGTTGTTTCAGTATCTGTAATCTCAGTTCAGTGTTGTTCCTCTCTGTCTGTAATCATAGTTCAAGTATTGTTTATCTGTAATCTCAGTTCAGTGCTGTTTCTCTATCTGTACTCACAATTGAATGTTGTTTCACTATCAGTCCTCTCAGTTCAGTGTTGTTTCAATATCTGTACTCTAGCTGTATTCTTCTTTCTCTGTCTGTTCTTTCAGATCAGGTTTGTTTGTCAATCTGTACTCACAGTTCAGTTGTGCTTCTCTATCTGGACTTTCAGCTCAGTGTGTTGTTTCTCTATCTGTACTCTCAGTTCTGTGTTGGTTATTTATCTGTGTTCCCAGTTCAGTCTGTTTTTATCTATGTGGCCTCGCAGTTCAGTGTTATTTCACTGTCTGTAATCTCAGTTCAGAGTTGTTCCTCAGCCTGTACTCACAGTTCAGTATTGTTTCTCTATCTGTAATCTCAGTTCAGTGTTGTTTCTCAATCTGGATTTACAGTTCAGTGTGTTGTTCCTAGATCTGTCCTCTCAGTTCAGTGTTGTTCCTCTCTGTCTGTGCTCAGTTCAGTGTTGTCTGTCTGCCTGTACTCACAGTTCAGTGTTGTTTTGCACTCTGTTTTTACTGTTCAGTGTAGTTTCTCTGTTGTATTCGCTGTTCAGTGCTGTTTCTCTATCTGTACTCACAGTTCACAGTTGTTTCTCTATCTGTACTCACGGTTCACAGTTGTTTCTCTATCTGTACTCACATTTAACAGTTGTTTCCCTATCTGTACTCACTGTTCAGAGTTGTTTCCCTACCTGTACTCACATTTCAGTATTGCGTTACTAACTGTACTCACAGTTCAGTTCTGCTTCTCGATCTGGACTTTCAGCTCAGTGTTTTGTTTCTCTATCTGTACTCTCAGTTCTGTATTGGTTATTTATCTGTGCTACCAGTTCAGTCTGTTTTTATCTATGTGTATTCGCAGTTCAGTGTTGTTTCACTATCTGTAATCTCAGTTCAGTGTTGTTCCTCTGCCTGTACTCACAGTTCAGTATTGTTTCTCTGTCTGTAATCTCAGTTCAGTGTTGTTTCTCAATCTGGATTTACAGTTCAGTGTGTTGTTTCTAGATCTGTCCTCTCAGTTCAGTGTTGTTCCTCTCTGTCTGTGCTCAGTTTAGTGTTGTCTGTCTGCCTGTACTCACAGTTCAGTGTTGTTTTGCACTCTGATTTTGCTGTTCAGAGTAGTTTCTCTATCTGTATTCACTGTTGAGTGTTGTTTCTCTATCTGTACTCACATTTCAATGTTTGTTTTGTACTCAGAGTTCAGTGTTGTTTCAGTATCTGTAATTTCAGTTCAGTGTTGTTCCTCTCTGTCTGTACTCACAGATCAGTGTTGTTTCTCTGTCTGTACTCACAATTGAATGTTGTTTCACTATCAGTCCTCTCAGTTGAGTGTTGTTTCAATATCTGTACTCTAGCTGTATTCTTCTTTATCTGTCTGTACTCTCAGATCAGGTTTGTTTCTCAATCTGTAATCTCAGTTCAGTACTGTTTCTCTATCTGGACTGTCAGCTCAGTGTGTTGTTTCTCTATCTGTCCTCACAGTTCTTTGTTGATTATTTATTTGTGCTCCCAGTTTAGTCTGTTTTTATCTATGTGGACTCGCAGTTCAGTGTTGTTTCACTGTCTGTAATCTCAGTTCAGAGTTGTTCCTCAGCCTGTACTCACAGTTCAGTATTGTTTCTCTATCTGTAATCTCAGTTCAGTGTTGTTTCTCAATCTGGATTTACAGTTCAGTGTGTTGTTTCTAGATCTGTCCTCTCAGTTCAGTGTTGTTCCTCTCTGTCTGTGCTCAGTTCAGTGTTGTCTGTCTGCCTGTACTCACAGTTCAGTGTTGTTTTGCACTCTGTTTTTACTGTTCAGTGTAGTTTCTCTATTGTATTCGCTGTTCAGTGCTGTTTCTCTATCTGTACTCACAGTTCACAGTTATTTCTCTATCTGTACTCACAGTTCACAGTTGTTTCTCTATCTGTACTCACATTTAACAGTTGTTTCTCTATCTGTACTCACTGTTCAGAGTTGTTTCCCTACCTGTACTCACATTTCAGTATTGCTTTACTAACTGTACTCACAGTTCAGTTCTGCTTCTCGATCTGGACTTTCAGCTCAGTGTTTTGTTTCTCTATCTGTACTCTCAGTTCTGTGTTGGTTATTTATCTGTGCTACCAGTTCAGTCTGTTTTTATCTATGTGTCTTCGCAGTTCAGTTTTGTTTCACTATCTGTAATCTCAGTTCAGTGTTATTCCTCTGCCTGTACTCACAGTTCAGTATTGTTTCTCTGTCTGTAATCTCAGTTCAGTGTTGTTTCTCAATCTGTATTCAATGTTCAGTGTTGTTTCTCTATCTGTACTCATAGTTCACAGTTGTTTCTCTATCTGTACTCGCAGTTCACAGTTGTTTCTCTATCCGTACTCACTGTTCACAGTTGTTTCTCTATCTGTACTCATTGTTCAGTGTTGTTTCTCTATCTGTACTCACAGTTCACAGTTGTTTCTCTATCTGTACTCACAGTTCAATGTTTTTTTTGTACTCAGAGTTCAGTATTGTTTCAGTATCTGTAATCTCAGTTCAGGGTTTTCCTCTGCTTGTACTCACAGATCAAGTATTGTTTATCTGAAATCTCAGTTCAGTGCTGTTTCTCGATCTGTACACTCAGTTCAGTGTTGTTTCTCTGTCTGTACTCACAATTGAATGTTGTTTCACTATCAGTCCTCTCAGTTCAGTGTTGTTTCAATATCTGTACTCTAGCTGTATTCTTCTTTCTCTGTCTGTACTCTCAGATCAGGTTTGTTTCTCAATCTGTACTCACAGTTCAGTTCTGCTTCTCTATCTGGACTTTCAGCTCAGTGTTTTGTTTCTCTATCTGTACTCTCAGTTCTGTGTTGGTTATTTATCTGTGCTCCCAGTTCAGTCTGTTTTTATCTATGTGTATTCGCAGTTCAGTGTTGTTTCACTATCTGTAATCTTAGTTCAGTGTTGTTCCTCTGCCTGTACTCACAGTTCAGTATTGTTTCTCTGTCTGTAATCTCAGTTCAGTGTTGTTTCTCAATCTGGACTAACAGTTCAGTGTGTTGTTTCTAGATCTGTCCTCTCAGTTCAGTGTTGTACCTCTCTGTCTGTGCTCAGTTCAGTGTTGTCTGTCTGCCTGTAATCACAGTTCAGTGTTGTTTTGCACTCTGTTTTTACTGTTCAGTGTTGTTTCTCTATCTGTATTCACTGTTGAGTGTTGTTTCTCTATCTGTACTCACATTTCAATGTTTGTTTTGTATTCAGAGTTCAGTGTTGTTTCAGTATCTGTAATCTCAGTTCAGTGTTGTTCCTCTCTGTCTGTAATCATAGTTCAAGTATTGTTTATCTGTAATCTCAGTTCAGTGCTGTTCAGTGTTGTTTCTCTGTCTGTACTCTCAGATCAGGTTTGTTTCTCAATCTGTACTCACAGTTCAGTACTGTTTCTCTATCTGGACTGTCAGCTCAGTACAGGCTGAGGAACAACTCTGAACTGAGATTACAGACAGTGAAACAACACTGAACTGAGTGTCCACATAGATAAAAACAGACTAAACTGGGAGCACAAATAAATAATCAACAAAGAACTGTGAGTACAGATTGAGAAACAAACCTGATCTGAGAGTACAGACAGAGAAAGAAGAATACAGCTAGAGTACAGATATTGAAACAACACTGAACTGAGAGGACTGATAGTGAAACAACATTCAATTGTGAGTACAGACAGAGAAACAACACTGAACTGAGTGTACAGATCGAGAAACAGCAGTGAACTGAGATTTCAGATAAACAATACTTGATCTGTGAGTACAAGCAGAGGAAAACCCTGAACTGAGATTACAGATACTGAAACAATACTGAACTCTGAGTACAAAAAAAACATTGAACTGTGAGTACAGATAGAGAAACAACTGTGAACTGTGAGTACAGATAGAGAAACAACACTGAACAATGAGTACAGATAGAGAAACAACTGTGAACAGTGAGGACGGATAGAGAAACAAGTGTGAACTGCGAGTACAGATAGAGAAACAACTGTGAACTATGAGTACAGATAGAGAAACAACACTGAACATTGAATACAGATAGAGAAACAACACTGAACAATGAGTACAGATAGAGAAACAACTGTGAACAATGAGTACAGATAGAGAAACAACTGTGAACTGTGAGTACAGATAGAGAAACAACACTCAACAGTGAATACGGATAGAGAAACAACACTGAACAGTAAAAACAGAGTGCAAAACAACACTGAACTGTGAGTACAGGCAGACAGACAACACTGAACTGAGCACAGACAGAGAGGAACAACACTGAACTGAGAGGACAGATCGAGAAACAACACACTGAACTGTAAATCCAGATTGAGAAACAACACTGAACTGAGATTACAGACAGAGAAACAATACTGAACTGTGAGTACAGGCAGAGGAATAACACTGAACTGAGATTACAGATAGTGAAACAACACTGAACTGCGAATACACATAGATAAAAACAGACTGAACTGGTAGCACAGATAAATAACCAACACAGAACTGAGAGTACAGATAGAGAAACAAAACACTGAGCTGAAAGTCCAGATCGAGAAGCAGAACTGAACTGTGAGTACAGTTAGTAACGCAATACTGAAATGTGAGTACAGGTAGGGAAACAACTCTGAACAGTGAGTACAGATAGAGAAACAACTGTTAAATGTGAGTACAGATAGAGAAACAACTGTGAACTGTGAGTACAGATAGAGAAATAACTGTGAACTGTGAGTACAGATAGAGAAACAGCACTGAACAGCGAATACAATAGAGAAACTACACTGAACAGTAAAAACAGAGTGCAAAACAACACTGAACTGTGAGTACAGGCAGACAGACAACACTGAACTGAGCACAGACAGAGAGGAACAACACTGAACTGAGAGGACAGATCTAGAAACAACACACTGAACTGTAAATCCAGATTGAGAAACAACACTGAACTGAGATTACAGATAGAGAAACAATACTGAACTGTGAGTACAGGCTGAGGAACAACTCTGAACTGAGATTACAGACAGTGAAACAACACTGAACTGCGAGTCCACATAGATAAAAACAGACTAAACTGGGAGCACAAATAAATAATCAACAAAGAACTGTGAGGACAGATAGAGAAACAACACACTGAGCTGACAGTCCAGATAGAGAAACAGTACTGAACTGAGATTACAGATTGAGAAACAAACCTGATCTGAGAGTACAGACAGATAAAGAAGAATACAGCTAGAGTACAGATATTGAAACAACACTCAACTGAGAGGACTGATAGTGAAACAACATTCAATTGTGAGTACAGACAGAGAAACAACACTGATCTGTGAGTACAGACAGAGAGGAACAACACTGAACTGAAATTACAGATACTGAAACAACACTGAACTCTGAGTACAAAACAAACATTGAAATGTGAGTACAGATAGAGAAACAACACTCAACAGTGAATACAGATAGAGAAACTACTCTGAACAGCAAAATCAGAGTGCAAAACAACACTGAACTGTGAGTACAGGCAGACAGACAACACTAAACTGAGCACAGACAGAGAGGAACAACACTGAACTGAGAGGACAGATCTAGAAACAACACACTGAACTGTAAATCCAGATTGAGAAACAACACTGAACTGAGATTACAGACAGAGAAACAATACTGAACTGTGAGTACAGGCAGAGGAACAACACTGAACTGAGATTACAGATAGTGAAACAACACTGAACTGCGAATACACATAGATAAAAACAGACTGAACTGGTAGCACAGATAAATAACCAATACAGAACTGAGAGTACAGATAGAGAAACAAAACACTGAGCTGAAAGTCCAGATCGAGAAGCAGAACTGAACTGTGAGTACAGTTAGTAACGCAATACTGAAATGTGAGTACAGGTAGGGAAGCAACTCTGAACAGTGAGTACAGATAGGGAAACAACTGTTAAATGTGAGTACAGATAGAGAAACAACTGTGAACCGTGAGTACAGATAGAGAAACAACTGTGAACTGTGAGTACAGATAGAGAAACAGCACTGAACAGCGAATACAACAGAGAAACTACACTGAACAGTAAAAACAGAGTGCAAAACAACACTGAACTGTGAGTACAGGCAGACAGACAACACTGAACTGAGCACAGACAGAGAGGAACAACACTGAACTGAGAGGACAGATCTAGGAACAACACACTGAACTGTAAATCCAGATTGAGAAACAACACTGAACTGAGATTACAGATAGAGAAACAATACTGAACTGTGAGTACAGGCTGAGGAACAACTCTGAACTGAGATTACAGACAGTGAAACAACACTGAACTGCGAGGCCACATAGATAAAAACAGACTGAACTGGGAACACAGATAAATAACCAACACAGAACTGAGAGTACAGATAGAGAAACAACACACTGAGCTGAAAGTCCAGATAGAGAAGCACAACTGAACTGTGAGTACAGATTGACAAACAAACCTGATCTGAGAGAACAGACAGAGAAAGAAGAATACAGCTAGAGTACAGATATTGAAACAACACTGAACTGAGAGGACTGATAGTGAAACAACATTCAATTGTGAGTACAGATAGAGAAACAGCACTGAACTGAGATTACAGATAAACAATACTTGAACTATGATTACAGACAGAGAGGAACAACACTGAACTGAGATTACAGATACTGAAACAACACTGAACTCTGAATACAAAACAAACATTGAAATGTGAGTACAGATAGAGAAACAACACTCAACAGTGAATACAGATAGAGAAACAACACTGAACAGTAAAAACAGAGTGCAAAACAACACTGAACTGTGATAACAGGCAGACAGACAACACTGAACTGAGCACAGACAAAGAGGAACAACCCTGAACTGAGAGGACAGATCTAGAAACAACACACTGAACTGTTAGTCCAGATTGAGAAACAACACTGAACTGAGATTACAGACAGAGAAACAATACTGAACTGTGAGTACAGGCAGAGGAACAACACTGAACTGAGATTACAGATAGTGAAACAACACTGAACTGCGAATACACATAGATAAAAACAGACTGAACTGGGAGCACAGATAAATAACCAACACAGAACTGAGAGTACAGATAGAGAAACAAAACACTGAGCTGAAAGTCCAGATAGAGAAGCAGAACTGAACTGTGAGTACAGATTGAGAAACAAACCTGATCTGAGAGTACAGACAGAGAAAGAAGAATACAGCTAGAGTACAGATATTGAAACAACACTGACCTGAGAGGACTGATAGTGAAACAACATTCAATTGTGAGTACAGACAGAGAAACAACACTGAACTGAGTGTACAGATCGAGAAACAGCACTGAACTGAGTTTTCAGATAAACAATACTTGATCTGTGAGTACAAGCAGAGGAAAACCCTGAACTGAGATTACAGATACTGAAACAATACTGAACTCTGAGTACAAAAAAAACATTGAACTGCGAGTACAGATAGAGAAACAACTGTGAACTGTGAGTACAGATAGAGAAACAACACTGAACAATGAGTACAGATAGAGAAAGAGCACTGAACAGTGAATACAGATAGAGAAACAACTGTGAACTGCGAGTACAGATAGAGAAACAACTGTGAACTATGAGTACAGATAGAGAAACAACACTGAACATTGAATACAGAAAGAGAAACAACACTGAACAATGAGTACAGATAGAGAAACAACTGTGAACAATGAGTACAGATAGAGAAACAACTGTGAACTGTGAGTACAGATAGAGAAACAACTGTGAACTGTGAGTACAGATAGAGAAACAACACTCAACAGTGAATACGGATAGAGAAACAACACTGAACAGTAAAAACAGAGTGCAAAACAACACTGAACTGTGAGTACAGGCAGACAGACAACACTAAACTGAGCACAGACAGAGAGGAACAACACTGAACTGAGAGGACAGATCTAGAAACAACACACTGAACTGTAAATCCAGATTGAGAAACAACACTGAACTGAGATTACAGACAGAGAAACAATACTGAACTGTGAGTACAGGCAGAGGAACAACACTGAACTGAGATTACAGATAGTGAAACAACACTGAACTGCGAATACACATAGATAAAAACAGACTGAACTGGTAGCACAGATAAATAACCAATACAGAACTGAGAGTACAGATAGAGAAACAAAACACTGAGCTGAAAGTCCAGATCGAGAAGCAGAACTGAACTGTGAGTACAGTTAGTAACGCAATACTGAAATGTGAGTACAGGTAGGGAAACAACTCTGAACAGTGAGTACAGATAGGGAAACAACTGTTAAATGTGAGTACAGATAGAGAAACAACTGTGAACCGTGAGTACAGATAGAGAAACAACTGTGAACTGTGAGTACAGATAGAGAAACAGCACTGAACAGCGAATACAACAGAGAAACTACACTGAACAGTAAAAACAGAGTGCAAAACAACACTGAACTGTGAGTACAGGCAGACAGACAACACTGAACTGAGCACAGACAGAGAGGAACAACACTGAACTGAGAGGACAGATCTAGGAACAACACACTGAACTGTAAATCCAGATTGTGAAACAACACTGAACTGAGATTACAGATAGAGAAACAATACTGAACTGTGAGTACAGGCTGAGGAACAACTCTGAACTGAGATTACAGACAGTGAAACAACACTGAACTTCGAGGCCACATAGATAAAAACAGACTGAACTGGGAACACAGATAAATAACCAACACAGAACTGAGAGTACAGATAGAGAAACAACACACTGAGCTGAAAGTCCAGATAGAGAAGCACAACTGAACTGTGAGTACAGATTGACAAACAAACCTGATCTGAGAGAACAGACAGAGAAAGAAGAATACAGCTAGAGTACAGATATTGAAACAACACTGAACTGAGAGGACTGATAGTGAAACAACATTCAATTGTGAGTACAGATAGAGAAACAGCACTGAACTGAGATTACAGATAAACAATACTTGAACTATGATTACAGACAGAGAGGAACAACACTGAACTGAGATTACAGATACTGAAACAACACTGAACTCTGAATACAAAACAAACATTGAAATGTGAGTACAGATAGAGAAACAACACTCAACAGTGAATACAGATAGAGAAACAACACTGAACAGTAAAAACAGAGTGCAAAACAACACTGAACTGTGATAACAGGCAGACAGACAACACTGAACTGAGCACAGACAAAGAGGAACAACCCTGAACTGAGAGGACAGATCTAGAAACAACACACTGAACTGTTAGTCCAGATTGAGAAACAACACTGAACTGAGATTACAGACAGAGAAACAATACTGAACTGTGAGTACAGGCAGAGGAACAACACTGAACTGAGATTACAGATAGTGAAACAACACTGAACTGCGAATACACATAGATAAAAACAGACTGAACTGGGAGCACAGATAAATAACCAACACAGAACTGAGAGTACAGATAGAGAAACAAAACACTGAGCTGAAAGTCCAGATAGAGAAGCAGAACTGAACTGTGAGTACAGATTGAGAAACAAACCTGATCTGAGAGTACAGACAGAGAAAGAAGAATACAGCTAGAGTACAGATATTGAAACAACACTGACCTGAGAGGACTGATAGTGAAACAACATTCAATTGTGAGTACAGACAGAGAAACAACACTGAACTGAGTGTACAGATCGAGAAACAGCACTGAACTGAGATTTCAGATAAACAATACTTGATCTGTGAGTACAAGCAGAGGAAAACCCTGAACTGAGATTACAGATACTGAAACAATACTGAACTCTGAGTACAAAAAAAATATTGAACTGTGAGTACAGATAGAGAAACAACTGTGAACTGTGAGTACAGATAGAGAAACAACACTGAACAATGAGTACAGATAGAGAAAGAGCACTGAACAGTGAATACAGATAGAGAAACAACTGTGAACTGCGAGTACAGATAGAGAAACAACTGTGAACTATGAGTACAGATAGAGAAACAACACTGAACATTGAATACAGAAAGAGAAACAACACTGAACAATGAGTACAGATAGAGAAACAACTGTGAACAATGAGTACAGATAGAGAAACAACTGTGAACTGTGAGTACAGATAGAGAAACAACTGTGAACTGTGAGTACAGATAGAGAAACAACACTCAACAGTGAATACGGATAGAGAAACAACACTGAACAGTAAAAACAGAGTGCAAAACAACACTGAACTGTGAGTACAGGCAGACAGACAACACTAAACTGAGCACAGACAGAGAGGAACAACACTGAACTGAGAGGACAGATCTAGAAACAACACACTGAACTGTAAATCCAGATTGAGAAACAACACTGAACTGAGATTACAGACAGAGAAACAATACTGAACTGTGAGTACAGGCAGAGGAACAACACTGAACTGAGATTACAGATAGTGAAACAACACTGAACTGCGAATACACATAGATAAAAACAGACTGAACTGGTAGCACAGATAAATAACCAATACAGAACTGAGAGTACAGATAGAGAAACAAAACACTGAGCTGAAAGTCCAGATCGAGAAGCAGAACTGAACTGTGAGTACAGTTAGTAACGCAATACTGAAATGTGAGTACAGGTAGGGAAACAACTCTGAACAGTGAGTACAGATAGAGAAACAACTGTTAAATGTGAGTACAGATAGAGAAACAACTGTGAACCGTGAGTACAGATAGAGAAACAACTGTGAACTGTGAGTACAGATAGAGAAACAGCACTGAACAGCGAATACAACAGAGAAACTACACTGAACAGTAAAAACAGAGTGCAAAACAACACTGAACTGTGAGTACAGGCAGACAGACAACACTGAACTGAGCACAGACAGAGAGGAACAACACTGAACTGAGAGGACAGATCTAGAAACAACACACTGAACTGTAAATCCAGATTGAGAAACAACACTTAACTGAGATTACAGATAGAGAAACAATACTGAACTGTGAGTACAGGCAGAGGAACAACTCTGAACTGAGATTACAGACAGTGAAACAACACTGAACTGCGAGGCCACATAGATAAAAACAGACTGAACTGGGAACACAGATAAATAACCAACACAGAACTGAGAGTACAGATAGAGAAACAACACACTGAGCTGAAAGTCCAGATAGAGAAGCACAACTGAACTGTGAGTACAGATTGAGAAACAAACCTGATCTGAGAGTACAGACAGAGAAAGAAGAATACAGCTAGAGTACAGATATTGAAACAACACTGAACTGAGAGGACTGATAGTGAAACAACATTCAATTGTGAGTACAGATAGAGAAACAGCACTGAACTGAGATTACAGATAAACAATACTTGAACTATGATTACAGACAGAGAGGAACAACACTGAACTGAGATTACAGATACTGAAACAACACTGAACTCTGAATACAAAACAAACATTGAAATGTGAGTACAGATAGAGAAACAACACTCAACAGTGAATACAGATAGAGAAACAACACTGAACAGTAAAAACAGAGTGCAAAACAACACTGAACTGTGATTACAGGCAGACAGACAACACTGAACTGAGCACAGACAGAGAGGAACAACCCTGAACTGAGAGGACAGATCTAGAAACAACACACTGAACTGTTAGTCCAGATTGAGAAACAACACTGAACTGAGATTACAGACAGAGAAATAATACTGAACTGCGAGTACAGGCAGAGGAACAACACTGAACTAAGATTACAGATAGTGAAACAACACTGAACTGCGAATACACATAGATAAAAACAGACTGAACTGGGAGCACAGATAAATAACCAACACAGAACTGAGAGTACAGATAGAGAAACAAAACACTGAGCTGAAAGTCCAGATAGAGAAGCAGAACTGAACTGTGAGTACAGATTGAGAAACAAACCTGATCTGAGAGTACAGACAGAGAAAGAAGAATACAGCTAGAGTACAGATATTGAAATAACACTGAACTGAGAGGACTGATAGTGAAACAACATTCAATTGTGAGTACAGACAGAGAAACAACACTGAACTGAGTGTACAGATCGAGAAACAGCACTGAACTGAGATTTCAGATAAACAATACTTGATCTGTGAGTACAAGCAGAGGAAAACCCTGAACTGAGATTACAGATACTGAAACAATACTGAACTCTGAGTACAAAAAAAACATTGAACTGTGAGTACAGATAGAGAAACAACTGTGAACTGTGAGTACAGATAGAGAAACAACACTGAACAATGAGTACAGATAGAGAAACAACTGTGAACAGTGAGGACGGATAGAGAAACAACTGTGAACTGCGAGTACAGATAGAGAAACAACTGTGAACTATGAGTACAGATAGAGAAACAACACTGAACATTGAATACAGATAGAGAAACAACACTGAACAATGAGTACAGATAGAGAAACAACTGTGAACAATGAGTACAGATAGAGAAACAACTGTGAACTGTGAGTACAGATAGAGAAACAACACTCAACAGTGAATACGGATAGAGAAACAACACTGAACAGTAAAAATAGAGTGCAAAACAACACTGAACTGTGAGTACAGGCAGACAGACAACACTGAACTGAGCACAGACAGAGAGGAACAACACTGAACTGAGAGGACAGATCGAGAAACAACACACTGAACTGTAAATCCAGATTGAGAAACAACACTGAACTGAGATTACAGACAGAGAAACAATACTGAACTGTGAGTACAGGCAGAGGAACAACACTGAACTGAGATTACAGATAGTGAAACAACACTGAACTGCGAAGACACATAGATAAAAACAGACTGAACTGGTAGCACAGATAAATAACCAACACAGAACTGAGAGTACAGATAGAGAAACAAAACACTGAGCTGAAAGTCCAGATCGAGAAGCAGAACTGAACTGTGAGTACAGTTAGTAACGCAATACTGAAATGTGAGTACAGGTAGGGAAACAACTCTGAACAGTGAGTACAGATAGAGAAACAACTGTTAAATGTGAGTA